>NC_133651.1:114518450-114871960 GCF_009905375.1 Apium graveolens | reverse complement strand
CACGCCCAGGCTCCTTTTACGTCAATGAATTCTTTAAACTTTAATGGTCTCTACCACTAGATGAATAATTACTCCGTACGTGGATTCTGTTGTTAACCTTGTCAAACCGTTAGGAATAATCAACTTCTTCATAATCGCGGATCATTTCATCCTCTGAATTAACAATACTAAATCTAAAATAAATATCCTTCCAGCTAATCCGAGTCTTTTGACAAACAAGAAACTCAAGTAGTAACTTGACAACCAATGTCTAAAACTTATTTTATTCAAAAAGGCTTTTAGAAGTTTGTAAGGAAAATATTTTTCGAAAATTTGGTTAAAGAATTTTGAAAATCACAAATCTGGTTGTCCTTACTATATGAGTTGGTTGTTGCCCTTCCTACCTATCACCAGGTACTAAATTAAAGAAACACTCACATAAAGATCCATTCACTTCAATCTGCCTTCTCTCTTTTATTGGGTCCATTTCTTAATCAACGAAAACTTCAGTTATCGTTGCATGCTATTTTCTTCATAGCTTCACATCAAAGCTTCCATACTGGTAATACTCCCGTCATTGCAATAGTTAAGTAGAACTGGCTATCCAATTGTCAACAAATCGGCTAATGTCACATTACCTTGTTAAAATATATATCACATCATGATAACACCATTATCTAACTTCAAGAAATCTCCAGATCCATAATCTTCTTTAACTCTCTCTTTTCAACACTTATCTACTCCATTCCATAAGCTAGTCATGGGTGGCCTAATCACTAATAGCTTCTTTTAACCTGATAACAGCTACCCTCTGGAACACTTGAATCTTCTTTCTAAACTTCTTTTCACCTTTATTAATATCTCATGCAATAACCATTTACTGTAACTATCGAATCCATCCTCGTAAATACTGTTACTCCATAAGATAGGTTTTAAACTGAAAGTATAGAACATGGTGTAGAGTAAACTGAAAAGATAAATTCATAGTTGGATGTACAGAAAAATAAGAATAAGCAAATGGAAGTTCTTGAATAGGTAGTCTCGTATCAAGAGGTGATAGAATGGCGTAGAATAACTTGCAGAGGCGCAACTGTCATAACAGAAGGTAATACCATTAATATTGACAGAAGAACAAGGTGCAATTCAAATCAGGGAGAAGATGACAACCCTCGAACGGAAAAATCCAAACGATCAGATGATACAGGGAAATCAGGATATGCCCTTATTGTTGTCTGAAAATCACGTCGCAAGTTAAGAATCCCGAATTGCCACACGAACCGTGCCGGAGACCTACTACATAGTCGCACTCATCCTCACGATGACTTATCTTTCTATTTCCTATTCCTATTCCTAACCCTCTACCCAATCCCGACAATCTAGGCTTATTTCAGTGACTTATAACCTGTAGCTCTGATACCAACCTGTGGCGCCCTCCAAACCCGGGTTAGAAGTTTGGGGTCCACAACACATGCACAATATATGAACCTGTATATAAGATACTATTTGCAATGAACCTGCTTTACACAACCACGGATCGCAACAGGTTAAAGTATGAAAACAAGCCACAACCTTAACTTTTATTACAACGCACCAAATCCCAACTAATTTAATTTACAACTAATAATAGAATTATTCTTACAATCTTACTATCTCACTACCGCAATAAGCTCCTGCTAGCTCGATCCAACTCAATCTGGGGTCCTAGCTCGTTCATTGAACTGGGAAACCTCGCTATCAACTGTATCCTTCTTTAACTGTAGAATACATAAAAAGATTCCCAAGAGTGAGCTAACTAGCTCGACAAGTCACCATGACAATAATTGAGGTTATTCGATGATCAAACAAGATGATTCAGAGAAATCAAGTTCACTGTTAAACAATCATTAGAATTGGATATTCATTTTAAGTTTTAAAACCAAGGTTAGTCTGCTGATCAGTCACGCACTAACCCCGAGAAAAGCACACAGCATTGCTCTAATTACTGGATCCAAGGCACACATTGGCCTAACTTGACCATTGGTATGGTCTGACCACGAATCTGGTCCACATATATAAAAACTATCCAATCCTAAAGCAGTTCAATACGAGAAATAGTATAATTCGATAACAAAAGATCATAATCAATGATGATTAAATATTTGAATAAAACGTAAGGAATTCATGGATATCACAAGGGTATATCAGGGTATGTAAAACAAACTGCTTTCAATCTATAAAAGAATCAAGTATTAGACAAATAGTAATTTTTCAAGGTATAGCTCTTTGATGTTATAAAGAGGGGTTGGAGTATAAGAGTTTCTGTATTTTCAAACAATTTTGTTCCAGTGTTTGGTGTTTGATAGTTTTACATTTGGGGGGTGGTATCATATTTGTGTGATTTGGTAGCTGGTAAATCAACAAGAAATGGTTCACAAAGAATAAGACTTATGGCTCAAAGATCAAATGAGGTGGCTCAGGTTCAAGGCTGAAGGATTCAAAGTATTTGCAATATAAAACAAGGCTATTTTGAATACTTAACAATATTTCACGAGAGAATTTAGAAACATTTGCATTATATCTTGAAAAAGGTTTAGAAGTACTTGCCTTATAAGGCTTTACAACTATTACTGATCAACTCTGGGCCGACTCTGCCGTTCAGGCTTTATTGTGTATCCCCTAGATTACTCTGGATTCAACCTCAACACTTAAGTCCTTTGATTGGAACCTTACTGAGCTTTTCGACTGACCACCAACTATCTTTCTTCCGATGCCAATTCTCGAGTATTCCGACTAGAACCTACAAGGTCGAAACACCCTAACTTAGACATTCGATTATGCTTGACATATCCTCGCTAACAATCTACCCATGCGTTAACAAAACCCGACTCGTAACACATACATTATTGCAATACAGGCATCAGTTAGGGTTCACATTCTCAAAAATCGATTCGGTGTTCGTTTTCAGAAAATATGTATACTCGTCTTTGTATGGAATTAGGGTTACTGAGTTTTGGCAAAACATTTCACTATAACATACAATCAGGTTTTGTATAAAACATACGTATATATTTACTTATACTCGCTCGACGTCCCAATAATTACCGGATACGCTCCCGCATTTTCCTAGTTGATTTCCCGGAAATCGGGCAGCGTCTCCTTTGTTTATCGGACTACCCGTCGAACACAATATCGACGTCAAATCAATTCACAACAACTACAATGACAACCCTAGTAACAATCCAAATGCACGAATCCCAATCACCGATATTATTCATTTATTACTATTATTCAGATTTATATTTTTATTCGTGTTAGGACTCAGAATTGGATCGTCACTGTCCACTGTCGGCTCGCCGAGGCTCGAACAATTTCGGGTACCCGAACAATTTCGGGTACCCGAACAATTTCGGGTTTCCAACACAAATCCTATAGATTGATATATTTAAATCTTTGCAAATACTGATTAGTTTATATTATAAAATCCGTCAATTAATCCCTGCAGCAAGTGAAGTAAAATAATTAAAAAAATCATTTTCACCACACACGCGTATAACACGCGCCATACTCAGGAAATATTCACGACCGGAAATATAGGAACAAGCGGCTCACGGCGGAGCCAAACCACAACAATACACCATAGAGGAAACACACGCATACATGCACAACACAGCACGTATTAATGATGTACACACACAGAATTATATATACTCGAACATCAGAATTACCCTTCGCCGAAAAATACACCGGTGGCGAGGGAAGTGAAAGAAACAGACGAGAATTACTAGAAGGGGAGGAAGAGATTAATAGGTAGATAAACTGAGAGAGACAGATATCAAGACGGCAATCACCGAAAAAGATGGAATCACGACGGCGACCAAAAGCGGCGGCAGCAGCTCAGGACAACGGGGGGGGGGGGGGGGGGGGGAATACAGAGGGGAGAAAAAAAAAGAGAACGGGGTGGGAAGAATAGAACTGGGGTTACATCCCCTTTGTTTATTTTTTTTGTTTTTTTTCGACTAATGCTGCTACTGCCATGTTTTTTGAATCACACAAAAACTTAACACGTGTCCTGCATTCCCTAATTACAAGCTTAATTTGACCAGAAATTTGCATTTGGCGATACAATTTTATGAATAAATATTTATCGAAATAATCTTAAGATAACCTTAAAATTCTTGAAATATTTAGGAGTTAATAAAATCAGATTTTTGTAATTTTTAAAACATTTTTAAAATACAACTTGTATCCGCATTTCACAATTAGCGAACCAGGCTATACATAAAACAAATTCAGAAAATCGCAAAAATAGTCTTAAAATGTTACAAATATCCCGAAATTTATAAAAATATAAATTTTGTAATTTTAAAATAATTTCTGAAATGCAATTTACACCCGATTTTAGCAATTAAACGAATCAACGCGCGGGTGAAATTAATCCCGTAAATTTCCAAAATAATTTTAAAATTCTCGAAATATTCCAAACATAAATAAATATGAGTTTCATAATTTTTGAAGAATTCTAGAATTAAACATGGATTTTACAAATAAAAGTAATCAGAAAATCATTTAAAGATAAATAATCAATAAAATATTAATTTCTCAATTTTATAAAATCCTAAAAATAATTATTGTAATTATAAAATCATAAAAATAATTTTAGAGACACTTTAAATATTTATACAAATAAATTTGCATTAAATTCATTTTGAAAGTGAAATAATTCAATACAATTCCTTATTTAATTACGCGAGCAACCGATACATCATATATCACACATAAATAATAATCAAATAACACATGGCGGTCAAAACCAATAAACATATTTTATTTAATAATTTCCATAATAATCACATATTTAAATAATTCAAAAATACACGAGTCGTTATATATTTCTTAGATCTCAGTTGCAACATCAATAAGGCAACAAGCTCGAAAAAGGGATATATCATAAATATTCCTTAAAAGACTCGTGCTATATCAAAAATATTTTACTCTTCTCTCCAAAATATATTTTATATCTATCAAAAGAGTTTTTATCCAAAGTTTATTAATATTAATAATTGAAATATTAATATCCATTTTTATAACCCATTCCATGTATATGTGAAGTAATTTTCTCTCGTTTCATAAAATCAGCATTTCTCGGAGAAAATTATTCAAAAATACTCTATGATATTTCCTACCATCCAATTATATTTTATATATTAGGAAATATATTTTAAGTATTTATTCAAGTCAAAACTTTGGTCAAAAGATCCATTTATTTAAATTCAAGATCAATGGTATTTTTACTCGGAAGAAAAGGCTGACAGAACAGTCTATATTTAATATAAAATACTTCCACTCACTAGAATGACTTTAAATTTGGTATGGATCATTTAAATGGTATTTTATATGCATGACAAAAATTTTATAACATTTCGATTATTTTTGTCCGGGCACAAATTTTGAGGTAGTTGGTCCCACAGTTGACCATGTTAGACCTAGTTATCATTGACCAAAGTTGACGAAAACTTGCAGGACATCATTTTATAATATTTAGGTAATTATTATATTTTTATGGTATTTATTTAAGAGTTTTTGGGGTGGTCATATTTAATTGTGCTTAATGCTTAATTAAAATGATTAAACAATGATTACAAGAAAAGGAAAATATATATTTAATCAAATATATCAGCTGAGTTTTGAATCTCATAAAGTTTTTTGTCTTATATGGCTAGCTAAGAAATACAAACTACTTGTCATGTCATCAATTCATGTGACATACAACATCCACCATCCATTTTTCCTCAAATCTCCACCATTCAATCCACCTCACTTTTCCTATAAATAAAACCCCACCCCAACCCATTTCAACCAAGCTAAAGAGCCACAAAGTTGCTGGGATTTTTTCAAAAAGTGCTTCTCTTCATATCTTTCAAATTCTATACACACACTTCTTCTCAAAAACCTACTCTCTCTTAAATAAATATATATATATATACATATATACAAGGTTTTTGAAACTCAATCTTAGCTTCACCCAACCAAGCTTGTTCCCACCAAGTGAGTGAAAGAGATATGTCCTAAGTCCAATCATGTATGAGGATTTAGGAATAACTTTTATGTAATCTGTTTTGATTTCATTGATATTAATAAAAGACTTATTTTGTTTTTTTTATTGCGGACTCTATCTATTTTAAGTGTTTAAATAAGATATACCACAGTATAGAGTAAAGCTTTTTATGGATTGTGATGAGATCATACTAATGAGACCTAAAAGATGATAACTCTAAATTTAAATAGTTCCAGGTCGTAGGATTACTAAATGGTAATTAATAATTCGCAAAGATCGGTACATACTATGCTTGCTTCATTATGAAGGATGTCTGTTCTCATAGACATTTGTGTGGTGACACTATAGCTAGTATGTAGGTGCTTATTATAGAATAAGTTCACTGAACATGACTCACACAGCTGAACAACTGATGGAGTTCACTCACGTGTCAGCAGTTTTTCACATAGTGATAGTTGTACAAGTATCCTTAGACTTGAGGTCATCATAGTCATCTTTTGTACACTGAACTATGCTTTTGTTTAGTTCTTAGTCTCCGGGGACAATTATAAGGGCTCTACTGGGTATAGGAATTTGTACACGAAGATAGTGTATGATCAATAGAGGATCTACCCCTTCCAGTGAAGGAAGAGAATGTTCAATGCTGATCCACTTATGCTAGTTCAGGAATCTCTTCCCAGAGTGAATGAAATTAGAAAGGAGTTTCTAATTTACATTAAATAGAACTAAGCATAGTGAATGGGAAAGCAAGTGATTAAATAAAATAGGCTTGACACAAGTTCCATGCCTTGTATTTAATCGAGACATTGCATGGTAGAAGGAATTGATTGTACGGTAACTACTCACTGAATAGGTTCTTGGTATTCTAAGCAGTGAATTCGTATTATCCGGATAGTCGCGATATGCTGAGAAGTATCCCTCACGATGTAGAATAAATATGATTAATTAATTAATCATATTTAATGAATTAGAGAATTTATATAAATAATGATAAAATAGTTTTATTATTATTTATTTCTACTACCGGCTTAATATTGAACCTACAGGGTCACACCATAAAAGAGAATGATTTAATGGTGCAGAAATTAATTAATAATGGCTGATAATTATTTATTTATGAAATAAATAATTAATTGGAAAATTTAATAATTGATTAAATGAGATTTAATTGATTATAAATTAATTAAGAAAAAGTTCTTAATATTATTAATTAAGAATTTAATTTTTGGAAATTAAATCAAGTGAGAGAATTATTTCAAAGTGTTTAGTAAAAGGATTAATAATTAAAAGGTGTTTTAATTATTAGTGAGAATAATAAAGGGTTAATAATAATAATATTTTATGGGAAAATTTTCAGCTAAAAATTTTGCCTATAAATATACTATTATAAACCCTATTTTTGCCTCAACACAAAGATTTACAAAACCCTAATTCTCTCCACCTCCTCCTTCATTACATCGTTTTCTTGGTGGATACCGGCGGAGTGCTTCACACTTGAGGAGCAGCTGCTAAGGATCTCCGCTCGTTGTTCTTGGATCACTTTTAAAGGTTAGAAATCGATCCCTCGATTTTATTTACGATCTGTACACATATTATATGGATTTTATATATGTAAAATTGTTTTACCATACTTCTGTGATTGATAAAATCCTACAATGATATCAGAGCATAGGTTATATGCATATAGATCTGTGGTAAAAATTTCAGAATTTTATGTGCTTGTATGAATTAATTATGATTTTTACAAGTTATATCATGGATTAATTATGACTGATTAGAAATCGTTTCTCAGAATTATTTTGACTGTAGATCTGGGTTCTACAAGTGTTGTAGATCGTCTGGGTATTTTTTTCATAATTTTATGATGTATGGATTAATTGTTATGAATTTTTGAAGTTGTTTCAATTAAATTCGTAATTATATATATATATAATCTATTAGTATACATATATATATTTTCTGGCTGTTGTGCTGTTATTGTGAGGGCACGGTGTTCGAAGAAAGAACAGGGTACGGTGGCACATCGTTTATGGAGCGGCGACGGCAACAGTCTGAAACGGGCAGAGGAGCGCGCGTCTGGCATGTGTGTGTGGGGCACACGCGCTCGTGTGTCACGCACGGCGCGTGTCAGACACGCGCGGGTCAATGGTCAGCGTATTGCTGACGTCATGCTGACGTCAACAGATGACGCCATGCTGACGTCATCTTAGGGTTTAGGGCACGTGAAGCTCGTGCGCGCTTGGGGGCGCGTGGGGGTGCGTGGAGGACAGTCACACACGCGCCTGATAGCGCGTGTGCGCGCGTGGATTTGCTTTTTTCGGCGCATGCGGGCGTGTGCTTTGTCAGAATGAGGCATTTTTGGTGCCGTTGGATTCGTATTTTCGAGACGCATCTAATGGTTTATTATATTATATTTTCTGAAGTAGTTTCGAACTGTTTATAGCTAACAGTAGTGTTTTAAAGCTGTTTTTGACTGCTTTAATTGCTTTTAAATGCCTCATGTGATACATAGAGATATATAATGCTTAGACCAATATGCTACATGATATAACATGCCTACCTTGACGTTTATTCATGCTTATATATATGATATATGCTTAGTTTATCATGCGATGATAAATTTAGGTGAACTTAATTAACATAAGGCATTTGTTAGACAATCTAGTATAGTGAAATTGTTTCATGACCTTAATATAAATATTATGAATACGATCATGAGATTCTTGTGTTTATGAAACACGTAATTGAATATGAATTTTCAGTATTGAGAGAAAGGATGATTCTGTCAACAACAGATTTCTATCTGTAAGAAAGGGTTATTAAGTGACGCCTCTTGACAATGCTCCACCCGATCTGGGAATCATCTGATTATCGATTATTGATTTGAAATATTTAATTTAAAAGGAAGAATCTCTTTATAATATGAATATGATTGTAACGTAATATAATCCCTCTAAAATTAAATAATATCAAGTAGTAATTGGCCAATGACACAACGGGCTTGTGACGGTCATAGCCTTCCAACATGGTAGAAATTGGTTCTTATTTTTAAATCATTGTCATTTTGTGCTACAGCCGAGGGCTTTGATTTCGAAATAAGAAATACTTGTCTATTACATAGAGATGTGTACATTGAATTAGAATCTAAAGGTCGTTACGTGCTACAGCCGTGGGCCATTGGAGACTGATTTAATTGTATGAAATGTTGGGTTAGACTTGACTTAGAATATTGAGTTTGTCATGCCACAGCCGTGACTCAATTATTCAAGAGGCTAAAGTTATATTAGGGAATAACATAAGATGTAATTGACAAGAGTTGTCTGCCTATTGAACATCACATGACGTTTCGTGCTACAGCCGAGGTTGTGTGATGGAATGTAGGATCCCTATTCCCACTAGCATTATGAATGCTTAATTTTCACTTAGGGGGTTGAATAAATTAGATAAACTAGTGGGAGACACTTATGAATAACGACCCGAATCATATAGTGTTTTAAAATGAAATTGAATATTTGCTAAGTGTTATGTGTTTATCATTTACAGTTTTACTATATTCGTCATATCTTCTGCACTATCACTCCGGAGCATACTAGATGCTCACAAGTTGACTGGTCCTAATTTAGCTGTTTGTTTTCACTGTAACAATTTGGGGCACTGGAAGAGGAACTGCAAGGTTTACCTTGCATAATTGAAGAAGAAGAAGGGTAGTAAGACTACCGCTTCTGATTCAGGCATGTTCATGATCGAAGTTAATATGTCACTAGGTCAAATTTCTACTTTGGTATTAGATACCACCTGTGGTTCTCATATTTACAATTCGTTGCAAGGACTAAAGGAAAGTAGGACTCTTGAAAAAGATGAGGTGATTCTACGTATGGGCAATGGAGCAAGGGTTGCGGCCATATCTGTAGGATCATTTAGTTTACATATGCCTACGGGCAAGACTATTATTCTGAATAATTGTTATTACGTTCCCTCTATTGTGAGGAATATTGTTTCTATTCCTATGTTGGATTTGGATGGTTTTTCATTTATTATTAAGAATAATGAATGTTCTATCCTTAGAGATAATGTTCTTTATGGACGTGGTATTTTAAATAATGGTATGTATGTATGTGACGTAGAGCATGATTTACTTCAGATTGAACAAACTAATAAAAGAAAATGAGATGATGAAAATCTGATCTATTTATGGCACTGTAGGCTAGGTCATATTAGTGAAAATAGACTGCTGACATTGCATAAGGAAGGGTTACTTGACCCCTTTGATTTTGAATCATATCCTACATGCGAGTCTTGTCTATTGGGTAAAATGACCAAATCTCCATTTAGTGGACATGGAGAGAGGGCTGCAGATTTGCTAGGATTGGTACACACAGATGTATGTGGACCAATGTCTACGCAAGCCATGGGTGGATTTTCGTACTTCATTACTTTCATAGATGATAGATCTAGATTCGGATATGTGTATTTGATGAAATACAAGTCTGAAGCCTTTGAAAAGTTCAAAGAATATAAACATGAGGTGGAGAAACAAACCAAACACAGTATTATAACTCTTCGATCAGATCAAGGTGGTGAATACTTGAATGGAGAGTTTCTAGATTATCTCAAAGAAAATGGTATAGTCTCCCAGTGGACTCCTCCACATACTCCACAGTTAAATGGGGTATCTGAAAGGAGAAATTGAACTTTGTTAGCCATGGTTCGGTCCATGATGAGCTATGCGAATCTTCCAGTATTCCTATGGGGTTATGCATTGGAAACCTCAGCATATTTACTGAATAAGGTGCCTTCCAAATCTATTCCTCAAGCTCCATATGAGATATGGAAAGAAAGGAAACCGAGTCTTAAACACGTTAAGATTTGGGGATGTCTAGCTTATGTCAAGAAAGTTGACCCAGATAAGCTGGAATCTCGATCCGTAAAATGTCATTTGTGGGATATCCTAAAGAGACTTTGGGGTATTACTTTTACACCGATCATCGGGTGTTTGTCTCCAGACATACTACCTTCTTGGAAAAGGAGTTTATCCTTGAAGGAAACAGTGGGAGCAGAATTGAACCTGATGAAGTTCAAGAAGCACAAACTACTACGAATCAAGTGGAAACACCTGTTCAGACTGAACAACCTTCTGTGGAACAACCCATTCGTAGGACATGGAGAGTGTCTCACCAACCTGAGAGGTATTATGGCCTTGTCATTGAGAATGGAAATGAGTTGTCAATCATTGCTGATGATGACCCTGTGACCTATAATGAGGCTATGAGTAATGTTGACTCAGTGAAATGGCATAGTGCCATGAAATCCGAAATGGAATCTATGTATACCAACCAAGTATGGACTCTGGTTGAGGCGCCTGAAGGTGTTAAGCCTATTGGGTGCAAGTGGGTATACAAAAGAAAGATTGGAGCAGATGGCCAGGTGGAGACCTATAAGGCCAGGCTCGTGGCAAAAGGATTCAAACAAAGGCAAGGGATTGACTTTGATGAAACTTTTTTGCCTGTAGCCCTGTTAAAATCAATTCGGATTTTGCTTGCGATTGCTGCTTACTACGACTATGAGATCTGGCAAATGGACGTGAAAACGGCCTTCCTCAATGGGGAACTCGAGGAGGAAGTGTATATGATACAGCCAGAGGGTTTTCTTTCTAAGGGAAATGAACACCTAGTGTGTAAGCTGCTGCGAACTATATATGGTTTAAGGCAAGCTTCTCGTAGATGGAACATCCGTTTTGATGAGACAATCAAAGAGTTTGGTTTTATCAAAAACATAGATGAACCATGTATCTACTAGAAGGTTAGTGGGAGCGCGGTAACATTTCTTGTATTGTATGTGGATGACATACTTCTTATAGGAAATGATATACCGATGCTACAATCAGTCAAAGTATGGCTATCAAAGACCTTCACCATGAAGGACTTGGGAGAAGCATCCTACATTCTCGGAATGAAGATCCATAGAGATAGATCTAGAAGAATGATAGGTCTTACCCAGGGTACATACATCCATAAAGTGCTTAAAAGGTTTAGCATGGAAAACTCCAAAAGAGGTCTCATACCGATGAGCCATGGAGTGTCCCTTTTCGAAAAAATGTCTCCTAAGACACCTGAGGAAAGAGAGTGTATGAGTAAGATTCCTTATGCTTCAGCAATAGGATCTATCATGTACGCGATGTTATGTACAAGGCCTGATGTTGCTTATTCAATTAGTGTGACGAACAGATATTAGTCCAATCCAGGTGAAGACCACTGGAAAGCAGTGAAAAATATCCTTAAGTACTTGCGAAGGACTCATGACATTTTTCTTGTTTTTGGTGGTGAATCTGAGTTGAAAATAGAGGGTTATACTAACTCTAGTTTTCAATCAGAAAGTGATAGCAAATCCATGTCAGGGTACGTGTTTACTCTGAATGGTGGTGCGATAAGTTGGAAGAGTTCCAAACAGTCTACAACGGCTGACTCTACAGCGGAAGCAGAATATATAGCTGCAAGTGAGGCTGCAAAAGAAGCCGTTTGGATGAGGAAATTTGTTTCTGAGTTGGGAGTTGTTCCTAGCGTTGAAGAGCCTATTGTGTTGTATTGTGATAACAATGCAACAATAGCACAAGCCAAGGAACCTAAGTCTCATAAAAGTTCCAAACATGTCAGGCGGCACTTTCATCTGATTAGGGAGATTGTTGAAAGAGGAGATGTCAACGTCGAGAGACTTGACACACATAACAACATAGCAGACCCTTTAAAAAAGCCACTTTCTCAAAGTCAATTTGATCGTCATAAAGACAAGATGGGTATTAGATACCGGAGTGATTGGCTTTAGTACAAGTGGGAGATTGAAAGAGATATGTTCTAAGTCCAATCATATATGAGGATTTAGGAATAACTTTTATGTAATCTGTTTTGATTTCATTGGTATTAATAAAAGACTTGTTTTGTTTTTTTTATTGCGGGCTCTATCTATTTTAAGTGTTTAAATAAGATATACCACAGTTTAGAGTAAAGCTTTTTATGGAGTGTGATGAGATCATAATAATGAGACCTAAAAGATGATAACTCTAAACTTAAATAGTTCCTGGTCGTAGGATTACTAACTGGTAATTAATAATCCGCAAAGATCGGTACATACTATGCTTGCTTCATTATGAAGGATGTCTGTTCTCATAGACATTTGTGTGGTGACACTATAGCTAGTATGTAGGTGCTTATTATAGAATAAGTTCACTGAACATGACTCACACAGCTGAACAACTGATGAAGTTCACTCACGTGTCAGCAGTTTTTCACATAGTGATAGTTGTACAAGTATCCTTAGACTTGAGGTCATCATAGTCATCTTGTGTACACTGAACTATGCTTTGGTTTAGTTCTTAGTCTCCAGGGACAATTATAAGGGCTCTACTGGGTATAGGAATTTGTACACGAAGATAGTGTATGATCAATAGAGGATCTACCCCTTCCAGTGAAGGAAGAGAATGTTCAATGCTAATCCACTTATGCTAGTTCAGGAATCTCTAGCCAGAGTGAATGAAATTAGAAAAGAGTTTCTAATTTACATTAAATAGAACTAAGCATAGTAAATGGGAAAACAAGTGATTAAATAAAATAGGCTTGACAAAAGTTCCATGCCTTGTATTTAATCAAGACATTGCAGGGTAGAAGAAATTGATTGTACGGTAACTACTCATTGAATAGGTTCTTGGTATTCTAAGCAGTGAATTTGTATTATCCGGATAGTCACGATAGGCTGAGAAGTATCTCTCACGATGTAGAATAAATATGATTAATTAATTAATCATATTTAATGAATTAAAGAATTTATATAAATAATGATAAAATAGTTTTATTATTATTTATTTCTACTACCAGCTTAATATTGAACCTACAGGGTCACACCATTAAAGAGAATGATTTAATGGTGGAGAAATTAATTAATAATGGCTGATAATTATTTATTTATGAAATAAATAATTAATTAGCAAATTTAATAATTGATTAAATGAGATTTAATTGATTATAAATTAATTAAGAAAAAGTTCTTAACATTATTAATTAAGAATTTAATTTTTAAAAATTAAATCAAGTGAGAGAATTATTTCAAAGTGTTTAGAAAAAGGATTAATAATTAAAAGGTGTTTTAATTATTAGTGAGAATAATAAAGGGTTAATAATAATAATATTTTATGGGAAAATTTTCAGCTGAAAATTTTGCCTATAAATATACTATTATAAACCCTATTTTTGCCTCAACCCAAAGATTTACAAAACCCTAATTCTCTCCACCTCCTCCTCCTTCATTACATCATTTTCTTGGTGGATACCGGTGGAGTGCTTCACACTTGAGGAGCAGCTGCTAAGGATCTCCGCTCGTTATTCTTGGATCGCTTTTAAAGGTTAGAAATCGATCCCTCGATTTTATTTACGATCTGTATGCATATTATATGGATTTTATATATGTAAAATTGTTTTACCATGCTTCCGTGATAGATATAATCCTACAGTGAGCTCATCCACTACCACTCTCCGGCCTCCCGAATGGCTTCCCAAGTTCGACCATAGTGCCGAAATCCGGCCGAACCTCCGGCGAATTTTTCCGGCGAACTTTTTCGACCGTTTTCCAAAAGTGGTAATTTTTAGCTTCTTCTATGAGTTTCTTTTATTTGAGCTTTGTACTTAATTTCTCTACTTCATCTCAAGCTCTAATACTAGATCTCCTATAAAGAAGGTTCTCAAAGAAAAGAGAACAAAGATTCGAACTCGGAATTCGAAGAAAGTACTTGATCTTTAAAAAGAAGCTTTAAAAGAGGAAGATCTATAAAATACAAGTACTTAAATCTCTATAACTCCTCACGAGTGAGATTTTATAAATCTCTATAACTCCTCACGAGTGAGATTTCATATTTGACAAACCTCGCGAGTTGGCCAATTACTTGCACTTTATTTATCTCGATCTTGGCCCACATATTTCGTGAATATAGAAATAATTACGAAAGGTATCGTATAATCCTCACTAACATCTTTAATGTTCCGTGGGATTACAATTCGATCAATTGTAAGCTTCATAATTTTGTCAAATATCAAAGATGGATTTAATCACACGAGTTGGCCAATTACTTGCACTTCATTTATTTGGATCTTGGCCAACGCATAGTTCGTGTATATAGTATCATTACAAAAAGTATCGTATAATCCCCACTAACATCTTTAATGTTTCGCGGGATTATAAATCGATAAATAGTAAACTTCGTAATCATCTGTCAATGCTTTAAAGGTGAATTTAATCACACGAGTTGGCCAATTACTTGGACTTCATTTATTTGGATCTTGGCCAAAGCATAGTTCGTGTATATAGAATCATTACGAAAAGTATCGTATAATCCCCACTAACATCTTCAGTGTTCCGTGGGATTATAAATCGATAAATAGTGAACTTCGTAATCATCCACCTAAACTTCAAAAGCACAAATCCAAAGCCAATTACTTGCACTTCTTTTATCTCGATCTTGACTTATATAGAACCTATAAATTGTGCACGAAGTTAAAAGTATACTTTGGCTCTATAATTGTCAAAATACAAGTATACTAAAATCCTTAAGCCTACGAGCTTAAAAATGATTAAGTTACAATTCCGAGATTGTAACTAAAGTATTCTTCCATTTATAAATACATAATCGAAAGAAGAAGAATACTAAAGAAGTTATAAGCTATATTGCTTATATATATACAAAAAGACTTCTTGTATTACTCCTATAAACTTGTATTCTATAAAGACGGAATAATCAAAAGTATACTTAACATATAATTTTATATCTCAAGTCAAGTATACATAGTTAATATTTAATATTCTTATTTGAATATTATATTATCTTGTGGGCTAGTACCGTAACATACTAGTTCAACCCATCTTTTCTGGATACGTTTTATTTTGTGGATTGTCTTATTAGTTTTGTAGTGAGGTGAAGTGACATGAGGTGATTCGCATTCTAAGACCCAAGTCCTATACGTACTAACGGGGAGTTCGTAGTATTTGCACCGTGAAGAAGAGGAAAGAACCAAGACCGGATCACTAAGATCCAAGACCGACAAAAGCTAAGGAAGCCAAGTCCACACAAGGGTTCTACATCAACTTTGAGGAAATAGCGGGGAGTTATTGTCTAAGATAAGTTGTGCAGGTATTACATTTATTTTGAGGTGGTGACCTTTCTGTTACGTACCAAGATAAATATTTGTAAGGGTGTAAAGGCTTCTCCACCTACTAAAGGAGCGAGTTTATTATAAGGGAAATTCCCGAGTCCGGGAGAGGAGCTTGGGGACTGGACGTAGGGGTGAGCGAATCTATTAGAGGTTGCGCCATCGCGAACCAGGATAAAATCACCGTGTGGTATTTTCTTTCCTTGCACTTTATTTTCCGCACATATAAACTGCATAGCTACTCGGTAAAGTTTTAAAAAGGGATAAATTATTTTAAAATGCTATAATAATTTTTAAATTGGTATTAAGCTATTCAACCCCCCTTCTAGCTTAACATAGCCCTTTTACGGGACCTTACAATACCGATTGCAAGGAAACAGGAGAAATTCTCTAGTCCTGGAAAGTGGATGCTCAAGACATATGACTGGTTATAAATCCCTGCTGTCAGAGTTTAAGGAAGAGGCTGGCCCAAGTGTTTCTTATGGAGATGGAAACTTAGGAAAAATCTTGGGATATAGCAAAAACAAAATTGGGAATGTCATCATTGAAAATGTAGCTCTGGTTGCAGGATTCAAGCATAATTTGATTAGTATGAGTCAAATCTGTGACAGAGGTTACCATGTGAACTTTTATGAGAAATATTGTGAAATTGTCAATAAGTCCGATGACAAGATTGCAATGAATTGTATAAGACATGGAAACTTATATGAAGACAGGGTCTCCACAAATATTGATGAATCAGAAGTTTGTCTACTTAGTAGAGCATCTTTGGAAGACAGCTGGAACTGACATAAAAGACTTTCTCATCTCAACTTCAACAACATCAATGAACTTGTGAGGAAAGATCTTGTGAGGGGATTGCCCAATGCAGTATTTACTCCTGATGGCTTATGTGACTCATTCCAGAAAGCCAAGCAAAGGAAAACATCTTTCAAGAGTAAAACTGAATCCTTTATTCTTGAAACATATCATCTATTTCATATTGATCTCTTTGGTCCAGTCAATGTTATGTCAAGTGCTAAGAAGAGGTATGCACTTGTAATTTTTGATGAATATACAAGATACATATGGGTGTTCTTTCCACACACCAATGATGAATCTCCATTAATTCTTCTTGATCATATGAGAGAACTGGAAAAAGGATCAACATATAAATTGAAGATCATCAGAAGTGATAATGGAACTGAATTCAAGAATAGTTCTATGGAAGAGTTCTGCAAATACAAGGGGATAAAACAAGAATTTTCTGCTCCTGGAACTCCACAACAAAATGAAGTTGTTGAAAGAAAGAATAGAACTCTCATATAAGTTGCAAGAACCATGTTAGAGGAAGCAAGATTGCCTACCTACTTCTGGGCAGAGGCTGTGCAAACTGCTTGCTTCACACAGAATGCAACTTTGATCAACAAACATGGTAAAACACCATTTGAGATGGTGAAGGGAAAGAAGTCAAATATGAAGTACTTTCACATTTTTGGCTACAAGTGTTTTGTTCTCAAAACTCGTCCAAAACAGCTTACAAAATTTGATCTAAAAGCTGATAAAGGCATTTTTGTGGGATATCCATTGTCTACAAAAGCATTCAGAGTTTATAAACTGAGAACAAGGACAGTCATGGGATCCATACATGTATCTTTTAATGACAAGAAGATTACAGGTCTAGAAGATGCAAATAACCATGATGAGTTAAGATTTGAAAATGAAGTACCATATGCTGAACAACTAAATCATGATACACTGACAAGTCCTGATACAGTAAATCCTAATATCACTCTAATCTATGATGATGTACTTGACAGTGGAAATTCTGCTAATACTAAAGCACATATTGAGATGGAGCAACATGATTCAAATCCAGAGTCTTCTTCAAGTGATTCAACTCAAGGAACATCAGTAAATAGTTCATCAAACTCTCATTCCTTAAATATTGATGAGTCAAATACTAATAGCAATAGGAATACTGATTCAGGGGGAACATCAGGAAATGATAGTGGTACAAGTCAAAGAGATACTAGAGAGTTCATGGATAAAGGGGAGGTTCTACTTCAAGGAGTCAACTTCCATCTGTAAGAAAATGGTCTAAGCCACACACACCTGACTTAATCACTGGAAATCCTGATATCGATATAAGAACCAGAAGAGCCACTCAAAATGAATATCTCTACCATTCTTTTCTATCTTAAATTGAACCAAAGTAAGTGGAAGAAGCTCTTCAAGATGCTGACTGGGTTACAGCAATTCAAGAGGAACTTAATGAATTTGAAAGGAACAAAGTCTGGACTCTTATGCCAAAACCCAAAAACAGATCAATTATTGGTGCAAAGTGGGTGTTCAGAAAAAAACTGATAGTGAGGGCATCATTACAAGAAATAAAGCAAGACTGGTTGCAAAGGGTTATTCTCAGCAAGAAGGCATTGATTATGATGAAACTTTTGCTCCAGTTGAAAGGCTTGAGGTAATAAGAATTTTTCTAGGCTATGCTGCTCACAAGAAGTTTAAAGTGTTCCAAATGGATGCGAAGCATGCCGTCCTGAATGGTGAGCTTGAAGAGGAAGTTTATGTTGAACAGTCTCCAGGGTTCATTCATTCAAAATATCCTTATCATGTCTATAAACTGGATAAAGCACTTTATGAACTAAAACAAACTCCAAGGGTCTGGAAATGAAACACTTTCTCTGATTCTATTAGAAAGTGGTTTCACAAGAGGTACAATTGATAAAACTCTCTTTTATAAATACCATGGTAAGGACTTGTTATTAGTACAGATATACGTTGATGAAATCATTTTTGGTTGTACTAATGATAAACTTTGTGAAAGATTTGCAAAGCTAATGCAGTTTAGATATCAAATGAGTATGATGGGAGAATTGAGTTATTTTCTGTACTTAAAAGTAAAATAGACTGCTGAAGGGATCTTCGTAAATCATTCGAAATACACTAGGAATTTGCTCAAAAGATTTGGAATGCAAGATAGTTCAACTGCAACAACTCCCATGGCTACTGCAACCAAGTTAGATTTAAATACTGGTTCATCAGTAGATATAACTAACTACAGAGATATGATTGGCTCACTCCTATATTTGACTGCTAGTAGACCTGATGTCATGTATGCTACATGTCTCTATGCAAGGTTCCTATCTGATCCAAGGGAACCACATCTATTAGATGTGAAAAGAATTTTTAAATATCTCAAAGGCACCATGAATCTTGGATTATGGTATCCTAGAGATTCAGACTCTAAGCTAATTGGATATTCAGATGTTTATTTTGCAAGATGTAAAATAGACATGAAAATCACTTCTGGAAGCTGCTTTCTTGGTGGCAGATTGGTTTCTTGGTTTAGAAAGAAACAGAAGTCCATTTCCACATCAACTGTAGAAGCTGAATATATTATTGCAGGAAGCTGTCGTGCTCAAATTCTATGGATGAAGAATCAGTTACTGGATTATGGGTTAGAACACCTAAGGCAGATGGAGGAAGAATTCAAGAATTCTATGAAGATAACAAATGATGATGCTGCTGTTATCTCTCAAGATCCTTATGAAGATGATCCTTCCAACAGACCAACCAAAAGGGTAGTCATAAGGGAGGCAAGTCAAGCAGATGCTGAAAAATCTCTAATATCTCAAGAAATCTTAAATGCTGACAGGAGTCATTAAGGGAAGGAGAAGATAGGAGAGAAGTCCAAACCACCAAATCCTAAAGCAAAAGCTGTTGCTAAGAGGAAATTAGTATCTAAGGCACCTAAATCACAAATACTGATAGATCCAGTCTATACAGTAGCTCAAACTTTTGATACCGAAGAAAGAGTTTAAGAAGAAGAAGTCAGTCAAACTCATCAAAGAAGGAAGATTCATGGAGCTGATTGGACTGAAAAACGGAAGTTCACCTCAGATATTGCTCAAGTTAATGATAAACAAATGTCGTTGTTCAACCAATCACAACCTCTGATACTACTTATGTTGTTGACTCTTCAAACCCAATTCAAGCTGAGTTATCAAATCTTGATTCTGAAAACATAAACTCTGATAAGCCATAACTTACTTTTGAAGAATAGAGGAAGTTACCCGGGGAAGTAAGAAACCTGCACCTAAAAGAGATTCTTCTAAAATATTAAAGAAGATTTACAGTGGAAGTTCTCATGCTAGAAAATGTGGAATCACAAGTGGTTTGGGAACGTTAAATGCTGATCCATATCTGTAAGTAATGCTTTGATTCTAAGGAAACATGCAAATCTGACAGAAATTAGAGACAATATGATGCTTGAAGACTTACATAAGATCTTATCAGTACAGATTGTTATTGATCTTGTTGGAGAGAAAATAATTTATTTTCTGGAGTCTGGGAGAAGATTAAGGTTGACTCAAGAACAGTTAAGAGACAAATCATGGTAGGAATCAGAGCTTGTTGCTACAATTCTCAAGGTAACCAATTCTGTAACTGCCAGATGGTCTGCATTTATAAAAAACTGATACAGTTGAAGCATATAAGAATGCCTTATAAATCTAACTATATTTAAAAGTACATTGATCAAACTGAATATGCTATTGATATGCTTGTTGGAGGACCTAAGATATAAATGATTCTAGGAAGGGAAGTCATAACTTTTAATCCTGATAGAAAGAAGATTGGATTTCTGGAACTGGATGATCTATCTCTTGGAAATTCAAAGCTACATGATATCAGGGAAGCCATCTATTAGAATGATGAACCAAGAGATGAGCTAAAAGAACACAAAAAGAGGATGAAATGGTACTTGGATGTAATGGAAGAAAATCTGATGAGGAAGTGTCTTGAAGAAGCTCCAGACTGTGTTGAGTTCAGAATGAAGAATAAAGTATGACAATCACTTTCTGTAAGGTTGTATATGTTTATTTAATTTCTGCATTTAGATAGTTTTTACATCATCAATTAGAACTTGTATATAATTACATGATGCACAAGTTGGTGGAGATTGTTAGATATAATTGATGATGTCAGGATATAAACTACCAGGACTCAATATCAGTATTTACTGAAGGTGACGTCATTAGTACTTGTCAATCAGTACTTGATGATCAGCAGTTGATGTCATCAGGACTTAGTCACTTCAGTATATATTCGAGAAGGAAAAGGATTGCAGAATTCAAGGCGGTGAATGAGTTTATATCAGAAGCAATCATACATGGATATGTATTAGGTTTCATTATTATAATAATATAGGATTACTTATTGATTGTGTAACTGTGCACTATATAAGCACATATTAGGTTTACTCTATAGGAGTGTCGTTAACGAATTGTAATATCTTTTAGATAACCTAGCAGCTCTCAAGGATAATTATTCATCCTTTGAGAGAGTACTTGTGTAACAGTTTTTATCAGATTAATATAAAAACTATTGATTCTGTTAAAGTTTTATCGAATTATTTGCATAAAATGTATTCACCCCTACAATTGATTACGAACCTAACAAACTATACCAGCTAAAATAAAATAATATGTACATTTATTCAGGTTAACAAAATTTTTTATTTATTGATACATTAACTTTTTATCATTGATTTGGGTTTAAACAAATTAAACCAAAATAAATATGAATATAATTAGTTAGATTTGTTCTGTATACCGAAGTAAATATAATTCGTTTACTATTGATGTGAACTAAAATTTATTTTTTAAAAAACTAAATTTTCACTAAATTATACATATGCATATTTAAATAATTATAAAATCATATTATAAAAAATTTATAATAAATAAATTTCAGAACTTAAAATTTTCAATTCAAATTAAATTCAAAAATTATATAATATTAAAAATAATCTGTGCATCGCACAGATTTTAGGCTAGTATGTATATATGCACACACATAGGCAATTACTTAAATGAGAACCTATTTTACAAAACATTATTCTTTATTTTAGAAAAGTTTTTTTTATAAATTTATGTATCTTTGTTTATTTTAACAAGTAAAATATTTGAGAGAATCTCCTGACTAAAAGATAAAATACTTAAGAAAATCTAACATATAACTTAAAGAGAATTATAAAGCATCCAATAAAACTAATATAAGTAAGAGAAAACTATTTGTTATTTGATCAATTCAATTTCCTTAATTATTCAGATCTTAAATTAATTGTTATTTTATCATTTTTCCCGTACAATGAAAATGTTTATAACGTTACAGAGATTAAAATTTGTTTGGTAACTTATGACAACTAATTATCTTGCCCGTGTTTCGCACACAGAATTATTTTATATACGATCATTTTTCAATTTTTGAAGATATGTATTGATAAAGTTACGATAACATGTACCAACTTTTTCTACCAATATCATCATGTGTAAAGAATCACAAATAAACATTCGATAACGTCACATCCCTTTTCCTGTATTACTTAAATTTCTAGGTAAAGTAATGTGGCCAAAAACTTTGAAGAGTTCTATTTAACGGATATTGTTTAAGCACGTTCATAGTTTAAACTTGAACCACATAACAGAAAGGATAATAATTAAAGTACAACACAATCTACATGCCATTAAAAATTCATGGTCCATTAATTTAAAAAATTTCAAAAACATCAAGATCATCCAAAGTTTGAATACAACCGGATCAAAGCAACAAAGTTTCTATATGCAAAACAGTAAACAACAATGGAAATAAAATTCAAACATAATTATTGAAGTTCTGAAATGGAAAAATGAGATAATGTTCATCCAAGTTTCTTTGACAGGAAGCGATTGCATGAATTTTGAGTCTGCTACAAAACCAATTTACTTTTCCTGCATAATGGAATATAGTATGATGTTACGGAAATATGAAGATATGCCAAACTGTACATATATTATGTATGATAAATCACATCTCATGGTGGGTAGAAAGATAACAGAACAACCTTTTTAACTCGTTTGCTGGTTGATAGAGCTGAACCTGGAGTAGCTGCACCATCAGATATAGCGGGAACACTTGTCTGTAAATTTGGATGTAGTATGAAAATTATTGTCAATTCAAAAGCTCACAAATATCTTTAGTGTAGACAGAATGAAACATAAAGCTCACATTTGTATAATTTGAAACGGAATCCCAACATCAATGTCTTCAAGCACAGAAGAAGTGCTAACTGAACATTCATATGCATCATGAGCATAATATACTGTGCTGCTAACTAATATGTTATCATCAGTGATCTCAACTTTAACAGTAATTTCTCTTCCTGTAATTTGCTTCACATGTGGAGGATATGCTGCAGGATCCTACAAAGTGTATGATCAGTAGATAAGTTCATTTAATCATACAAACAATAATATATGTTTGAGGTAAAATAATTAATTGACAGTAAATGGATTAAAGTACTTTACATTGTATCCTTCCACCATCAACTTAGTTACTGTTTTACCCAATAGTCGTTTCACGACACGATCATATAACACAAAATTAAAAGCTTCTGTGTCATCTTCAGCGAGAACAACGATCTTGAACCTGCAAATGAAATACTTGAATTCCTGGTGATTGTTCAATTTTACAGATATTGTTCCATATATATATATAGATAGAGAGAAATATATATAAGAGACTGGATTTGTTTCTCTAAAACCTCTTTTGTGATACTGGATAATTCTTCTGACATCTGGCACATCGATACTTTCCTTCAAATTTGATAACTTTTTCGTGACAATAATTCTTGTTGTAGCTACCATACCACCAATTGTCACTTTCTTCAAGAAATTTAACCTTGACTTTGCACATGAAACTCATCTATATATTGGATTGACATGTTTTAATGTATTACATTTACAAAAAAAATCAACTTCGTATGTATGTTGTATTAATACTCTATAGAATGTAGTATTAATACTCTATAGAATGGCGTATAGTTGAACTTACAAATTGATTTGAAATTGGCAGCATATAAATAAATAATACCATGAGAAAATCAGTAGAAGTTTTCTCACTTAACTCCTTGAGTGTCACTGTTTGTATGACATGCATGTTAGTGTTTGTGCCCTAGAGACAACACTATTATGTTTATATTATGAAACATTTGGATTATTAATTATGATTCTATGAATTATTCTTTAGTAATTTATTATATCTTTATTTTCTGTGATAAAATGTTAGATTAATAAATGTCCTTGGAATATGATATGTAAATCAGTATCTCTAAGTACATGACTTAGAAATGAGATTATAAGAATAGTATTAGTATTCCTAAAGGTCCCTAGTCAAGTATTATTGTTAAGGGACGATAATAAATACGTTGAGGCTAGTGTGTTTGTTGACGGATGATCACATCTCATTAATCATAGGTATGGTGATACTAAAGTCAAAATACAGGCACATGTATTAAATACATGGTACTGGATTGACCCGTTGTGAGATACTACATGTTTAAAGTGTCATAAGTAAATCTTACAGTGATAATGATGTATTGGTCCTTTGACCTAAAATTATTATATTTATATATGAGAATTAATATACTTTGATAATATTGAAAGTTATCCTTGACAAGGTAATAATAAAAGAAGACATTGGGTATATATGAATCGTATAAGAAATATGAATGATCTAAATGCGATTTAGCCCTTATTTATTAAAGGAGTGATATTATCGGCCTCTTGATTGAGTAAGACTATAAAATGCATGGCCGTGCTCAAATACTGATTAGTTTAATAGTTTACTAATTGATCAAGAAAAGATGGATTAAACGTTAACAGAGGATGACACAATGCATGCCTCGAGTTTGATCTATAATATAAGGCTAAAGGGATTATATTACATTGTACATTATTCACGAAAGTTTTGATTGAATCACCAATTATTATTATTACTTGGGGAGCAATGATGTATTACCAGATGCCACTCATTGTTTATTATTTAATTAGAAAATAATATTATTGCCAACTGAATAATAACCTAAATGGCCACACACAAAGAATGTTTAAAATGGAGTGTTATTTAAATTATGAATTTAAATATTTTATTATTATTATTTTGAATTTAATTATTGAATTAATTAAGTGAGACTTGATTAATTGTATATATATTAGAATTCGAATTTAATAATAATATAAACCCAAAATTAGATTGGGTCCTTTTAGAAGCCCATTAAGATTAGGGTTAGGCCCAAATCCTCTCTCCCTATATATACATTAATATGTATATTTTTAGGGTAAGAAGTTACATCATTTTTTAGAAAAACCCTAATAGCTCTACATCTTAGAGAGACTAGAGAGAAAGAGAGAGAGGAAGAGGCAACCAACTCGGCTAGTACCGGATCCGGTGATCGTTGGATGATCGGACGTTTGTGTGGATACCTTGGAGAACAGATCTTGGAAAGGAGGGCTGCTGTTGTAATAACCCAAATCCGGGGTCAAGATTTGGTGTTGCTAAACAATCTTTACATAATATAAAATAATATACAAATATACCCCTTAAATCCGGATCGTTTACAGGTTATTGTATGAAACAAGAATCTAACCTTCTACAATTCACAACAACTAAAGTACCAGTTTAAATACCTTTGTACTAATTCCCTTGTCTAATTTTTCTAACATCTTCAACCTCTTGCAGAGGAGATCTTTCTAACTTTTTCTGTCTACTCAAAGCTATTCACTTTTATCCTCATTTGTTTCTGAAAGAAATAAGAATTTACAAAGCAAGAGTGATCCAAAAATGCCCAGCAAGTATATAACTGAGTTCCAAGCATGAATATCAAAGGAAAATTTCCGGACAAAATCTATAAATAATTTTAGACAATTCTATTTATTTGAGGGAATTGAGCGAATGAACATTGGTTGTTACCTTCCCTTAATTATAAATCGAAAGTGACAAGCAATTCCCAGATTCATCTCCTGAACCAGGGTTTTGTCCGGTTTTGGAACCATAAATCTTTTCGAGAGAGAATGCCATTAATGGTGATCAACAATAAATTAGACTGGACACTAGTTCGCACATATATCCTGCTGATCATCCAGGATACAGTGCAAATCTATATCTCACTATATAGATCCATTCGGGTACCCAGACACTATAGCCCAAGGTTTCGGTCCATCCCCGACCCATAGGGTCCAGCTCATCACTGGCCCTCACAGTAACCATCCAGCCCGTAGAGTATTTTGATGTCAAATCATTTTGATATTAACACATCCCAGTTCAGGGTTCACAAATAACCCGGAAGAATAGGTATTTGCTCGAGAGATCAATCGATAATATAGGAACAATAATGAAAGAATCTTGCATAATAAGAGTAATTGCAGCGAAATATAAAACAGTTATCTATTCTGAACTTATAATAGGAATGAAGAAATATTCACAGTATTTTAGAATAAAGTTTAGGAATACTTGCCTTGATAAGCTTTAACCACTATTATAGGCTAACTTCGGTCCTACCTGAACGTTCGGCTTTATCGTCAAACCACTAGCCTATTCTGGATACAATTCTATCCTTCATATCCTTCGATTGAAATCTTGTTGAGCCTGACGATTGACCACTAGGCTATTCTTAGGCCGACGCTAATCCTCGGGTCTTCCGATTAGGACCTACAGGGTTGAAATACCCTAATTCAGATTACCGCTTAAACTTAACATTATATCACTATCAATTCTACCCATACGATTTCATAACCCGACTGATATTTATATGTATTATTGAAATACAAATAACAATTATGGTTCATATCTTCGAAACTCGGTTCGGTATTTGTTTTCGGAAAGTATGTATACTCGTCATTTTGGAAAATAGGGTGATCGATTATTTATAAAATATTTTGTCATAACACGTAATTTGGTTTCATATAATATAATTATATATATATATATTCTCGTTCGAGGTCTTAGATAATTATGGGTTACGTTCTTGTATTTTCAGAATTAATTTCCCAAAAATCGGGCAGCGTCTTCTTTGTTAATCGGCCTACCCGTCGAAACAATTCGACGTCAAATCACAACAACAACCGCAACACAATCCAATTCACAGCCAAATTCACCAATCTCAATCACCGACACGAATTCAATTATTAATTATATCATTCATTTTGAACCTAATTTCTCGAACTAATTTATTTAATTTATAACTGTAGGAATCAGATTAAAATCATCATCGTCCACCGTCGGCTCGCCGAGGCTCATCGCCAACGGCGATAAAATTTGTGGGTTTTCATTTAACGGACGTCCAACACGAATTTCACCAATTAATACAATTTATTCCCGCACGATTAAATATTCATATCATGAATATATATATATATAAAATAATTCCTGCTAAAATAAAATAATAAAATTTAATCAATCAGAAGTAATCGAACAGAGCAACAGAATCACAGCATCATAGTCACAAACGCGCCCACACGCCACCATTCCTCTCGGAATTTCCGAGAGGCGGCAACAGAGAAGCGAAAAATCAGTATAACAAGGCAAACCCAAAAAAATCACATGTATATGCATACATATAAGCATATATACACATAGCAATTCCATCAAGACAACCACCAGTACTCACCGGAAGTAAGTCGGCGGCGGAGCAAAAGAAACGGGAAGAAAAACGAAGGCAACCGGGGAGTAAAAATGGGACAAGATTCAGAGACAAAAATGAATAAACAAGGACGAAAGAATTTCTGAGAGAATAGTCGAAGAGAAGAAGAGGGGGAGATAGGAGATGGAAGAGAGAGAATCGAGAGTCAATTGAGATGCAGGCCGGTGTATCTGCGTGTGTATTTGTGTGGTGTTTTCATCATTTTTTTTTTATTCACTGCAACACTGACATGAACCAACTGATGACACGAGATGTTAACACGTGTTAATAATTATGCCACGTGTCCATATTTCTACCTGCAAGTTTGGTTTTTGTAGCGAAAATTAGTATTTAATGAACTGAGTGTCAACTAAAATTAACCCGAAAAATAACTAAACAAATTTTCAAATTCTCAAAATAATTAAAACTCAAAATATAAAATTTTCATAATTTTTAAATCAATTTTTGGAGTTCGCATCAGACCCGTATTTTACCATTTAACGAACAAACGTGCGGATGGATAAAAGCCAGAAAATTTCCGGAATAATTTTAAAATTCTTGAAATATTCCAAACTTAATAAAATATGACTTTCGTAATTTTTGAAGAATCCTGGAACTAAATACTGATTTTATAATTAAATAAAATCGGAAAATCATTTAAAGATAAATAATCAATAAAATATTGATTTCTAAATTTTATAAACTCCTAAAAATAATAAAACAGAACTTCTTATAAAACACTTTATACAAAAATAAGGTGATAATACCTCGCCTTTTGAGAATACGGGTTTTATCGATCTATAAAATGATTAGCGTATCGAAAATTTTATGCTGGGACTCGTACAGGTCAAACTGTACCCCGGATCGAAAAAGTCAAAACACGGAAAATGTTCAAAATCATGAGATTAGGTTAAGAAGGAGTTTTCCGAAGAGTTTTGGGTTGTAAAAATGCAAAAACGGTTGAAGTGTGACGATTTCCGATTCTAAAAGGTAATTTTATAAATACGTAAAAATAATCATTATTAATTCTATAAATCCTTATAAAATCACATAACAATCCAAAATTTTTTAGAAAAATACCAAAATTATCTATATTTTATTCTGGATAATTAAAAATTAAAATATCCTAATTTTATCAGACATAAACACCCAAATATTAATATCAATCATCAGATACTTCATCAAAATTCACATAATAATCACATAATAATTATTTATTGATAAAAATAATTACACAATATTTCCCGGATGTTACAGCTGTGTTGGTTCATCAAGATAAGAACGTTCATTATATTCACAAGGAAAGCTTTATTAAGGTAAACATCTAATCTCCAAATGAAATGTCTTGTTTCGCATGGATCCTGTGTAATAACCCCAATTTTTGAGAAATTTTGAAACCCTTATGAATAGTGTTTTTGCTGAACGAGAAAACTTTTCATGCCACACTATGTAGGGGTTCTGATATGGATATTCTGAGATTTTATTAGTACTTTATATGGGATATAAGTGTATGTAAAGATCGTCAGAATCCAAATCCGAACATTTTGATTTTTCCCGGAAATACACTAGATACGGAAAGATTTGAGAAAAAGGTAACAGGATAAAAAGGATTTAAATTAAAGGATTATAGAAGAGGATCATAAAAGGAATATAATATATTGAGAAAGGTTAAGGGAACCTAAGTAATAAGATCCCGGGTATGATCCTTCAAACGATAAATGAAAACGAAAGTTAAGCGAACCGTATAACAGATCAGCGGTCATTAGGCAAACAATTAGGAAGTTAATCAAAGGGATTAGAGAGGATGATGTCACCCAACCAATGAGAAGAGGACAAGGAGGGGAGGATGACATCATGAGGATGACACAAGCATGACATGGGAAGGAAGGAGATGTGGTGGCTTTTTAACCACACAAAATCAAGGGCAACTAGGTAATTTACTAAAACAAACACAAAAATCAAACCAACCAAGCCAAGCAAATCATTTTTCATCAAAATCAAAAAGAAACCAAGGCATTGTTCTTCATGCTCTCGGCCAAAACAGAACCAGAACACTAAAACTGTTGTATCTCCTTCATTTCTCACTCAAATATTGTGTTCTATAGCTCATTGGAAAGGTATTGAGATGGCCTACAACTCTTGTTCACAAGTCTCGTCCAAATAATCATGGTAAGACCCTCATATTTACAGTTCTTTAAATCGGACTTTTAGAAACTTCAAAGCCTAACTTTGTGTTCTTGATTTCTTTGGAAAGATCAAGCTTGTAGGAGGCTCCCTAAGGCTTCCTAGCAACTTAACACCTCCCAAGGAAGGTATAAACTTCAAACCCTAGCCTTTACTTTATTTGTTAGTAAGTTTAATGGTTGGTGTTGTGAAATGAGAAGCATGGATTGTGATTATTAGTAGTTTGGTTTGATTTGGAAGTGTTTTTGGTAATTGAAGCTTGATTATAGTTCATAGGTCGTGATTGTGGTTGTTTGAGTTGAAAACCTTGGAGATTATGGACTGATGTAGTATGGTTTAGGTGAAGTTTTGTTGTATTGATGGTTATGAGTTGGTTGGTGGTTAATTGGAGTAGTTTAAACATTGGTAATCGCGTAAACATAGCCGTCGTAACGTCCGATTTTCTTTGGACTGTTTTTGTGCATAACATTAGGACCCGAGAACCCCCTGCTAGATTATGACCACTGCCATTTTTAGATAGCTCATGTTACGAGCTTCGTTTTGATATGTAGTTCGTTCGATTCCGATGCACGGTTTAGGAGAAACGACCGTTTCAAGTAACGGCGTTTCGCGAACGAAACTTTTTCCCTCGCCTTACTTTGAAACATAGGTTAAAGACCAATAAGGGTTAATTAATGCATGAAACATTTATGGTAAGTGTGTTAGGCAGTTGGTAAGACACTCGCGAAGGAATCGCCTTAAAATTCGTAAAGGTTAAATTATTAAAAATGGTGGAGCCGAGGGTACTCGAGTGACTTAAAAGAACCAGCGAGCGCAAAACAAGCGTTAGAGTCTAAGTTAGTTAAAGTATAGATTTACAAGTGACTTTGGTTTAATTCCAACTTACTTGTTGTTTATAGGTTACCAGACTCGTCCCGAGCCATTCGTAACCCCAGTCGCTCAGGCAAGTTTTCTACCCGTTATAACTGTTGTTGTGATGAATATATGTATTTGCATTATCTTGCGATAAATGCATGTTGGTTAATTAGCAAATGATGCAATATATTGAAGCATGCTGCTATGGTATATATATATGCATGCCTGTTTCGCATTCTTTCCATATATATCTGTTGATTCAGTTGATAATATCTATGCTAGAGGATAGCGGTAATTTGCATATACCCTTAGTACAGGGACCCAAAGGTGAAAATATTTTCTAAAACCGGGAGTCGAGGATCCCGAGTAGATTTTGTATATATGGATATAAATATATATATATATATATATATATATACTTATATATATATATGGTCATAGTTTTCAAAACTATTAATCGAATAAGGTTTATTCGATAACTTTAACTTTATTTTATTATGAATATTATTTTGAATATTCATTCGAGGACTTATGACTCCTTTTATTTTATTAATGAATATTATTTGAATATTCATTCGAGGGCTTATGACTCTTTTATATTATTTATTGAATATTATTTTGAATATTCATTCGGGGACTTATGACTCCTTTTATTTATTTATCTGAATATTATTTGAATATTCATTCGAGGGCTTATGACTCTTTTATATTATTTATTGAATATTATTTTGAATATTCATTCGGGGACTTATGACTCCTTTTATTTATTTATCTGAATATTATTTGAATATTCATTCGAGGGCTTATGACCCTTTTATTTATTTATCTGAATATTATTTGAATATTCATTCGAGGGCTTATGACTCTTTTATATTATTTATTGAATATTATTTGAATATTCATTCGAGGGCTTATGACTCAGTTTATATTATTTAATGAATATTATTTTGAATATTCATTCGAGGACTTATGACTCCTTTTATTTTATTAATGAATATTATTTTGAATATTCATTCGGGGACTTATGACTCCTTTTATTTATTTATCTGAATATTATTTGAATATTCATTCGAGGGCTTATGACTCTTTTATATTATTTATTGAATATTATTTTGAATATTCATTCGGGGACTTATGACTCCTTTTATTTATTTATCTGAATATTATTTGAATATTCATTCGAGGGCTTATGACTCTTTTATATTATTTATTGAATATTATTTTGAATATTCATTCGGGGACTTATGACTCTTTTTATTTATTTATCTGAATATTATTTGAATATTCATTCGAGGGCTTATGACCCTTTTATTTATTTATCTGAATATTATTTGAATATTCATTCGAGGGTTTATGACTCTTTTATATTATTTATTGAATATTATTTGAATATTCATTCGAGGGCTTATGACTCAGTTTATATTATTTAATGAATATTATTTGAATATTCATTTGAGGATCTATGACTCCGATTATTTGCTGAGGTATATTCTTTATTTTATTAAAGAATAAGGTGTCAATAATCAAACTTATTTTCGATTATTCAAATAAAGATAGTACTTTCATATAAGTATATCTTTGGTTATTTAATACTCGTTTCAAGTATAAGTTTTAATACTTCTACTTCAATTATTTTTATAAAGATTATTCTTTATGGGAATATTATTTAAATAATAATATTCAGACATTTTCTAAATATTCTGGGGACTGATTTACTACATTAAATCAGCTTCACTCCAAATATTCTTAAAAATGTTTTGCGAGTCTTCAAAATGATTTTTTAAAAGTTAGAGCGGATCCCAAAACTCATTTTTTTTAAGATCCTCCTTTCGAAGGGGATTTAAATACTCGCTCAAAACCTGAGGGATCCGGCTCTGTGTTGTGTTTTATATTCGCAACAAGGTTGCTGTTTTGATAAATGAATTGATTACTTACCCAATACTCGGGAAGTAAAATTCTTGGAACAAGTTAATCCATTAACAGGCATCGCCTGGGAAATATCGGTGAGTTCTCCTTTCCAAATAGATACGACTTCTTGGTGGAGCCGTATCAACAAGTTTCTACTTGGGGAAAGTGGGGACAAGCTTTACGTTTCAGAGTCATGGATTTCATCTGAACTAGGAGTGGCGTAAGTGGCCGAGTAGCGCCGGCCCAGCCTTATTATATTGGCCCAAATGGCCTGGAAGTTCCGCTAAGGCGGTCCATTTCTTAGGAGTTCAGTGTTCGGTTGACAAGTAAATCCGACAGGTTCTCCTCTACATGTAGAAAATGGTGGGGTTGTACTACTACGACTGATCATCGTAAGTGGTCTTCCTGGCGCGGCAAACTCCCGTAATGAGTTCATCATCCAATTGGATAATTTCTGCAACACTACCCAGAGCACTTCGATAGAAAGGCTACGGTTGGGCGATTGTTGAGTGTTGGCAGGGTCAAGTTTTTAAAATGATGTTTACATCAAATGAAGTATCTCGTAACTTCATTTTATTTTGATAATATTTTAAAGATTTAATCTATTCAAATCTTGCCTTATAGTCTCATCTATGTGATGAACTTTTGAAACTGATTATAACTTGAACGGTGGTAGTTCAAGTAGTATTGGGAAAGATATAAGTATATTGGGGTATTTGGTAACCTCGTATTTTAAACTTATATCTAATTAATAATTGTCTTATGAATGACAAAGATTTTCAGAAAAACGTTGAGACAAGGTTAGATATATGAGATCACCTTGCAACGATATTTTTTTATACAGTTATACACTGGGACTTTATGTATATTATGCATGGAAGAGGACTTCCAATATTTTGAAAAGTATATATGTATATATACTGAATATTTTGCGACTTCATCGCATTAAGATATCAAACTTGGTTCATTTCTTTTGACCAAGACTTTCATGAGTATTATGAGTAGGCTCATATATTGTAAATCATTATACATATTATTTTGGTGGGCTTGCTGCTCACCCTTGCTTTATTTCTTCATCACACAACAACAGTTAGGAAAGATGGCCAGACTCCAGCAGACCCAGCGCAAGCGCGTGGGAAGCGTCCCGCGTTTTCCCGTTGATGTTGTAGCTGCTATAGCTGCAGAGGTAGATCTATTGTAGATCAGACCATCTACTTTTGAGAATCAATTATGTATAATTATAACTTGTGGCAGATAATGGCAATTAACTGTAAATTTATCAAGTAATCATTTTGGGTTGTAATAACTTTTAAATTGTGGATTCAAAGACTTGTACTTATCTAAATTTCATCTCTGAGACTATAACGGGTTGTGGTGTGTGTTAGTGTGGGGTCACAGCATAAGGTTATTTATTATTAATTAAGTGAAGTGATATTGTGGAAAGAAAGACCGTGACGACCCGGATCCCCGACCCCGGATCTGGGGGTGTTACAGAAATGGTATCAGAGCTAAGCGTTATAAACCTCAGAGATGATGGGACGTTAAGATAATAAGTTAACTAAGATAATAAGAACTCTTGCCAAGTTCATAGTCGGGCTACCTAACGTAGCACTGACAGTTAAAACCCTTATGGGAACCCTTATAAATATCGTGATAGGAGCGAAGTTCGTTATCGTATATGGTAGCGGGACTCCGAACCCTGAGGTTGAGGAGCAACATCGCGATGATATTTTATTACTAATTGGAGATCGGATTGTGGATCCGATAGAGTGTCCTAATGTAGGACCAGATGATGTTGATATTGAGGATTTAGCGGTTGAGGATGTTGTCCTAGAAGGGATAGTTGTTGAGGAGGATCCCATGGAGGATCCTGACAGGATTGGATAAAGGACCACTGATGAATTGATGACCATGGTTTGGTCGACTACCAGAGGTAGGATTGGCCGGTCACTACCGGAGGTTCGTTCAAGTTGTAAAGATAGTAGCCCCTTTAACGCGACTTACTCGTAAGACTGAGAAGTTCGAATGGACAGAGAAATACGAGAACAGCTTTCAAGAACCGAAGCAAAGGTTGGTGACGTTCCCTATGTTGGCGTTGCCGGATGGAAAATGAGATTTTGTGATTTGTAAGTGACGCTTCGCATAAGGAATTAGGGTGCTTCTTATATAGCACAGCAAGATAATCACGTCTGCGTCAAGACAATTAAGGGAATTTAAAATTCGATATCCCCACCCATGAGCTTGGGCTCGTGGCAATAGTTTTGCCCTAAAGATTTGAGGCACTACTTGTATGGAGAGAAGTGTGAGATTCACAAACCATAGGAGCTCTAGTACATTCTTACATAGAAAGAGCTCAACATACGCCAGAGGAGGCGGTTAGAGCTAATCAAGAATTATGATTGGGAGATTCTTTATCATTCGGGGAAAGCCAATATGGTGGCTGATGCCCTTAGTAAAAAGGCGAGACTCAAGATGATAATGTCTTTTGGAGAGTTTATAAGAGATTTTGAGAAAATGGAAATAGTAGTGAAGGTAACCGGAGCCGGTACCGAAAAGCTGTTTGAGATAGCAATACAGCCCGAAGTATTGGAAAAGAACATATTGTGCCAGTAAAAGTGATGAATGAAGGCAGAGAGCCAACAAATAGGTATGAGATTAATACCGAGAGTGATGATAAGGGAATAATGAGGTATTCCTATAGAATTTGGGTTCCAAAGGTTTAAGAGCTTAAAGATGAAATCTTAGATGAAAGCTAGTTTGAGGAATAAGAGTTAGAGCAAACCCTGAACGTGATAGTCAGGGAGGTTGCCACCAAGACAAAAGGAACCCATAACATGATGAAGTGGAAAATGAGGATTTAAATTATGTAAGATGACCCCAATTATGGGGAGTAGGAAGTAATATTTAGACTGAGGAAACAAAAGTCGAGTAAGGACAGGAGACCCGAGATGGTACCCCTATACGGCAATTCATGGACCTGTCTAAAGAGAACTTAGACTATTATCCCCAACCACCACCCTGAGGAGACAGTGCGGTGGGAAATTCTTTCATGACCTTTAAGTCGCTAAGCTCTCAGAGTTCCAAGGAACAAGCTGACCCAGTCGAGGCAAGAGCCTGGCTAAAGGAAATAGATGAATCATTTGAGATTCTAAATGATTGACGAACCACAAAAGACTGTTTTGTCACTTACCCTCCTAAGAGAGAGACCACCCGCTGGTGAAAGGCCAAGGAAGGCACGGAGCAAGAGATTATAATAAACTGATTTAAGTTCAGTCAATTGTTTTCAGGAAAGTACTTCCCAAGGTTATGGAGATAGTGTAAAAGCTTAAGAGCCAGAACAAAGGCAGACGAGTATGATGAATTATGAATCTAAGTTGTAAAAGTTATCAAGATTCGTTCTGAAGACACGAATCCAGAATGACGGGATGTTTGAAATCAATGCTTATGTTGTGTTGGTTCATGAAATAACGATAAGAGAAAGGAATATAAAGGCAAGAGAGTTTGAGGAATGATAAGGGAGTTGGGTATGAGGAAACCCTAAAGACTCGTAGAAATAGAAATAGAAAAGTAGGTAATCGTCCGGATGAGAGTGATTCACCATGAGTTAAATTGATGGTTGAAGGTATAAGAGATACATATATTTTATCCCCTGTAAGTTGGGAAGATTCAATGAAACCTTGAGATAATTCGAAGGGTAAATAATAAGACGCGGATAGACTAAGGAGACAAGGAAGTAAGAAATTAAGAAAAATTGGATGAAGGAAGTGACCTTCAAGAATGGGAAGTGTAAGACCGGTGGCATGATACCCAGAAAGGGAGACGCCAGGTATGAAAGATATCCCAACATTGAGGTGACTGTTGAGATAAACAACAAAAGTACATAAGGAATTATTAAGAAGAAGTTCATGTTGAACATGACCAATATCTTCCAGAACATCCATGTTATCATTACCAAATCAGGAAAGAAAAGCGGATGACCATTGTTATCTTTTGGAGGCCATATAGATTGACCTCAATTTGAATAAGGATGCTATTATGAAGTTAGGTATAGACTATCGAGGTGGGAATGATTGAATAAGACACCCTTATCAGGGATATATGACTTGATTTATCCATGGAAGAAGGCATGTACCTTTTTAAAGGTGGAATTAAGGATAGAACATCGGTAACTTAAAACGAATCCTAGGGGAATGCATAAAGGTTGGCATTTCACCCTTAATAGGGATAGTATGAGTTTTGACAGTATGAATTGGAAAGGGTTAAGGTAACAACAACCTTTAAGTATCAGTGGAGAAATTTTCAGAAGTATATAGACAATGATTCTGGTATTAGTAAACGGTATTTTGATATGCCCTGTATCTAAGGAATACAGGAGGAACGATTCAAGGATAACCCTAGAGGTTTTACAAGGAGAAAGGTAATATTCAAAATTTTCAAGAATAGAAATGTTGATAATGGAAATATGACGTAATTATATTGATGCCAAGTGAGGCATGTGTTAAACCACGAGAAGGTATGGATCGAACCAGTAATGATCGAAATTGTTCAGGGCAATTAGGACTTAAGATAAAAGATGTTCTAAGTATGATTGAGAGTCAGTCATGACAGTGATTAACCTCTAAAGACTGAGGCAATAACTTATAAAAAAAATGGTGATATTTTTCTTATCTGATTTTAAGGAAAACATCTTCACTCAAGCAGTGATCGGAAATAAGGTGGAAAATTTATTTGGAGGTGGTTAAAATGACATTGACTGTAAGGAAATTTTACTATCAGGAAAGGCCAAAGAGGTGGCCGACACTTTAAAGGTAAGTGGATAATTATAGGCGCGCGTGTCAAAAGAATACAGTGATGATGGTTAAAAATGTGAAGGTTGAATTATGGTTTGGAAGATTGACATTCCTTCTGATGACTGTGCAATACCCAACCGTAATAGTAGTTGGTAAAGGTTTAATTCGTGTAATCTCCATGAGCGGGCTATCTATCTTAGAAGGTCCTATCTTGAGAATAATCCACGACCATGTTTCAAAAAGGACTAGATGAACCCTTGAGTTAATTCTTCTATTTAAGGCATATGATTAAGAATGGTATTAACCTGCTATCGTTGCTTTGATTGAAACTCTTCTGCAATTTTATCTGCTTCATGTCATGTATGTATGTCAGAATCAGGAGTGTACTCCATGAATCATGAATGGTGATTATGTTACCTCCTTAGAAGGATTTGATACGACATGTATGGACTCCGTATGGTTAGTTATTAAGACTTCATGGAAAATGAATGACTACAGTGGGTCAGTGGTGGACCATAGTAAGGCAGCAATGATTCTGCGAGTAGTGAGCTGATTACAACCATGAGAGTTGTATTGGAATGGGTGTCGAGATTGAGTACCCCTAATCGGGTCGTGGTAGTGTATAAGTTATCATTGATAGACTAATTAAGTAGAGTATCTACCTAGTGAATAATTATTCTTTCTTATCAATAGAGAGTCGTATTATTATACGAGGAAGGTTGCGGTGCGAGCATAGAATCCTAGTAACGGTGATATATAGAATGAGATCCCAAGTTCGATTTTCGATGTCGAGGGAGTTTCAAAGGTGATTGTGTATATGCTCGAGGAAGAGCATGGGTCCATAGAATGATGGACGGATTAGCAAAAAAAAAAATATTTAGGCACGTGAAATGCGATGCTATAATACTTGATGCTGATATAAATACGTTTATGTTTTGTTCTCCTATGACAAACCTCTATAGTTCAGAGGTAGGTTCCAAGCCAGATATTTTGTGGCAGTATATTTTTTTCATATATACAATTCTCTTCAGTTCGTTCTTTTCTCTTCTTTTCATTTCATGTAAGCTGAGAAGAACAACTCTTCCAAAAAGGGGAGGTATTGCCGAATGACTATCTATCTGTGTGATAGAAGCCGAGTAGGATACCAGCTATTGTTTAATTGCTTGTCAAGTACTAAAGGCTGGCCACCTTCTGTACTAACTATGCGATATAACAAGTGTTCATGATCATAGTGATCTCTCAAAAAATTCCTTTACTTCTATTTGATTGATCAAATTTTGGAAAATAGAAACAACTGAAAAAGGAGTAATAAAGTGGTGGTAGTATGCGGAATGGGAACACATTCGTGATACTAAGGTTGACGTGGTTACTAAAAGGTTATAGGACGCTAACGAGCAAAAGTATAACCAGTATAATATTAGGAACGGAAGGTAGTAGCGATTACGAACTGGAAAAGAATGGGTATTGAGAAGCAGAAGCTCTAATGCTAAAAGCGATAATGAGAGTCTGTGCAATAGACTTAAAAGAATTTGGAATGATCACTTAATTCGGATTGAGTTATTTTACGACAATAGATCATATGTCATTATCGAGATGTCGCCTTATGAGATCCTTGAGGGAAGACAATGTCGATCTCCCTTATGTTAGGATTAAGTTGTAGAGCGCAAGATGCTCGGACCCGCAGTAGTCCAAAGGACCAAGGATATGATATATCTAATCAGAGGACGGCTGGTAGTAGCCCAAGATGGACATGATAAGTATGTTGATTTGACACGAAAGGATAAAGAGTATGAAATAGGGGACCTAGTAATGTTATAGGTATCCCTTGGAAAGGATTGATGAGGTTCGGAAAGAAAGGAAAGCTAAGTCTATAATTTGTTGGACCCTTGGATATATTAAGACGTTGGGAAGTTAGCATATGAGCTAGCCCTAACCCCGAACATGTAGCAGGTCGTAACGTGTTTCACGTATCAATGTTAAGGAAGTGTTATTCGGATGCCAGACAAATAGGGGCATATGAGCGCATAGACATGCAACCAGACGTAACCTATATGGACCAACCAGGAAGGGTATAGATTAAGAAGGAACGAGTGCTTAGGAGAAGGGTTATCAAACTAGGCAGAGTTTGGTGGTAGAACCAAAATGTGGGAAAATTGACTCGAGAGTTAGAAAGTGTAATGCTAAGAAAGTATCCCCATTTGTTTTCTATCTGATTCCGGGACGGAATCCTTTTAAGGAGGGGAGACTGTAATAACCCCAATTTTTGAGAAATTTTGAAACCCTTATGAATAGTGTTTTAGCTGAACGAGAAAACTTTTCATGCCACACTATGTAGGGGTTCTGATATGGATATTCTGAGATTTTATTAGTACTTTATATGGGATATAAGTGTATGTAAAGATCGTCAGAATCCAAATCCGAACATTTTGATTTTTCCCGGAAATACACTAGATACGGAAGGATTTGAGAAAAAGGTAACAGGATAAAAAGGATTTAAATTAAAGGATTATAGAAGAGGATCATAAAAGGAATATAATATATTGAGAAAGGTTAAGGGAACCTAAGTAATAAGATCCCGGGTATGATCCTTCAAACGATAAATGAAAACGAAAGTTAAGCGAACCGTATAACAGATCAGCGGTCATTAGGCAAACAATTAGGAAGTTAATCAAAGGGATTAGAGAGGATGATGTCACCCAACTAATGAGAAGAGGACAAGGAGGGGAGGATGACATCATGAGGATGACACAAGCATGACATGGGAAGGAAGGAGATGTGGTGGCTTTTTAACCACACAAAATCAAGGGCAACTAGGTAATTTACTAAAACAAACACAAAAATCAAACCAACCAAGCCAAGCAAATCATTTTTCATCAAAATCAAAAAGAAACCAAGGCATTGTTCTTCATGCTCTCGGCCAAAACAGAACCAGAACACTAAAACTGTTGTATCTCCTTCATTTCTCACTCAAATATTGTGTTCTATAGCTCATTGGAAAGGTATTGAGATGGCCTACAACTCTTGTTCACAAGTCTCGTCCAAATAATCATGGTAAGACCCTCATTTTTACAGTTCTTTAAATCGGACTTTTAGAAACTTCAAAGCCTAACTTTGTGTTCTTGATTTCTTTGGAAAGATCAAGCTTGTAGGAGGCTCCCTAAGGTTTCCTAGCAACTTAACACCTCCCAAGGAAGGTATAAACTTCAAACCCTAGCCTTTACTTTATTTGTTAGTAAGTTTAATGGTTGGTGTTGTGAAATGAGAAGCATGGATTGTGATTATTAGTAGTTTGGTTTGATTTGGAAGTGTTTTTGGTAATTGAAGCTTGATTATAGTTCATAGGTCGTGATTGTGGTTGTTTGAGTTGAAAACCTTGGAGATTATGGACTGATGTAGTATGGTTTAGGTGAAGTTTTGTTGTATTGATGGTTATGAGTTGGTTGGTGGTTAATTGGAGTAGTTTAAACATTGGTAATCGCGTAAACATAGCCGTCGTAACGTCCGATTTTCTTTGGACTGTTTTTGTGCATAACATTAGGACCCGAGAACCCCCTGCTAGATTATGACCACTGCCATTTTTAGATAGCTCATGTTACGAGCTTCGTTTTGATATGTAGTTCGTTCGATTCCGATGCACGGTTTAGGAGAAACGACCGTTTCAAGTAACGGCGTTTCGCGAACGAAACTTTTTCCCTCGCCTTACTTTGAAACATAGGTTAAAGACCAATAAGGGTTAATTAATGCATGAAACATTTATGGTAAGTGTGTTAGGCAGTTGGTAAGACACTCGCGAAGGAATCGCCTTAAAATTCGTAAAGGTTAAATTATTAAAAATGGTGGAGCCGAGGGTACTCGAGTGACTTAAAAGAACCAGCGAGCGCAAAACAAGCGTTAGAGTCTAAGTTAGTTAAAGTATAGATTTACAAGTGACTTTGGTTTAATTCCAACTTACTTGTTGTTTATAGGTTACCAGACTCGTCCCGAGCCATTCGTAACCCCAGTCGCTCAGGCAAGTTTTCTACCCGTTATAACTGTTGTTGTGATGAATATATGTATTTGCATTATCTTGCGATAAATGCATGTTGGTTAATTAGCAAATGATGCAATATATTGAAGCATGCTGCTATGGTATATATATATGCATGCCTGTTTCGCATTCTTTCCATATATATCTGTTGATTCAGTTGATAATATCTATGCTAGAGGATAGCGGTAATTTGCATATACCCTTAGTACAGGGACCCAAAGGTGAAAATATTTTCTAAAACCGGGAGTCGAGGATCCCGAGTAGATTTTGTATATATGGATATAAATATATATATATATATATACTTATATATATATATGGTCATAGTTTTCAAAACTATTAATCGAATAAGGTTTATTCGATAACTTTAACTTTATTTTATTATGAATATTATTTTGAATATTCATTCGAGGACTTATGACTCCTTTTATTTTATTAATGAATATTATTTGAATATTCATTCGAGGGCTTATGACTCTTTTATATTATTTATTGAATATTATTTTGAATATTCATTCGGGGACTTATGACTCCTTTTATTTATTTATCTGAATATTATTTGAATATTCATTCGAGGGCTTATGACTCTTTTATATTATTTATTGAATATTATTTTGAATATTCATTCGGGGACTTATGACTCCTTTTATTTATTTATCTGAATATTATTTGAATATTCATTCGAGGGCTTATGACCCTTTTATTTATTTATCTGAATATTATTTGAATATTCATTCGAGGGCTTATGACTCTTTTATATTATTTATTGAATATTATTTGAATATTCATTCGAGGGCTTATGACTCAGTTTATATTATTTAATGAATATTATTTGAATATTCATTTGAGGATCTATGACTCCGATTATTTGCTGAGGTATATTCTTTATTTTATTAAAGAATAAGGTGTCAATAATCAAACTTATTTTCGATTATTCAAATAAAGATAGTACTTTCATATAAGTATATCTTTGGTTATTTAATACTCGTTTCAAGTATAAGTTTTAATACTTCTACTTCAATTATTTTTATAAAGATTATTCTTTATGGGAATATTATTTAAATAATAATATTCAGACATTTTCTAAATATTCTGGGGACTGATTTACTTCATTAAATCAGCTTCACTCCAAACATTCTTAAAAATGTTTTGCGAGTCTTCAAAATGATTTTTTAAAAGTTAGAGCGGATCCCAAAACTCATTTTTTTAAGATCCTCCTTTCGAAGGGGAATTAAATACTCGCTCAAAACCTGAGGGATCCGGCTCTGTGTTGTGTTTTATATTCGCAACAAGGTTGCTGTTTTGATAAATGAATTGATTACTTACCCAATACTCGGGAAGTAAAATTCTTGGAACAAGTTAATCCATTAACAGGCATCGCCTGGGAAATATCGGTGAGTTCTCCTTTCCAAATAGATACGACTTCTTGGTGGAGCCGTATCAACAAGTTTCTACTTGGGGAAAGTGGGGACAAGCTTTACGTTTCAGAGTCATGGATTTCATCTGAACTAGGAGTGGCGTAAGTGGCCGAGTAGCGCCGACCCAGCCTTATTATATTGGCCCAAATGGCCTGGAAGTTCCGCTAAGGCGGTCCATTTCTTAGGAGTTCAGTGTTCGGTTGACAAGTAAATCCGACAGGTTCTCCTCTACATGTAGAAAATGGTGGGGTTGTACTACTACGACTGATCATCGTAAGTGGTCTTCCTGGCGCGGCAAACTCCCGTAATGAGTTCATCATCCAATTGGATAATTTCTGCAACACTACCCAGAGCACTTCGATAGAAAGGCTACGGTTGGGCGATTGTTGAGTGTTGGCAGGGTCAAGTTTTCAAAATGATGTTTACATCAAATGAAGTATCTCGTAACTTCATTTTATTTTGATAATATTTTAAAGATTTAATCTATTCAAATCTTGCCTTATAGTCTCATCTATGTGATGAACTTTTGAAACTGATTATAACTTGAACGGTGGTAGTTCAAGTAGTATTGGGAAAGATATAAGTATATTGGGGTATTTGGTAACCTCGTATTTTAAACTTATATCTAATTAATAATTGTCTTATGAATGACAAAGATTTTCAGAAAAACGTTGAGACAAGGTTAGATATATGAGATCACCTTGCAACGATATTTTTTTATACAGTTATACACTGGGACTTTGTGTATATTATGCATGGAAGAGGACTTCCAATATTTTGAAAAGTATATATGTATATATACTGAATATTTTGCGACTTCATCGCATTAAGATATCAAACTTGGTTCATTTCTTTTGACCAAGACTTTCATGAGTATTATGAGTAGGCTCATATATTGTAAATCATTATACATATTATTTTGGTGGGCTTGCTGCTCACCCTTGCTTTATTTCTTCATCACACAACAACAGTTAGGAAAGATGGCCAGACTCCAGCAGACCCAGCGCAAGCGCGTGGGAAGCGTCCCGCGTTTTCCCGTTGATGTTGTAGCTGCTATAGCTGCAGAGGTAGATCTATTGTAGATCAGACCATCTACTTTTGAGAATCAATTATGTATAATTATAACTTGTGGCAGATAATGGCAATTAACTGTAAATTTATCAAGTAATCATTTTGGGTTGTAATAACTTTTAAATTGTGGATTCAAAGACTTGTACTTATTTAAATTTCATCTCTGAGACTATAACGGGTTGTGGTGTGTGTTAGTGTGGGGTCATAGTATAAGGTTATTTATTATTAATTAAGTGAAGTGATATTGTGGAAAGAAAGACCGTGACGACCCGGATCCCCGACCCCGGATCTGGGGGTGTTACATCCTGCATTTGAGGTTTCATTTTTCATATTTATTTTTTATATTTCCGCTGCATTTGTACAACGAATCCCAACAAGGCACCGCCTCTGTAACATCTGTTGTAGTTGGAGAAGAAATTCTCTTCTCAAGAGGTACATAACCTTATTCGCGAAGCCTGATCCAAATATGGATAAATTATTCTAAATTCTTCTAAAAACATTTAACTAAGAATCTAATATATAGATGATATATCATAACAAATGTAGTTGATGAAAATGAGTGCACATCTGCCTCATAGCAAAAACAAAATCATTATCCAAATTGATGTATATCTTTGAAGCGGGTAGTGTGCTAATTTGAAAAGAACCTGCATATACATATAAAATGAAATAATGTTGAGTAAATGTTAATCACCTCACAATTTACTACGTTAATATTAAATTTTATAGGACTTACTCTTCCAAATCTTAAGCTTTGTACTTGACACAATAACAATTATAGGCTCCTCCTTATCACCTTTAAATCCTACCTTGACCTCTTTAACACGTGCATCATAAGTTACGGCAAGATTATCCCGTACAGTGACCTTATGAGAATCTCTGTATATGTACATTTAAGATTATGAAATAATATAATTCGATATGTACGTTCAACATTATGAAATAATATAATTCGAATGATAAAAACAAATTTTCATCATTGGTATAGTGAATGAGAAGTCCACAATAAACCTTCCGTCGGTAATCCTAAACTTGCAAATATCCTTTAGACCGTACATAGTTTTGATTTTCCATACATGCTCGAAATCGACCAAAACACCAATCACATATACATACAAATGAAAATTTTATATATTGGATTATTAAGTGTATGAAATGAAATAATTTTCAAGAATAATATACAAAACTTAATTTGTTCTACTTATTGATAATATAGTACTTGAAAAATACTCTAACCTGTTGAAAACTCGGGAGAATCAGGATTTTTATATGCGATTGCAATACCAAACAAATCGCTCAAGTCAACAAATTCAAACTTGTGCCTAGCTATCATGAAGTCGTCTTCAACTCTTTCAACATTAGTCGAGGCCGATAAAATGATGCGAAATCTAGAGCTCACGGGTCTGAGAGTGCCCCAAGCTTCTTTTGTGTAAAATTTAGAGAAAACAAAGATTACACCTTCGACTATTTTGTCAGCATGATATTTCCAGTTATCAACATAGACAAAAACATGAAAATGACAGTCCTGATCATATAAAAAAATGCCAAAAAATCTTTATTTAAGTCAGTTAATATGAGTCTAATTTATCATACAACTATACACAAGAATTTAGGACTTTCGACACTTACATCATCATCCAGTAAAACTAAATTTGTATCCTTTCATCGTTTCACTCACATTAGCTGCGACTGAAACAGAAGGCCACATTCTGGTAACTCTCGCCTTTATCTTCCATGTGGTTCTAGAAGCGTCAATAGAAGAGAGCTGATCAAACATTTTCGATAGTTATCTGTATCATAAAACACAAAAAATAAGTACAATAGCAAGATAGAACAAAACACGACAGAGATGTGGTTGATTACCTGTAAGCATTCGATTTGTATGCAGTAGAAACCAAATATGCTCTGCAAATAAAAAGAGATATGCTTTATAAAAAGTGATGGACGAAAAATAAGGAGTAAATATCTCTAAGAATAGAATTAGGAGGATTAATCAGCCAATTATATTTGTAACAAATCATAAGATATGCCAAAAAATATTATTTTTTGTAAAGTTGTTGTAATGATATACATGATAGACTTATACCAATCTATAGACGTAAAATTGGGAGGACCACTAACCATATGATCTTTGTATAAAATTAAAAGATATAACTTGTGTAATATCCGGGATATGACGTGTAATTATTTTTGTCAATAAATAAATATTATGTGATTATTATATGAATTTTGGTAAATTATTTGTTAATTGGTGTTTGTGTTTGGATGTTTATATGTGATAAAATTTGAGTAATTTTAATTTTTATATGTCCAAAATAAAGTATAGATAATTTTGATATTTTTATGGTAATTTATAGGTTGTTATATGATTTTATAAAGGATTTATGGATTTAGTAAATTATTTTTCTGAGTATTTATAAATTATTTTGTATAAACGAGAATCGTCCGACTTCAACTGTTTTTATGTTTTTACAACCCGGAAGTCTCGGGAAAACTCCTTTCTAACCTAATATGATTATTCAGAGCATTTTCCATGTTTTAACCTTTTCAATCCGGAGTACGGTTTTACCTGTATGATTTTGGTACAAATTTTTATAATATTATAATCGTTCGGGTAAACCGATAAACCCGTATTTTCAGGATACGAGATATTTTGATTAAAATACTATCTTATCTTTTCGTTGTACGTGCAATCCTATTTTATTTTTTCGTCGCACATGCAATCCTATCTTATCTTTTCATTGTACGTGTAATCCTATCTTATATTTTCGTTATACGTGCAATCCTATCTTATCTTTTCGCAGTACGTGCAATCCTATCTTATCTTTTCGTAATACGTGCAAACCTATCTTATCTTTTCGTAGTACGTGCAATCTTATCTTATCTTTCCGTAGCTGTAAATAGCCTTGCAGTACCTTATTCAGATAATCATAAATAAATATTAAAACTATATAATTATCCAGAGAAAACGTAAATATTCATAGTGTTCTTCATAATCAAACGAGGATTCGAAGGCGTTATCGAACTCCGATTTTGGCATGCAAATAGTCGAATCGAAACTTGTGACAAGTAGAATCAAGTTCCATCAACCATATCACTGCAGATTCAAGTGGTATTTTTCTATATTTTTATTTAAAGTCAAATTTAATTATGATTAAATTATGACTTTTTGATTTTGAAGTTGTTTATGTGTTTTTATGATTGCATGTTGTAGATCATGAAGTTTCGGTCAATTTGGTATATCATATATTGAATTTTGAGTTCAATAACATTGAGAAATTGGTGTTTGATTCTCTGATTTTGAAATTAAGGTTTATAATTAGTTTGATTGTTCTTAATTGAATTTGTGCATTTTTGATTTGAGGGTTATTAGTTGAATTGAAGGTTACCAGTGTATAGATCGTGAAATAAGGAATCATTTGGTATAAGTTTCATGAACAAAGGATTGCGGGAAGGGCATCGCCGAAGTTTTGAAGCTCGACGGCGGCAGGAACTTCCGGCCAGATTTGTGGCTTGTTCGTTGATTGATTTCAAGAATTGATTGCACAAATACGTTTCTGGAAGCTAGAAGATCATCCCCTATTAATTTGGTGCGTTTTTGGGCAATTTTTCGGCTGTCGACAAAAATTCTATGGCAGCAGCCATGGAGTCCGGCCGGCGAAAGGCCGGAAAAGACGACCGGAAGGGGAAACATTACAGTTTGACCCCTGATGGTTTCCTTTATTTATAAATCTTATATTTCTGTTTCAAAACTTACAAAAATAGTATTCCTGTTTTAAAATTTTCAAAAACCATTATTTTTAATTCTGAAAAATTATTTTTAATTCAAAAATAGATTTGAATTATTTAATTAATTAATTTTAGTTAATAATTAATTAGTTAATTGGTCAATTAATTTAAATATTAATTGATTAATTAATTTAATTATTTAATAATGAATTTTAATTGATTATTTAATTAGATTTTATTATTCCTTTTAATTTAAAATTTCGAAAAATAGTTTCCAGCTTTAAAATATTTTTCTAAATTATGTTCAAGGCTCGATAATTACTATTAAATGGTTTTGTAGTTAGATTATGGTATCCAAACCTTGTTATTTATTTATAAAATAATTATTTTACCCGTTTTAATTCCGGAAAATGTTTAAAAATTCGTATTAAATACCATAAAAATCATTTAAACCCCGAACCTTCTTTGAAAGGTTATTTCTATTGAGTAACGTATGTGCTATGTGCTATTTGATTGATGTGTAATATGCCTATATGTTCATTATTTGACGGTTTTGGTCATAACTTTTAATCCCTAAGTCGGATTTGGGTGAGATGAAGGGTATATAGAAGTTTGTGATGTCTATGTGACAATTAGAATAAGATGAGAATGAGTATTGATAGATACTTGTAATGCCTAGCAGAGAAAGCAAGGAATAGAAAAGGAAAGCAAGTGGTCAGTGAATAGAATTGATAGACGGGTCCAAGTGAAGAGAAGATCAGTTGAGATAAGGCAAGTATTTCTGACCATTCTTGATATATATTGCAAGTTTATTTTTGAACCTTCTCGAGATATAATGTAAGTGTTAGGAATATGTTGTGAACTTGATGATAAATTAATCAAAACACCTTAGTAGATTTAATTTAGTGAATTTTATAGCACTTGACGGATGATCAAATATAGTCCCGACAGATGATTCAATATAATCCCGACGGATGATGATTTAACATCCATCGAGTGAGTAGCTTATGTAATAATAAGTATTATAGCACATTTCTGCAAACAAATTTGTATAAATTTTTTAGGAGCATATGAGTCATGTTGACTACTAGTAGATATGCAGAATAGGTTGATTAATTGTAAATATGAGATGTCTTGTAATTCTGCATAAGTGAAATGGAGTCAAGTGACAAATAGCTACCCGACGGATGATCAACAAGGCTACCCGACGGATGATCAATAAAGCTACCCGACGGATGACAAGCATGCACCCGACGGATGCTCAAATTCAAATATCTGTTGACAGTGACAACACAGTCACATGCGTTGAGTGTTTGCAAAAAGGAATATGGCAGCCTATTTAGCAGGGATTTGAGAACAAAGAAGTATTACCATTTCTATACTATTATAAAGATATTCAAAGATGCTGGAATAGAGTTATGTGTTTTAGCATGGAGTTAGACTAGATATGTTTTGTTTTATTATCTTGTATTATTGTCATATAAACTTGGTGATATACAAACCAAGTGTAGCTAGTAGAACAACAACGAACTAAGCACACACATTTTCAGAGAAACATTTTCAAGCTGTATTCTGTAGCATTTCTCTGTAAGTTTAGTTGTTCTACTTGTAAGCAACTGCGAGCTATTCAAGCTTCACATGGTTCTCACTCGATATATATATATATATATATATATATATATATATATATATATATATATATATATATATATATATATGGTGGATACTTTCAAATCCACCAGAAAGTTTTAAAAGCTTGTGTTTTTATTACTTTGTGTTTTGATTCATATAAATCATTTATTCCGCACTCTGCAAATCAAACACTTATATATTATCAAGTAAGAACAGTTTTTAAAATCTTGAAAAAGAAGCCAGAATTACATTCAACCCCCCTTCTGTAATTCTTGTTGTATTGTTAGGGAATAACAATTGGTATCAGAGCAAACTCTTGAAGTACAAAGAGTGTAAAGATCACAACAAATAACAAGATGAACAAGAAGAATGTTCGAGTTAAGATTCCTTTTATGGACAAAGATAATTATCACCACTGGAAGGTGAAGATGCACCTACATCTTCTTTCTTAAGATGAGGCCTATATGGATTGCATAGAGAGAGGGCCTCATGTACCAATGAGAGCTGCAACTGGAAATGAGCCATCTATTCCAAAACCAAGGCCTGAATGGTCAGACCCTGATATTGAGCAAGTCAGGAAAGACAAGAAGGCCATGAATATATTGTTCAATGGAGTTGATGGTGATATATTTGATAACATCATTAACTGCAAAACATCCAAGGAGGTTTGGGACACTATCCAGATTATTTGTGATGGTACTGAGCAAGTAAGGGAGAATAAGATGTAGCTGCTAATTCAGTAATATGAGCACTTCCATTATAAAGATAGTGAGTCTCTCACTGATATTTTTAGTAGATTTCAAAAACTACTAAATGCTCTAAAGTTGCATGGAAGAGTCTATCAAACAAAAGACTCTAACCTCAAGTTCCTTAGATCTCTTTAAAAGGAGTGGAAACCAATGATAGTGTAATATAAAATAGATAATGTCAAAGATTACTGGAGCTAACAATGTCATTAACATCTCTGATCATAGTATGAAGCAAATCAAATGGACATCTGACATATGATCTGAGTAGAAGATTAATGAACAATTAATTTCAGTAATCTGTTAAGCTTGGGGTTAACCCTAAGTAAGTTGTATTGTTATCTAAATTTGTATTATGTACTTGTAACACTTAAAGTCTGTAAAAATGCAAAGGAGCAGACTGAAGTCTTTTTCCTAAAACAGTATCAAGCCTAAGGATTCTATCTGGAAGAAGATCAAGAAGATCATGCCTCAGAAGAATTTTGAAGAAGCTTGGAGTTGAATATATCTGTTTGGAGAAAAATATTCTAAGTCAAGATCTCTACAAGTCACAGATTTAATGTTATAGAGAAGTCATTCGAGAACTCTAGAGAGTACCGACGGATGAGCAATATCTACTCGACAGATGGGCAATATCTACTCGACGAATGAGCTATATATCTACTCGATGGATGAGCAACATCTACTCGATGGATGAGCAAAATCTACTCGACCGATGAGCTATATATCAAGTCGATGGATGAGCAATATCCACCGGGAGTGAAGAAGTCAGAAAAGCTACTCGAGAACTCAAGAAGATATCGACAAGCCAATTCTAAAGAACTGAAGATTGGTGATATCGACAAGTCATTTCTTCACTAGAGAACTCAGAGTTATCGATAAGTCATAGTGAAGATATGAAGACTAGAAATCTCGACAAGTTGAAGACCTCTACAAGTCAAACTCAATATGGAGTGCTAGAGATCTCGATAAGCCTATGTACTTATCTAGATGTCAAATGTGGTACTAATTCAAACTGGAGATCTCGAGGTACAGTCTCAAAGTACATAATTGCAGATCAGTTCAATATCCAAGATAAACAATCAACAAACAATCCAACAGCTAGATTGACAAGTCTACAAAAAGCAGCTTGAAGAGTGTGCAAGATCAATGGAAAAGATTAACTGACAGAGGAAGATTAAAGTACACATGGGATGCTAAAGATATGCTAAGCCGGAAATGGAAGATCTGTTATTCTATAAATAGAAATGACAAGTGACAGTTTAAAAAAGCTAATAGCATGTTTATTTTGCACTGTATAAATCAGCAGTTAACTGAGTTATAAAGTTAACACTGGTCCTCTAGTTAGATGTAATAATTTAGGTAAAATCTCTTGTATCACTCTCAAGAAGAAGCCGAGATCTTTAACATCAAAGAGCTTAGAAATTTTGTAGCAAAATAGTCTTAATTTTTAATATAAAAATTAAGTGAGTTTTGAAGATTTGTGTTCTTTATTTTATGCAAGTTTAATTTCTACATGAACACTTTTCTATACAAGATTTAATTTTACTTTGTTCAACCATTAACTTTCAAGAAAAGCCTAAAATTAGAAAAACACATTGACCCCCCCCCCCTCTGTGTGTGATTCATTACCTAACAAGTGGTATCAGAGCAAAATCTGAAAGTAAACAGATTCAAGATCTTGGAAGAATGAATACACAGAAAATCAGTAGCATCAAAATTCCTACCTTTGACAAAGCTAACTACACTCTTTGGAAAAAGAAAATGATGCTATTTATCAAGATGGCCAATCTATTCTATATTCAGATCCTCAAGAATGGACCCTTCATTCCTGTGGTGAGAATTGAGGAATCCACAGATGGAGACATGGTCATACCAGTCACTATGCTCCTAATGATCCAGCTGAGTATTCTGACCCTGAAAAGGAGAAAGTCTCCCTGGACAACAGCTTGCAATTGATATTGATTGAGTAACTTGACAATGTGATGTACAACAATATTGTTAACTGTGACACTGCAAAGCAAATATGGGAGAAGATTGAAATACTCTGTGAAGGAACTGAGGAGGTTAGATCTAATCAAAGAAGGATACTGATTTCACAGTATGAGGGTTTCATGGCTAAGCCTAAGGAAAGTATTACTGTTGTGTTTGAAAGATTCAACAAGCTGATAAATGACTTCAGCTTCATGAAAAATACTATACAGCTGAAGAGGTGAATCTAAAGTTATTTCTTACTCTCCCTAACCATTTGGAACAGAAAATCTCAGCAATCAGGGAAGGGAGAGACTTGAGCAGATTAACTTTGGAACTTCTATATGGAATTCTCAAAACCTATGAACTAGAGATGATTCAAAGGCAATCACTGAGATCTGGCCAAAGACATTTTATAGATGGTTCAAGTTCTTTAATAGTAAATGAAGGCCAAACATCTAATGATGAACCAAGATCTCATACTTCTGTTGCCTCAACAAGTGAGCAGAGAACAATCGATTCACAGGAGCAAGTCATACTAGAATTGGAAAAGGATGAGTTCTATACTCTTGAAGAACTGGATGAGCTAGATCAGTCAATGGCCTATGTGGCTAGAAAATTCTCTAACATTAGAGTAAGAAAGCCAAGATACTTCAAAAATAAAGGACAGTCCTTTAACAAAGATAGCAGCTGGAAAGAGAAAGGGAAGTACAATTTTGATAGCAAGAGTGGTTACAAAACCGGATCTATTGACAGATCTAATATAAGGTGCTTCAATTGTGATGAACTAGGCCACTTTGCTACATAATGTAGGAAACCCAAGAAGGCAAAGAAAGATAAAGCGTATCTTGAACTTGAAGCAAAGTATAAAGCTCTTCTGAAGAAACAGCAAAGCAAAGCTTATATTGCAGAAGGTAAAAGTTGGGATGACTCTGAAAATGATGAAGATGAAGAACTAGGAAACTATGCACTTATGGCCTTGGAGCAAGGAGAGTCATCCTCATCTAAATCACAGGTACCAACTCTTACCTCCACTGATTTAAATGTCAATCAATATAAGGAAAATGTTGAAAAGATGAGCACAAAAATATTTCACATTCATACAAGCATGGTTGCTGCTAATGAAGAAGTTAGCAGATTAACAAAGTTGAATGAGAAGCTTGAAAGTGAAAAACAAGAAGCTGAATTGTTGACAGTGGTGCTTGAAACCTTGAAACAAGAAAATGGCTATTTGAAAGACAAGCTCAAGTGTGTAAATGAGATTGAGGTTGTGCTAAGGGAAAAACTGGAGAAAAGTGAAGTAAAGTTGAAGTCCTTCAAGAATGCATCTGAATTGGTTGGTCAGGAAAAAAACCATGTGCAAACATTGCCATTGGTCTTGATTATGATACCTTAAACAACAAAAAGAAAAACACTGGTGACAGAGGAAACGCAACAAATAGTGAAAACGTTCTAGCAATGCTGAAAAATGTTGGGTCACCTGTGTTTAAGACTTGTGAGGTAAACTTTAGTGATGAAGAATTAATTATCAAGAAAGAAATTGCAGATGAGGATAATGAAAAGAAGAATGCAAATTCAATTCAATCTTCCAAGGCTGAAGAAAATCTTATAGACAATCAAAGTACCAAGACTCCTGTCAAAGAAACCAAGATTGAAGATGCAAGATCGAAGAAGAAAAATAGAGGTGGAAGAATGGGGATAAACAAAAGCAATAATCTGGCCTATATTGCAGATGTTCCTAGCAAGAAGTGTGGAAAGTGTGGTTCTACAAATCATCTAACTCACCTTTGTAAAAAGGGTGTTAGTAAGCCAATATAAGGAGCTTACAAATACAATGAAGAAGATTTAAATGATCCCTGCTCATTCTGTGATAAGTTTGACTGCATCCCTTGCAACTTGAAAGTGATGAAGAGTTGCCACAAACTGAGAGTAGATCTTATAGAATCAAAAATTGAGTCTACATCAGAAAGGGATAATGCACAATAATCATTGAATTCTATTTTATCTGAAATAAATCACTCTATTTCTGCTAAATCAGTTAACGAGAAGAAAGTACCCAACACTGCTTGGGTCATTAAACACACCCGAATCTCATTGTATGCAGGGAAAAGTGAAGAAAGTCATATGGATCATTGACAATGGATGTTCCAGACATATGACAGGTGATAAGGCCCTGCTATCTCAGTTTGAGGAGAAAGCTGGCCCATTGGTGACCTTTGGAGACAACAACAAAGGATTCATAATGGGATATGGCAAGATTGTTTCTGAAAATGTTGTCATTGATGATGTAGCACTAGTAGCTGGTCTTGAGGTGAATCTTCTCGGTGTTAGCCAATTTGCAGACAAAGGCTTTGAAGTCTTATTCGACAAAGAAGAATGAACCTTTATCAGCAAGAAACTGGTGAAATTGCTCTGAAAGGAGCAAGGAAAGAAAGCTTGTTTGTTGCAGACTTGGACTCAACAAATAAGGATGGTATTTGCTGCTTCTATACCAAGGCATCAAAAGAACAAAGCAAGCTTTGGCATAAGAAGCTGTATCACTTGAATTTCAAGGCAATTAACAACTTAGTCAAAAAGGAGTTAGTGAGAGACATGCCCAAGCTGGAGTTTTCTCAAGTTGAAGTATGTGAAGCTTGTCAGAAAAGAAGAATGAAAAGATCTAGTCACAAGTCAAAAACTGTGAATTCCATTAGTGCACCCTTGCAGCTTATTCACATGGACTTGTTTGGGCCAGTAAATGTCTTATCAATTTCAAGAAACAGATATGCACTTGTGATGGTGGATGATTTCTCAAGATACACTTGGGTAGAGTTCATGTACTCTAAAGATGAAACTCCATATATCATAATTGAGCACATCAAGAAGATAGAAAAATAGGATGAAGATTATAATTGTGTGAAAAGACTGAGAAGTGACAATGGAACAGAATTCAGAAATGCTACATTAAGTGAATTCTGCAAAGACAAAGGCATTGTTCTAGAGTTCTAAGCTGCCAGGACACCTCAACAAAATGGAGTAGTTGAGAGAAAGAACAGAACATTGGTTGAAGCTGCTAGAATAATGTTGCAAGATGCCAAATTGCCAACAAGTTTCTGGGAAGAGGCTGTCAACACTGCATGCTATACTCAGAACAAATATCTCATTAACAAGGCATATGGTAAGTCACCCTACTCAATCATGTCCAAGAGAAAGCCTACTGTAAAGCAAGCAAGTGTTACATTTTGAAAGAAAACTGAATATGTGGGAAAATTTGACTCAAAGGTCTTTGAAGCAATTTTTCTGGGATATTCACTGGAAAGAACAACCTACAAAGTCTATGTGCTTGATCAAAAGAAGATCATGGAAAGCACAGATGTGACCTTTGATGATGAAAAGTGTCCATGCTTGCAATGCCTTGATGATAATGAAGCTGAAGCCCTTGCATTTGAAAACCTCAATATTGATAGTGATTCTGATGGAGAAGTTGAAGTTAATGCACAACAAATGATGAATGAAGAGACTACTGAACAAGAAAATCATGGGAATGGAAGCTCATCTCAAACACCTGAATTTGATAGCACAAACTCATGGGGAAAAAGAGAAGAAGGATTCACCCATCACACCAATAATGAAGAAAATAATAAAGGCACAAGTCAACAAACTCACACAAGGAAGTGGGATAGAAGTCACTCTAGAGAAGCAATTATAGGTGATCCTACTGCTGGTGTGAGGACGAGAAGTGCAATAGTTAATGAGTGCCTACATGCATATTTTCTGTCCCATGTAGAGCCTAAGAAAATTGATGAAGCTCTATTAGATCCTGACTGGATATCTGTCATGCAGGAAGAGCTGAATCAGTTTGAAAGAAGGAAAGTCTGGAAGTTAGTTCCTACACCAAAGAATAGAAGCATTATTGGAACAAAATGGGTGTTCAGGAACAAAATGGATGAAAATGGTATGGTTACCAGAAATAAAGCAAGGTTGGTTGCCAAAGGCTACTCACAAGAATAAGGGATTAATTATGATGAAACTTTTGCTCATGTTGCAAGACTTGAAGCTATAAGAATTTTTCTAGCATTTACTGCACATTCAAATTTTAAAGTGTATCAAATGGATGTCAAAAGTGCCTTTCTGAATGGTGAGCTAGAAGAGGAAGTTTATGTGCAACAGCCCCTGGCTTTGAGGATCCAAAATTTCCAAACTTTGTGTATAAGTTACTCAAGGCTCTATATGGACTAAAACATGCACCTAGAGCTTGGTACGACACACTATCAGATTTCCTATTGAAGCATGGTTTTAGTAGAGGAACCATAGACAAGACACTCTTCTACAAGAAGCATGGTGAAGATATGATCCTAGTTCAGATCTATGTGGATGATATCATCTTTGGTTCTACTAATGAGAAGCTGTGCCAAAGATTCTCCAAGCTTATGCAAAGTGAATATGAAATGAGTATGATGGGGGAACTAAGTTACTTCCTTGGACTTCAAGTCAACCAAAGAAGTGATGGTATCTTCATCAGCCAAACTAAATATGTCAAGGATCTTTTGAAAAAGTTTGGAATGGTTGATTATTCACCTGAATCTACATCTATGTCTACTACAATAAAGTTGGATGGGGATAAAAAGGGCAAGAGTGTAGATATCTCAAGCTACAAAGGGATGATTGGATCATTGCTTTACTTAACAGCAAGTAGACCAGACATTATGTTTGCAATATGTCTATATGCAAGATTTTAAGCCAATACAAAAGAATCACATTTGATGGCTGTAAAGAGGATTTACAGATACTTGAAGGGGACTCCTAACTTGGGATTATGGTATCCTAAGGGAACTGGTTTCGAAACTGTTGGATACACAGATGCAGATTTTGCTGGATGCAGGATTGACAGAAAGAGTACCAGTGGAAGCTGTTAATTCCTTGGACAAAGACTTGTATCTTGGTACATCAAGAAACAACAATCTGTATCAACTTCTACAGCTGAAGCTGAATACATAGCTGCAGGAAGTTGTTGTGCTCAAGTGCTTTGGATTAGAAATCAGCTAATAGATTATGGCCTAGTGTTACATAAAATTCCTATCATGTGTGACAATACTAGTGTTATATCTATAGTAGCAAATCCGGTTAATCATTCTAGGACAAAGCACATTGATGTGAGGTACCATTTTATTAGAGAACATGCTACTAATGGTACCATTGAGCTCATTTTTATACCAACAGAAAAATAACTAGCTGACATTTTACTAAACCTTTGGATGAAGCGACTTTCACTAGACTTGTAAGTGAAATTGGAATGCTCAATTCTTCATCCTAAGGCAAGAACTCAGCTAATATTTTGCAGCAAATTAATATCCAATAAATCAAAATTAATTTAATTAAATTGGAAATTAACTGAAATATGGATTATAAATATTTTAAAAATCTCTGCATATTTGTTTTTAAATTCAAAATTAACTTGGAATTTGTCAAATTCTGAGGAAACTGCTTAGTTGTTAATTTACATCCTTAATATGTAAAATTAACACAAGGCAGAATTACAAAAACCAAAAGTATTTAGAGAACTGAGTTCTCGATAAGTATAAATTGACTTCTCGACAAGTCATTTTAGGACTTCTCGAGTGAGTCCTCGATAAGTCAATTTACTGACTTCTCGAGTGACTTCTCGATAGGTTTAAAATGATTTATCGATAAGTCCTTGTAGAGTTCTCTAATAGTGTTCATTCACAGAGTTCTCTACAAGTACAATTCTTGACTTATCAAAGACTCAGAACTGAGATAATTTAAACTGATAAATTATTTTGGTAAAATACTTTTGGAACATTTATTCTAATTTTATTTTGAATTTATTCAAGTAAAAGTTAGAATTAGTTCAGTCCAATTTTTGGACAAACTGGGTATTTATTTGACATTTCGATAAGTCAAGTTTGAGTTCTCTATAAGAGTAATTTAAAATGACTTCTTGACATGTACTTGACTTCTCTAAATGACTTCTCAATAGACAACTCCAAATGTCTATTTTTGAGTTCTCGACAAGTCATCTACTTTTACTATAAATACCCAGACTTTTCGATTATTTTAACTTGGAATTTCTCGAAATTCTAAGAAAACTGAATATTTATTGACTCATATTCTAACTATATGAAGTTAATAAATAACAGATCAAAAGAAGCAAAAAGTATGAAAAACCGAAATAATTTAATTCATAAATTATGTTCAGCAAAATACTTTTGACATACTTTATCTATAATTAGTCTGACTTATTGACACATTTATGTGCTTATATTATTTTTGTGAGTCTAATGTAAGTAGACTAGTAAATTATATGTGATGTTTTGAGAATGTTGACAGTGGTTAAATTTATTTGACTGTATGCTGATAGGAGAAGTTACTTTTTGTGCAGGGAGTACTTATTTATTTGCATGGGGAATAGTCATCCTATAAAGTGAACTAATATTCTTGAGTACTTGCATGGGGAATAGTAACTAGTCATTTCTTACTGTCAAGTATGTTTATGTGATTATTACTCTTATTATCCGGGCAACTCAAGAGTCTATTGGTTTCTATCTTTACTCTCTCTATAAATTAAAATGCTTCACTCTTTATCATTCATCACTACTCCTATTCTCAACAAACATCTAATTTCAAACTCACCTCCTGTTCATCTCTCTCTCTCTCAAATGGATGCCCAGTCTTTTACAGACTTATTTATGGAGCTTACCAGCCTGTCCATCATCTAGATGAAGACCAAATTTACTTTGATCCTTTCGGACTACGTGTCCGTCTCAGGGGGTTGTTTGCAGTCCCTTTGATATTCCACGAGATATCTTTGATGAACTCTCATGGGATGATCAACTCAGCATTCTTTTCTTTGAGATGGAAGTCTCTCTGGAGCAGGAGAGACGTGCTAGGGTAGCTGAGCAGCAACGCCTTGCTGCTTTGGAGTTGCAGGAGAGGATCATCTCTCTTGCACACTCCATGTCCAGAGCTTACCAGCGCAGGGCAAGGAGGTTGGAGGCTGAGAAGAAGAAGCCCAAATTAGAGTAGTTAGGATTAGGATTTACTTGATGTAATCTGAATCTTAATGTACTCTGTGGTTAATATTAATGAAAATGATCTTCTTCTCTATCAATTTGTTTTTGTTGCTTGATTGTTTATGTCATGATTGCCTTGTGTTTACAAATTAATTGGTTATTAGTTTTCCTGTCATAATGCTTGCAACTGTATATCTCAATGCTTATGCCAAATCAAAATAGATAAATATGTTCAATGCATTACAGGTTCAACACAATCCACTCAGACAATAACAGGAAATTCAAATTTTCAATCAACATGTATATGTGTTAATATGCAGCTAAAACATCTATAAACCAAACTGTAGTTCTCTCAGATACAACAACTCAAACACAAACTCAAACACAATTCCACTTAGGTGATTCTCAAAAGAAACCTGTTTTATAAAAGGATAACAATTTCATAATGTGCTTCAGAGTGTTTTGTTGATTGAGAAGAGAAACCACCAAACATGGAAAATTTATCAGTCTACTGACTATTCCATGAGTATTCCTAATGCACCTTTATGTGCAAAACAGTCTTCACAGACTGAAAGGTTTGAGGGTAGTACTCCTGAGGGGGAGCTATCTAAATCCTCTCCAATTCAATTGGAGGTTCCTCAAAAGGGAACAACTCCCCTCATAACTCTAGCACAAGCTGCCTTAGCAGTCAAAGCTAGAAGTACAATTGCCTATGATAATGTCATGAGAAGGGAAAGTATATCACATTTACATGCCAGTGTGTTGCAAGATTTACAAGGGTTTGAGGCTGGTGTACATGATAGTAACCTGGTCAAATATCCTCCAATTCAGTTGGAGGTTCCCACTACAAGTGGAGAACAACACACTATCATAATCACAGAGCAATCTGTGAGTCAAAATGTGACCCTAGTCACAGGTGTTCTAAATGATTCATTCACCTCACAACTTCAAGTTAATATTCTCTTTCCTAATGAAATGAGTATGATTAGACCTATATGGATTACCCCTAATCATATGACCACATATTACTCTTCTCAGCCACCTCTTATTTCTGTAAGTCAAACAATAACTGAGCCTTTCATGTGAGAATAAGAGAATATATTGAGAGAAAAACAGAGAATAAGAGAGGCAGGATCCTTCCTGGAAAAACGAGAGGTAGATGAGTGCATGGATTTAGCAATCCTTGTGAGGGAACTCTGACTCTCAATAGTCATGAGACTAGTGCAGTGAGAAGTAGTGAGACTACTTATTCAAAAGAACAGAGAGCTTAGGATTTTTTTTAACAAACTCTTTCTGCAGAAATAAGTGGAAACTCTATTCTATTTGATAAACTCATCTTCACAAATCTCACTGGAGCTTGAAGCTGCAGACAGTGTTCTAAATGGACAATGACAGTGGCTTGAACAATGTGCATCTTACTGGATCTTTCTACCTGGAGATAATGTCAAAAATGGGGAGAATATATCTAAATGCCTGCCAAAATACCTGATGGATGTTGCCAGATAATAAAATATTCTATTCTTCATAGGGGGAGAGAAGAATAAATCTAAATGCAACTCAACAAAAGAAGTGCAGATGGGAAGATTGGTTTCTGCATTTACTTAAAGTTTTGACATCATCAATCGGAACTTGTGCATAATTTCCTAATGAACAAGTTGAGGGAGATTGTAATATATAATAGATGATGTCAAAGATTACTGGAGCTAAAAATGTTATTAGCATCTCTGATCATAGTATGAAGCAAATCAAATGGACATCTGACATATGATCTGAGTATAAGATTAATGAACAATTATTTTCAGTAATCTGTTAAGCTTGGGGTCAACCCTAAGTAAGTTGTATTGTTATCTAAATTTGTATTCTGTACTTGTAACACACAAAGTCTGTAAAAATGCAAAGGAGCAGACTGGAGTCTTTTTCCTAAAATAGAATCAAGCCTAAGGATTCTATCTGGAAGAAGATCAAAAAGATCATGCCTCCGAAGAATTTTGAAGAAGCTTGGAGTTGAATAAATCTGTTTGGAGAAAAATATTCCAAGTCAAGATCTCTACAAGTCACAAATTTAATGTTATAGAGAAGTCATTCGAGAACTTCAGAGAGTACCGACGGATGAGAAATATCTACTTGACGGATGAGCAATATCTACTCGACGGATGAGCTATATATCTACTCGATGGATGAGTAACATCTACTCGATGGATGAGCAATATCTACTCGATGGATGAGCTATATATCTACTTGATGGATGAGCAATATCCACCAAGAGTGAAGAAGTTGGAAAAGCTACTCGAGAAATCAAGAAGATATCGACAAGCCAATTCTAGAGAACTGAAGATTGGTGATACCGACAAGTCATTCCTTCACTAGAGAACTCAGAGTTATTGATAAGTCATAGTGAAAATATGAAGACTAGAAATCTCGACATGCTAAAGACCTCTACAAGTCAAACTTAATATGGAGTGCTAGAGATCTCGATAAGCCTATGTACTTATCGAGATGTCAAATGTGCTACTAATTCAAACTGGAGATCTCGAGGTACAGTCTCAAAGTACAGAATTGCAGATCAATTCAATATCCAAGATAAATAATCAACAAACAATCCAACAGATGGATTGACAAGTCTACAAAAAGCAGCTTGAATAGTGTGCAAGATCAATGGCAAAGATTAATTGACAGAGGAAGATTAAAGTAAACACGGGATGCTAAAGATATGTTAAGCCAGAAATAGAAGATCTGCTTTTCTATAAATAGAAATGACAAGTGACAGTTTAGAAAAGCTAATAGCATGTTTATTATCCACTGTGTAAACCAGCAGTTAACTGAGTTATAAAGTTAACAATGGTCCTCTAGTTAAATGTAACAAATTAGGTAAAATCTCTTGTATCACTCTCAAGAAGAAGCTGATCTCTTTAACATCAAAGAGCTTAGAAATTTTGTAGCAAAATAGTCTTAATTTTTAATATAAAAATTAAGTGAGTTTTGAAGATTTGTGTTCTTTATTTTATGCAAGTTTAATTTCTACATGAACACTTTTCTATACAAGATTTAATTTACTTTGTTCAACCAATAACTTTCAAGAAAAGCCTAAAATCAGAAAAACACATTCACCCCCCTGTGTGTGATTCATTACCTAACAGACAGTCTCATTGAGAAATTCTCAGGAGTACAAGGAGTTCACCTTGGAGAGACTATATGGCATTTTAAAAACTTATGAGATTGAAATAGAGCAAGATGAGAGAATGGAGAAAGGAAGGAAGAAAGGAGGGTCAATATCACTGGTTGCTGAGTTAGAGAAGGAGAAAGAGATGAAGGTAGAAGCTGTTGAGTCTACATCAAAGGTCTGTGAAAGAAAGGGTAAAGGGCTGGTAGCTGAAAATGAAGATCATTTGAGCCAAGATGATATGGATGACATTAATGAACATTTATCATTCCTTTCCAGAAGATTTTCCAAGCTCAAGTTCAAAAAGAACTTTGAAGCAGCCAAGCCAAGTAGAAACATGGTGGATAAATCCAAATTCAAATGTTTCAAATATGGCTTGGATGGGCATTTTGCCAGTGAGTGTAGAAAGTCAGATCTTGTTGATTATAAACAGAAATACTTTGAGTTGCTCAAGTAAAAGGAAAGGGCTTTCATTACATAAGAAAATGACTGGGCAGCTGATGGATTGGATGAAGATGAAGAAACAAGCTATGTCAACCTAGCCCTGATGGCCAAATCTGATGAAATAGAAACAAGTTCTTCAAGTAATCAGGTAATCACCACTAACCTAGCACATTAATCTAAAGCTGAGTGTAATGATGCAATCAATGACATGTCCACGGAATTATATCACTTGCGTGTTACACTTAAGTCCCTTACTAAGAAAAATGCTAAAATTAGAGATTTTTTTTAAGTGAGAGGAATAATGTGCTAGAGTCTCAGTTCATTGAATTTGAAAAATTGAGAATTGAGTGTAAGATTGCTAAGGATGAATTAACTGAGTCCTTGAAGAAAGAAGATATTTTAAAGAAACTGCTTGAACGAGAACATGAAGTGATTAAAGCATGGAAATCATCCAAAGATGTTCATGCTCAAATCACTAAAGTTCAAGGTATTGAGTCCTTTTGTGATGTATCCTGGAAAAAGAGTAAGGAGAAGCTGGAATCCAACTTAGTAGAAGGATTGTTGACAGATGTGGACTTGACGGATGATGAGAATCATCCGTCGGATAATCAAAAGCATTATCCGTTAAGTGACAAAGAGCCACATCCGTCGGCTGTGAGTAAACCTATGAACAAAGCTAAGCTTGCCAAGCTAAATGAGAAGTATGGATCAGTTTCCAAAAACTTTGTTCCAGGAGAATCAAGTCAAGTGAAGAGGGAGAAGAAAGTTAATGTTGGTCATCTCTCCATGAAGCAATTGAATGACAGATTAGAAAAGATTGAGGTTAAAGCAGAAGCTAAAAAGAAAACCAATAGAAATGGGAAAGTAGGAATTAACAAGCATAACAACTACACACCTGATAATATGCACCAAGAAAAAATTATGTTAAGTGTGGTAGTGTCAATCACCTGTCTGTTAATTGCAAATTTTCCATGACTACTCCTATGTATGTGCCTCCCACTTTTCCCAACATGACTGTTATGCCTACCATGCCTATGAATGTTATGTCTACTCAGAATATGAATGCACAATTTGCTAATATGTCATTTGCACCTAATCATTATTATGCTGCATTTAGTATGCCACAAATGCCATTTAGCATGTCTTACTAGAATAACATGTTTGCAAACAGCATGCCTTTTCCTGTTAATCAAATGTGCATGATAATTCTATTTTAATGACTGGTTTCAAAGTTTCAATTCAAATGACTAAGGATGAATCAGAAAAGTCAAATGAAATTAAACCTAAGAAACCAAAGTATAAAGCTAACAAGGCATGACCCAAGGAAACTTGGGTACCAAAATCAACTTGATTTGGTTTTGATGTGTGCAGGGAAACAGAAAGAATCTTTGGTATCTGGATAGTGGTTGTTCAAGGCACATGACTGGAGATTCTACCCTGCTCACAGAGTTCAAGGAAAGAACTGGCCCAAGTATTACTTTTGGAGATGACATCAAGGGTTATACTGTGGAATATGGCTTGATTTCAAAAGATAATGTCATCATTGAAGAGGTTGCCCTAGTGGATGGTCTCAAGCACAATTTGTTGAGTATCGACTAGCTTTGTGATAAGAGCAATTCACTAACCTTCAATTCAGAAGCCTGTGTTGTGATAAACAAAAGAAGCAACAAAGTGGTTCTCACTGGAGTGAGAAAAGGAAATGTGTATCTAGCTGACTTCAACTCATCTAATGCAGAATTTGTCACTTGTCTTCTCAATAAAACAAGTCAAGATGAAAGTTGGCTATGGCACAAGAAGCTGTCCCATCTAAACTTCAAGACCATGAATGAGATTGTCAAGAAAGAACTGGTTAGAGGCATTCCTCAAGTGGAGTTTTATAAGGATGGATTGTGTGATGCCTGCCAAAAAGGAAAGCAGATCAAAGCATCATTCAGAAAGAAGCTTGATTCAATAATTGAAGAACCTTTAAAATTGCTACACATGGATTTATTTGGACCAGTCAATGTGTTGTTCATCTCAAGGAAAAGATTTTGCCTAGTAATTGTGGATGATTTCTCAAAGTTCTCTTGGACATATTTCCTAAAGTTTAAAGATGAAGCTAGTGAAATCATTATCTTCCTAAAGTTTAAAGATGTAACTAATGAAGCACATAATTTAACATCCGTTGAGTTGCAAAATGCTTCATCCGTCGGGAGACAATCTGCCTTATCCGTCGGGAGACAATCAGCTTCATCCGTCGGGACACAAAGTGCATCATCTGTCGGGTCATTAAGAGAAGCTGAAAGTCAGAATAGATCACTTACAGAAAATTCCCCTTTCTCAAATCAAAGATTCACAAACTCATGGGGAGTTTCTAATAATCAAAACTCAGTCACACATCAAGACAACAATGAGGCTTCTTCATCTAGAGCTAATCTACCTCAACAAAGAAAATGGACTAAAGATCACCCTTTTGAGCTCATCATTGGTGATGTATCTTCTAGAGTTCAAACAAGAAGAGCAACTCAAGAAGAATATCTATACATCAACTTCCTATCTAAGGAAGAACCAAAGAAGGTAGAAGAAGCTTTGTTAGATCCTGATTAGATTTCAGCTATGCAGGAGAAGTTAAACCAATTTGAAAGGAACAAGGTATGGAAGCTGGTACCCAAAACTAAAGGAAAGAATCCAATTGACACCAAGTGGGTATTCAGAAACAAGATGAATGAAAATGGCATAGTAATCAGGAACAAAGCTAGATTGGTTACCAAGGGCTACTGTCAACAAGAAGGAATAGATTTTGATGAAACTTTTGCTCCTATTGCAAGACTTGAAGCCATCAGAATCTTCTTAGCCTATACAGCTCATGCCAATTTCAAGGTCTATCAAATGGATGTCAAAAGTTCTTTTCTGGATGGAGATTTGGAGGAGGAAGTCTATGTTAGTCAGCCTCCTGGTTTTGAAGACCCAAATTTTCCAGAATATGTTTACCATCTCTTGAAAGCACTTTATGGACTGAAGCAAGCACCTAGAGCCTGGTATAACACTTTATCAAAGTTTCTTTTGGAAGATCACTTCACAAGAGGTACTGTTGATAAAACTTTATTCTTCAGAAATGTTAATGGCTCTAGTATACTTGTTTAAATTTATGTAGATGATATTATATTTGGCTCTACAGATGAAAAACTTTGCAAAAAGTTTTCCAAATTGATGCAAAGTAAGTATGAAATGGGCATGATGGGAGAACTAACTTACTCTCTTGGTTTACAAGTTAAGCAAGTTAGTGATGGAATATTCATTAGTCAAACTAAATACATTCATGATCTTTTAAAGAAGTTTGATCTAATGGATTACGGATCTGCAAAAACTCCTATGGCCACTGCAACTAAGCTTGAATTAAACACTACTGAAAAGTCTGTGGATATTTCAAGCTATAGGGGCATGGTTGGCTCACTTCTGTACTTAACAGCTAGTAGGCCAGATATAAGGTTTGCTACTTGTCTCTGTGCTAGATTTCAGGCTGATCCTAGAGAATCTCACTTAGTAGCTATTAAGAGAATTTTCAGATATCTCAAGGGAACACCAAAACTTGGTATTTGGTACCCTAGAGATTCTGGTTTTGATCTAACTAGTTATTCAGATGCAGATTATGCAGGTTTTAGAATAGACATAAAAAGCACAACAGGAACCTGTCAATTTCTAGGGAACAAGCTTGTGTCCTGGTTCAGTAAAAAGCAAATTCAGCTTCTACTTCTACAGCTAAAGCTGAATATATTATTGCTGGTAGTTGTTGTGCACAGATTTTGTGGATGAAAAACCAATTGTTGGACTATGGTCTACAAGTGGATAGAATTCCCATTATCTGTAATAACACAAGTGCAATTGCCATCACTGAAAATCCAGTGCAGCATTCAAGAACAAAGCACATAGACATCAAGTACCACTTCATAAGGGAACATGTGATGAATGGTACTATAGAACTTCATTTTGTTCCAAGTAAAAAACAGCTTGCAGATATATTTACCAAGCCACTTGATGAATCCGCCTTTTTAAGGTTGGTAAGTGAGTTAGGTATGCTAAATTATTCTTGAACTATTTCAGATATTTTTGCAAGTTGCTGTGTAGCCATAAATTTAATTGATTTTTCTGTTTTGGATGAAATTTTGATTTAGTCAAAATTTACATCCCGAAGGATGCTCATTATCCATCGAGTTTCATCATCCGTCGGAATATAATTTGTTAATAAAAATCAATTATTTTTCTGGAGTATTTTATAACTCGACGGATAACTGATTTATCCTCATCCGTCGAATTGTCTCAATCTTAGCCGTTAAAACTCTGAACGTTATCAATTGAGTATACTTACAGTTTGTAAGCATGACACGACGGATAAGTGACATAATTTTTATAGTTTATTTATTTTTAAACGGCTATTTTGGGCTATTTTGATTAGTCACTTTATTTTACTTTATTATTTTTGACAGTTTATTTCTGAGATAGTATAAAAGCATAATTCATTTTTACTCTACTCTTTTATCATTCTCAAGATTCTATTGCTCTAACTTCTTTCTTCCTCAAAAGCAAATTCTCTCTACATATTTTAAATCTTTAGCAATGGCCCCTGTGGTAAAAATCATGTCTCAAACTGGATATATCTATGAAAAGAACAACTTCACGGCTCTAGTGAACAAGGAGATTCAACAGTTGGAAGATTATCACAAAATGATGGATTTTGTAAAAGGCTGTAAACTCAACTATGCTATGCTGGAATCTCCCACAATCTATTGTGAGGTTGTAGAAGAGATATGGACAACTGCAGTGTACAACTCAACTGTCAAGACCATTACTTTCACTCTCAAAGGTAAACAATTTTGCATTAATAGTGACATTGTCAAAGCATGCTTTATAATTCCTGATAATACTGCTACTGTTCCACACACATACACTTATATAGTTAACATGCTAAATTCCATGGGCTATGCACTTACTACCTCTAAATTAAGTGAAATTATGAGGTTGGATCTTAGAAAAAAATGGAGTTATCTGTGTGATGTGGTAACTAAGGTATTTTCTGGTAAAATTAGCAATTTTGACTCTATTAACATCTCCATGCTTAACATGCTTTACATGCTAGTTACTGATAAATACTTTAATTTCAGTGACTTGGTCTTATCCGAGTTAGGTTTTAAGTTAGGAGAACTCAATAAGAGAGGTAAAAGTGTCTATTATGCTAGATTATTTATGATGCTTGCTAACCATCTTATTGAGAACGTTGTAATTGAGAACCCAACCAACAAGCTAAATTGTTGGGTTCAAGAAAGAAGAATTATTGTAGATCGTAATAGAGAAAATCACCACAAAGAGGTGCCCTTATTCTATTTTCCAGTAATGTAGGGACCTTAGGTAAGTGAGATAATTTCTACTGTCTCCACTCTTCCAACCTCACATATTTCTTCGCCTTCTAGTGTAGTTATGACATCTGTGTCAATGCCCAACAGATGCCTACCCAAGCTACTAAACCATAAATTTCAAAATCCAAGTCTAAGAAAGCCCCCTCTGGTTTCTTTCAAAAGAAACCAGTTGCAAAATCCACCAAAACCAAAGAGGGGAGTGTGAAGGAGGGTAAGCAAGGTGAGGGACAGGGTGAAAATCACAGAATCCCTAAGAATAAAGTTGGAGAGGTGAATGTTTCCCGGCCTAGCCACACTGCAGCTTCTCAACAAACTACAGTGCTTAAAAAAGACTTAAGCTCATTACTGGTCGCATCCTCCCAAAAGGATGTGACTATTGAACAAAGCTCTCAGCCAAAAGCACAGGCCAAGAGGGTAAGGGACACAAGCTCACCCCAAACTTATGTCAGAAAGAAGAAATCTAAACCAACTGGGAATACACAGGGTGCACACACAGTGCAAACTGAAGCAATAGACTCAGTCACTGCACCCTTTCAAAGTCAGTTTGATGTGGCTTCGGTAAATATAGAGTCACACCCAAAATCTCTAGTGATAGAAGCACCTCAAACACCAAATTCACCCACACACTCAATTGATGTTGACATGATCAATACATCACTTCCAAATTCTCCATCTTTAATTCTTGTGGAGAAGCAAAAAATCCAAGCAAGTGAGCATCATCTTTTAGATGATTTGTTGGCTCACTTGTCGTTCCTTTCTGAGTCTGTTGAGATACATGTGCCTAAATTTTCATCAATCTGCACAGAGTCTACAATAATCTCCACTCCAAACTCATTCATTTCTTCTATCCCAATGGATATTCATCATCTGTCGAGTAGTGGTTGTATCCCGACGGATAAGCTTAACAGCAGTCATCCGTCGGATAGCCATACTACTATCCCGATGGATATTCATCATCCGTCAGGTGTCTCTGCATAACTTTAAATTTCTTCAATTCTTACAAGTGCAGAAGACTTAGTAATAATGTAATCACTCTTAGGACTGAGGGAAGGGAGTGAATTGAGTGAGACTCTGGGTTGCTCCCAGGAAAAAGGAGAGAAAATGAGTGAACAAATGCAGTCCATTTCTTCAGGACTGGCAAAAGTGAGTGAGAGGAGTCCCACCTTAGATGGTAAAGCTGAGGGTGTGAGGGTGGGAAGCCAAGGGGAGCCCTTGATGCAAGAACAGAGAGATAATGAGAGAATTGCAGGTACAGGAGAATTAAGGTTGGACATCATTGTTAGTGAGTCAATGAATGTCAATGAAGCAAATAAAGAGGAACTATCTCAGCATAGTCGAGCTGTTATAGATTCCACCTCTTTGGATGCTGAGGCATTTACTCATCCTGTTCCAGCATATCAACTTTTGGCTGGACAGGGCAATGAAAATGCAGAAAGGATGCTGAATTTGGTGCACACCACTCAATCCATGCAAAGAGCAAAGGATGCCATCACAGCTATGCCTTCTAAAGCTGGTGATGACATAGATTATGAGGTTGGTGGGTCAGAAGAATTCTTTGGTGATGATAGTGAAGAGGGATCACTGGACATAGGGGGAGAAGTAGGCCCTAGTTCTAGATCTGGTATGCCAACTTGGGCATTTTTAAAGCAATGTGATGAATATTATTTCAAGACCACCCTCATTCAACTCATCAGTCAGACACATCCTGCTCTTCAATTAACAACAAATGCCAGCACCAAGAAGCTTATACAAGCACACCTTGCTTCTCTTCAATTACAATAAATCCAAGGCTTTCAACATAGTCAGAATATCACTTCTATCAAAAATGAGGTTGATCAAATGAAGAAGGACATTTCTGAAAGATTGGATGTTAAACTTCCAGAAGCAACAATGATTGATATTAAGAGACAGCTAAGGAAGAACTCTGATCTTGCTTCTCAAGTGGATTCATTGGATAAAAGGATGACTGCTATGGAAGTTTCTCTAACAGCTATTCATCTACATCAAGCACATCAAACAGACTTGATTTAAAAGCTAGTGGTAGCACAAACCTCTTCCTCTACTCTACTTGATGATAACAAAAAGGGGGAGGAATCATTATCTCAAGTCAGTCAAGCAGAGCCATCTAGTGAGGGGAAGAAAGTGGTAAATGTACAAATCAGCCAAGTAATTATTCCAGAAATTACTCTGCCAAAGCCACTAGTATTGGACAACATTGATCTGATCTACATATCAGCTGATAAGCTTGAGTCAAAGTCAATTCCTAAGATGCTTGATGTTGCAGCTGTGGAGAAGGAACTAGATGATAAATGGAGAAAGATAGATGTAGAAATTCAACAAAAGTTTGGGCCAATTCAAAATCCAGACAAAACATTCATTCATCATTCTCAAGTCAAGAATATTTCTGTTAATGAAATGAGTATGAATTATCTGGAAAAAGGCCAAACTTCTTGCATCAAATCTCCAAAGGCAAATATGATCATGAAGTGTAATATATAATAGATGATGTCAAAGATTACTGGAGCTAACAATGTCATTAGTATCTATGATCTGAGTAGAAGATTAATGAATAGTTATTTTCAGTAATTAGTTAAGCTTGGGGTCAACCCTAACTAAGTTGTATTGTTATCTAAATTTGTATTTTGTACTTGTAACACTTAAAGTCCGTAAAAATGCAAAGGAGCAGACTGGAGTCTTTTTCCTAGAACAGTATCAAGCCTAAGGATTCTATCTGGAAGAAGATCAAGAAGATCATGCCTCAGAAGAATTTTGAAGAAGCTTAGAGTTGAATAAATCTGTTTGGAGAAAAATGTTCTAAGTCAAGATCTCTACAAGTCACAAATTTAATGTTATAGAGAAGTCATTCGAGAACTCCAGAATGTCTTATCAAGAAGTCATTCAAACTCTAGAGAGTACCGACGGATGAGCAATATCTACTCGATGGATAAGCAACTTCTACTCGATGGATAAGCAGTGTCTACTCAATGGATCAGCAATATCTACTCGATGGATGAACAACATCTACTCGATGGATAAGCAATGTGTTAGGCACAACGTATGTGCTAATAATTCACGCAAGTATACGCGTTTGGAAGGAATATAGACTGATTTCTAGTTCGTTCCCACAGAGACTCTGATTAATTATATTTAATTAACACTTACTCACCAATGTACGATTACTTCTCACTGTTAAGACAATAACACTTAAGGTTGATTAACTAATTATTAACTACTAGAATTAAACACTTAAATTAACACTTGAATTAACAATATTAAACACACATGAGATCATAACTTCATTACTACTTCATTCAATAGTCATTGTTATTACCCTTAGCATGTAACGGTGATGATATTAATCGAACAACACGAAACTGATAAAAGTCAACTTTCGTTGCACAAATACCATTCTACCAAGCATCCACAATTAACATAGAAGTTGAATAGGCATCAATTATGTTGAGACCCTATATATCTACAGAATTTGACAACATAATGATTTAAGCACAAGTCATTCTTTATGATTACACGGGGCAAATAAAACAGTTAGAGTTACCCACTAATCATGCATACAATGCATGAACCTATGCTAGCATGGTAAATTCTAAATCTCAAGATTCACTGTCGCTTCATAAGAGATTAACAGGCTATCTTATATGTTCGTGACGCACATAAGATGAATAAGCACAACCTATGCTAGATATCATACAATCATCATATACCAAGGTATTATTCAATTAATTAAAGAAATCCATAGTAAATCCGCTACGATCCCATGATCACGATTAGCCCATGATAGAACTCATCATCACCATGGGTTCATATGAAAACATGATAATAACATAATGATATAAACTAATAAAAATACTTAATAAAAATAGAGTACGTCACAAGAGTATTAAGGTTCAAAGTAAAGAAAACTTAAAATGGTCTTTTTAATCTTCTCTCCTTTTTACTTGCTCCTTTCTTGTTGTGAAAACGTCTCCCAAGATTACTTATATAAGAGTCCACAAGAAATAGCGCCGTCAGAAGCCCAATAGAACTCAAATTAGAAAATCCAGAATCTAAAATTCCGACCTCAGGCGGCCGCCTCCAATCCCACGCGGGCGCCTACTCTCTAGGCGGTCTCCTGCAGTCTCCTGGCGGTCGCCTGCAGTCTCCAGGCGGTCGCCTGCACACCTTCTAGAAATTTCCATTTTCTGCTTCTGATTTTGCTGAATTCTTTGCACAACTCCCCGCAACTTGTTCCAAGTACTTCCCTAAGCTTATTATGATGAAATCTCCCTAATTACGCAAGTTATATCCTGAAATGCAAAAATACTAGAAAAACGCATCAAATACACAAAATACTTGATTTCAAGACATCAATTCAAGCCATTACAAGACGTTCTAAGTGGGTATAAAATGCCACTTATCACATCCCCAAACTTAAATCGATGCTTGTCCTCAAGCATCAGAGACTCAAAAACAAAATAAAAACATGCATGAATGCAAACTACATGAATACAGTGATCCCTATCGCGATGACTAAACCAACCAACACATGACATCTCAACAAATGCAATTAGGTGACTAAAGATCAATCATATCACACAAGCTAACATACAACTAGAAACGTGGTGTATGCAAATGCTTAACAGATATGCTTCGAAACTAGATCAATTATCATAACTCAATTATCCTCAAGGCAATCACAAGATTATACGAAGAATATATTCTAGACACAAAATGACTTATAACACTTCAAGATCACTGGAGCTTATTATAGAATCATAATTTTATTCAACACAATAAACAAATGCTTATTCGATCGTGCAATGAGTGAGGTCCATAAAAGACTTATGAAATGGCATCCATTTAGAGAGCGTTAGGTTAGCGGATCCCAGACTATAAAAGCCTTAGGTCACTAGGCACAAAGTCCCCTAAGAACTTAATAACTCGAATACCAAAGAGCTCAGTCGTGATCAATTATGCATTAAACCATAATTTTTTTTCTCTTTTTTTTCTTTTTTTTCTTCTTTTTTTTTTCAATTTCCTGAGCAAGTGCGTTTCGCTCCATCTTGCTCAACCCTAGACTACTCATATACAATACGAGCCGGCTACTACCCATTTGACGCCTAGCCATAACTAGCAATGAATTCCAATTTTTACTCCAATTTTATCTGTTCATGCCTTTTTATCATTAAGAGCCTATCATACATTCTAAGTATAAGCAATAGATTAACCTCAAAAACCATCAAATCATGATAATAGTCTAGTCCTTAAGCATACTCTAAGACTTAGTGAAATTACACGTGTTTCTAGCATGCATGCTAACCTAACAAGATTCAACATCACTCTAACACTATCACTACACTCGCATCAATATCACATATCAATCGGTAAATCAACACAAAAGGGATCATGGTATATGCATGAGCTAAATGACATGATAAATAAAGCTATAAAAAACTATATGGAAAAAATATGCACTATATTAACTAAACTAACATGAATATGCAACTACATGATACACACAAATATGTTCCTTAACTACCATCCCCAAACTTAAAATTTTCACTGTTCCCAGTGAAGGTAATAGAAAGGAACACAGGGTATACCTACTCAGAGAAATCATCATCATCATCACCATCAAAGGGTGGAGTATCAGGAGGTGGATAAGCAGAGTCCTCACCAAAAACGGTCCACTGGATGTCAGCTCCAAGGCCTTTGAAAGCAGTCCCAAGTGTTAGGGTGAGCTCTTGTGCAAACCTACTGTGTGACTCATACATCGCATCTATCCTCCTGCAAAGCCTCCTGTACTGGACATCAGCCATCCCTGAACCATCTCCTCCCTGGGCTCTAGAAGAACCTGCCTCACCATGAGCCTGACTGGGCCTAGCCATCGTAGCACCAGCTGCTGGACGTCCTCCTGGGATATGATATCCAAAACCATGCTCCTTGGGCTCTCCACCCATCCACTCCTGCATCGCATTTAGCGTCGATGAATCAATAGGAGCGGCCGACATCTGCAGCTGCTCATAAGAGGGCCAATGGACTCCAACTGCCTTACACAGCTTCGTGATAATAGAGGCATACGGGATGTTGTAATGCGTCCTCCCCCTCAAAAACTTCAAAATCCCTTGGTAGATGAACTCACCAAGGTCAACATAATACTCCTCATTCAAAATCCCCCACAACAACCTGGCTCTCTCAACTATAACCTCATGTGCATGTGAAGAAGGCAAAATATTAGAACAAATAAAGGCATTCCATGCACGGGCATGCCTGTTCATCGCAACAGCCGGAAAAGAACGATACTCGTTGGATCCCGTCTTAAACTTCCACACCATGCCCGACTGACAGAGAGTAGCAATAATCAAATCTGAGTCAAAATCCTCAGGGGTCTTCTCATTCCAATCCTCCTCCTGGGGCTTCCTTTGTTGCTGCCCTATAACATGGCGAATCGTCGCAGGCTGATAATCAACAGTAAGCCCACGAACAACAGAATACCCATTCTTGTCGACCTTGGCATTCGCATAGAACTCGCGAACCACACTCACCAGGACCGCCTCAAGTGACTCATAAAAAGTCATCCAACCCTTCTCTGCAATCATCGACAATAACTCACCATCCCTCCCCGATGGCAAAAACCCCCTCTCCTTCAGAATCGGCTTAGTCAGAAGCTTAGCATACTCCTCCTCGGCAGCCCTATCCACCAATCGGGGCCTCGCAGCAGTGCCCCTTGAAGAATCATCAGTCGGAATGGTGATGCTGCTATCGACAGTTCGAGATCTCTTTGGTGCCATTGAAACTGAGAATAAGAGTTGTAGAGTTGTGGTTTGTGTGTAGGAAAGGGTTTGTAAGTTGAAAGTGTATTGGAGGTATATGGAGAGGTTGTGTGTATATATAGGGTAGGATTAAGGTTAGAATTAGATTAGGAGTGGGGTTGTGGCTAATTTGTAGGAAGAAAATCATGGGTAATGGGGTTTGTAGTGTTGTGGTTGTGTTTTTTGTGTTTTTGTGTTTTTTTTATAAGCTGAAAACCAAAATTTTCAAAACTCAGGTCCGCAGGTGGTCGCCTGGAACCAGCAGGCGGGCGCCTGCCAGCAAGCGGCCGCCTGAAACCTGCAGGTGGGCGCTTGCAAGGTCCCTGGAAAAAATATTTTTTCAGCTAGCTTTTTCTGATTTTTTTGGGTTTTTGGATAGAGTACTAAATTCTAAGGGTTCCTATGGTCTCATATCTTGGGTTGCCTCCCAAGAAGCACTTCTTTTACGTCATTAGCTTGACGTAGAGTATTTCGATCAAGTTGACAATAAAATGGCACTAACCACTTCACAGTTTGCCGTATCCCCATAATAGTGCTTCAATCTCTGACCATTAACTTTGAATGCTTGGTCCAGATCGTTCTCAAAAATCTCCACTGCTCCATGTGGAAACATAGTTTTGACGATGAATGGTCCATACCACCTTGATTTTAACTTTCCAGGAAAAAGACGTAGGCGAGAGTTGAATAGAAGAACTTGTTTCCCCGACACGAATGACTTAGGAGATAGCTTCCTGTCATGCCATCTTTTTAATTTTTCCTTGTATATTTTGTTATTTTCGTACGCTTGAAGTTGAAATTTATCGAGTTCATTTATCTGAAGCATTCGCTTCTTCCCAGCTGCATCTAGATCAAGGTTTAATTTCTTCAATGCCCAATAAGCCTTATGCTCAAGCTCCGCAGGTAAATGGCATCCCTTACCATAGAAAAGTTGAAACGGGGACATCCCAAGTGGAGTCTTGTATGCTGTTCTATATGCCCAAACAGCTTCATCGAGCTTCGAAGACCAATTTTTCCTTGACGGACAAACAACTTTCTCTAGAATGCACTTGATCTCTCTATTAGACACTTCAGCTTGACCATTAATTTGCGGATGATAGGTAGTAGCGATGCGATGATTTACATTATAGCGTTGCATCATAGAAGTGAACTTACGATTGTAGAAATACGACCCTTCATCACGTATGATAACTCGTGGCGTGCCAAACCTTGTCAATATCTGCTTATAAAGAAAACTCAACACTACCTTTGCATCATTCGTCGGTAGAGCCTTGACTTCTATCCATTTTGAGATATAATCGACTGCTAGCAAGATGTACTGATTATTGCAGGATGAGATAATTGGTCACATAAAATTGATTCCCCAAACATCGAAGACCTCAACTTCAAGCATCACATTTAAAGGCATCTCATCCTTTCTAGTAAGATTCCCAACTCTTTGGAAACGATCACACCTTAAAATGAACTGATGTGCATCCTTAAACAACGTGGGCCAGAAAAAACCTGCTTGAAGAATACGAGCTGCTGTCTTTTCACCACCATAATGTCCATCATAATCTATGGAATGACAGTCTCATAATACACCCTCCGTCTCACAGAATGGGATACATCTCCTGATGATCTAGTCAGCTCCTTGTATAAACAAATATGGTTTATCCCACATGTACCACTTCACCTCATGCAGAAACTTCTTCTTTTGAGCCACATTCATATTAGGAGGCATTATATTGCTGACAAGATAGTTCACAATGTATGTGAACTATGGCTCTTCCTCTTGAACTGCGAACAAATGCTCATCTGGAAAAGATTCGTTGATCAATGTCTTATCATGTGAAGTAGAATCGGGATTCTCCAATCTAGAGAAATGGTCAGCTACTTGATTTTCAGTACCTTTTCAATCCTTGAATTCTAACTCAAATTCCTGTAGCAAGAGCACCCAACGAATAAGTCTAGGCTTCGAATCCTTCTTTGAGACCAGATAGCGAATATCAGCATGATCAGTGAACACTGTCACCTTTCTCCCAAGTAGATAAGATCGAAATTTTTTGAAACCAAAAACTATAGCCAAGAGCTCCTTCTCAGTAGTGGTGTAGTTCATTTGAGCTCCATTTAGCGTCTTACTGGTATAGTAGACCACATGAAAGATATTATTCTTGCGCTGCCCAAGAACTGCTCCCACTGCATAATCACTTGCATCACACATCATCTCAAAAGGTTCTCTCCAATCAGGTACCGTTATAACTGGTGCAGTTATTAAACTCTTCTTGAGAGTCTCGAATGCTGCCAAGCATTCATCATCAAATTTGAAAGACACATCTTTCTCGAGCAAGTTACACAATGGCTTAGATATCTTAGAGAAGTCCTTGATGAAACGCCGATAAAAACCCGCATGACCAAGAAAACTATGGATTCCTTTAATATAAATAGGTGGCGGAAGATTTTCAATGACCCCAACCTTGGCTTTATCCACCTCAAGGCCCTTGCTAGAGACCTTATGCCAAGAATGATGCCTTGTTGCACCATGAAGTGACATTTTCCCAATTGAGCACCAAATTAGTTTCCACACACCTTTTGAGCACCAAATAGAGATTATTCAAACATTCATCAAACGAATGTCCAAAGACGGAGAAGTTGTCCATGAACACTTCGACATTATTTCCAATCATATCAGATAATATAGCCATTATGCATCTCTGAAAAGTGGCAGGTGTACCATATAAGCCAAAAGAAACTCTACGAAAAGCAAACATGCCAAATGGACAAGTGAAAGTAGTCTTTTCTTGATCTTCTGATGAAATGCAAATCTGATTGTAGCCCGAATAGCCATCCTGAAGACAATAATACTCATGACCAGCCAACCTGTCAAGCATCTGATCAACAAATGGAAGAGGGAAGTGATCCTTCCTCGTGGCTTTATTCAATATTCTGTAGTCCATGCATACCCTCCATCCTATGACAGTTCGAGTGGGGATGAGCTCGTTCTTCTCATTTGCTACCATAGTAATACCTCCTTTCTTAGGTACACATTGTATGGGGCTCACCCAAGAACTGTCAGAAATAGGATATATGATTTATGCATCCAGCCACTTTAGAATTTCTTTCTTCACCACTTCTTTCATGATGGGATTAAGTCTTCGCTGTTGCTCAACAATCAGCTTGCTACCTTCCTCTAGCAGAATTTTATGCATGCAGTACGAAGGTCTGATCCCTTTTATATCTGCTATAGTCCATCCGATGGCCGATTTGAATTCTCTCAAGATCCTCAAGAGCTTGTCCTCATCACTACCTGAAAGGTTAGATGCAATAATAACAGGCAAAGTAGATGCATCACCTACAAAAGCATACCTCAAGTGTTCAGGCAATGGTTTAAGCTCCAAAGTAGGTGCTTCCTCAATAGATGGTTTGAGCTTTCCCTCAGCATTCTTGAGATCAGTATTACCAAGAGATTCAAATGGCATGTCTAGCTTTCGTTTCCAATTAGAAGCATTTAAATATTGTAGTTGCTCATTGCCTTCCTCATCTTCACTGTCAAATTCCCCCAGTAAGGCATTTTCTAAGGCATCAGACCTTAGCACATGATCAAGCTCTGAAGTTACTGCAGAATCAATCAAATCCACCTTGAAGCACTCCTCATCTTCTGTAGGGAATTTCATCACATTGAATTTTACATCCTGATCTTGCACCCTCATAGTAAGTTCACCTTTTTGCACATCTATCAAGGTACGGCCTGTAGCCAAGAAAGGTCTTCCCAAGATTATGGGAATCTTCTTATCTTCTTCGAAATCCAGAATGACAAAGTCTGCAGGAAAGATGAGCTTATCCACCTTTAGTAACACGTCCTCCACGATGCCCCGTGGGTATGTAATAGAACGATCAGCCAATTGTAGAGACATGTAGGTGGGCTTCAGATCAGGAAAATTCAGCTTTTTGAAGATAGACAATGACATCAGATTGATGCTTGCTCCCAAATCGCAAAGGCACTTGTCGAATGACAACTTGCCAATGGTGCAAGGAATGGTGAAGCTACCTGGATCCTTAAGCTTTGGAGGTAACTTTTGTTACAGCACAACACTGCACTCTTTCGTTAGAGCAACAGTATCAAGATCATCCAGTTTCACTTTCCTTGAAAGAATACCTTCCGTGAATTTAACATAACTAGGCATTTTCTCCAGAGCCTTAGCGAAAGGTATGTTGATGTGAAGTTTCTTGAACACCTCCAGAAACTTACCAAATTGCTTATCCAGCTTTTGTTTTTGCAATCTCTTAGGAAAAGGTGGTGGAGGATAGAGCTGTTTCTCCCCTGTATTACCCTCAGGCAGAGTGTGTTCAACAGTAGTCTTCCTCGGTTCCCCCTCTTTCTCCTTTTTCTTTTCTTCTTCATCTACAACTTCAGCTTCTCCATCTTTTGCTTTTTCAGTATCAGCAACTTTTCCAGACCTTAGGGTAACAACTTTGACTTGCTCTTTAGCTTTCTTCCTGCCTGGCACTTCTGTATCGCTGGGAAGTGTGCCAGGTTGACGATTGAGTAAGGCATTGGCTATTTGACCGATTTGATTCTCCAAGGTCTTGATAAAAACAACCTGACTTTTGCACAACAGCTTTCTCGAAATCGGTGCTAGAAGGTGGAGCAGCACTTCCTTGTTGAGGATATGATTGCCTTTAAGCATATTGCTGAGGTCGCTGGAATCCAGGTAGATTAAACTATTTACTTACAGCTTGCTGATATGGTTGCTGAGTAGCATTCTGATTGTTGCTCCAGCTGAAATTGGGATGATTTCTGTTATTAGGATGATAAGTAGTTGGCACAGGCTGTTGCGGTCACTGATAATTGTTCACATACTGAACAAATTCATTAACAAGAGAACACTGATCCGTAGCATGAGAGCCTACATAAAGCTCACAGAAAGTAGCTATTTGATTGACTCCATAGTTGGCTAAAGAATCGACCTTCATAGACAGTGCTTGGAGCTGCGCTGCGAAAGCTATAGCTGCATCAACTTCCAGAATACCTGCTACCTTCCCAGGCATCATCCTTTGAGTTGGGTTTTGATACTCGTTTGCAGCCATAGTTCAATAAGATTATAGGACTCGGTATAGCTTTTGGCCCAAAAGGCGCCTCCAAAAGCTGCATCGAGCATGGGCCGAGATTGGGTCCCCAAACCATTGTAGAACCCATTGATCACCATCCAGTCAGGCATACCATGATGTGGACACTTTCTCAATATCTCCTTATAGCACTCCCAAGCTTTGCACATAGATTCTGTCGGTTGCTGCGCAAACTGAGTAAGAGCACTCCTCATAGCTGTAGTCTTGGCCATTGGATAGAACTTCACCAGAAACTTTTGCGCAAGATCTTCCCAAGTAGTGATGGACCTAGCTGGTAAAGAATGTAACCATTCCTTAGCTTTATCCCTAAGAGAGAATGGGAAAAGCCTCAGCTTGATAGCCTCATCAGTGACACCATTATATTTGAAAGTACTGCAGATCTCGACAAAATTCCTGATATGCATGTTGGGATCTTCAGTCGCAGCACCTCCGAAAGAAACAGAATTCTGCACTATCTGAATAGTGCCCGGCTTGATTTTGAAAGTATTGGCCTAAATAGCCGGATGAATGATGCTTGACTGAATGTCATCAATTTTAGGCCGAGAAAAGTCCATAAGAGCTGGATTCGCTGGAACTATACGATCACCCATGATTGCCAGTTCTTTCTTTTTACTCTCTTTATCTGAATCTTCAAAATCTAACTTCTCCGGAATGTCAAGAAGTGAATCCGTCTCCTCAGCCGTATCTAGAGTCCTCTTGTGAGTGCGAGAACGTGTTTGCATAAACGCTCGCTAGAGTACCTGAAACACAACTGAAAACAGTAAGTAACAAATCTTAATCAATGAGTCCTAATGACCACTGATGGCAAGTACATACACTAAACAAATTAACACCGAGTCCCCAACAGCAGCCCCAAAAACTTGTTAGGCACAAAGCATGCGCTAATAATTCACGCAAGTATACGCGTTCGCAAGTAATATAGAATGATTTCTAGTTCGTTCCCACAGAGACTCTATTAATTATATTTAATTATCACTTACTCACCAATGTACGATTACTTCTCACTGTCAAGACAATAATACTTAAGGTTGATTAACTAATTATTAACTACTAGAATTAAACACTTAAATTAACACTTGAATTGACAATATTAAACACACATGAGATCATAACTTCATTACTACTTTATTCAATAGTCATTGTTATTACCCTTAGCATGTAACAATGATGATATTAATCGAACAACACGAAACTGATAAAAGCCAACTTTCGTTACACAAATACCATTCTACCAAGCATCCACAATTAAGATAGAAGTTGAATACGCATCAATTATGTTGAGACCCTATATATCTACAGAATTTGACAACATAACGATTTAAGCACAAGTTATTCTTTATGATTACACAAGGCAAATAAAACGGTTAGAGTTACCCACTAATCATGCATATAATACATGACCCTATGCTAGCATGGCAAATTCTAAATCTTAAGATTCACTATCACTTCACAAGAGATTAACAGGCTATCTTATATGTTCGTGATGCACATAAGACGAATAAGAATAACCTATGCTAGATATCATACAATCATCACATACCAAGGTATTAAACAATTAACTAAAGAAATCCATAATAAATCCGCTACGACCCCATGATCACGATTAGCCCATGATAGAACTCATCGTCACAATGGGTTCATATGAAAACATAATAATGGCACAACGATATAAACTAATAAAAATACTTAATAAAAACAAAGTACGTCACAAGAGTATTAAGGTTCAAAGTAAATAAAACTTACAACGGTCTTTTTAATCTTCTCTCCCTATTACTTGCTCCTTTCTTGTTGTGAAAACTGAAAGGAATATGTCCTAAGTCCAATCATGTATTAGGATTTAGGAATAACTTTTTATGTAATCTGTTTTGATTTCATTGATATTAATAAAAGACTTGTTTTGTTTTTATTACGGGCTCTATCTATTTTAGGGAATAAATAAGATATACCATAGTTTAGAGTAAAGCTTTTTATGGATTATGATGAGATCATAATAGTGAGACCTAAAAGATGATAACTCTAAACTTAAATAGTTCCTGATCATAGGATTACTAACTGGTAATTAATAATCCGCAAAGATCGGTACATACTATGCTTGCTTCATTATGAAGGATGTCTGTTCTCATAGACATTTGTGTGGTGACACTATAGCTAGTATGTAGGTGCTTATTATAGAATAAGTTCACTGAACATGACTCGCACAGCTGAACAACTGATGGAGTTCACTCACGTGTCAGCAGTTGTTCACATAGTGATAGTTGTACAAGTATCCTTAGACTTGAGGTCATCATAGTCATCTTGTGTACACTGAACTATGATTTGGTTTAGTTCTTAGTCTTCAGGGACAATTATTAGGGATCTACTGGGTATAGGAATTTGTACACAAAGATAGTGTATGATCAATAAAGGATCTACCCCTTTCATTGAAGGAAGCGAATGTTCAAGGCTGATCCACTTATGCTAGTTCAGGAATCTCTGGCCAGAGTGAATGAAATTAGAAAGGAGTTTCTAATTTGCATAGAACTAAGCATAGTAAAAGGTAAGCAAGTGATTGAATTAGATAGGCTTGACACGAGATCCATGCCTTGTATTTAATCGGGACATTGTAGGGTAGAAGGAGTTCATTGTACGGTAACTATTCACTGAATAGGTTCTTGGTATTCTAAGCAGTGAATTCTTATTATCCGGATAGTCGCGATATGCTGAGAAGTATCCCTCACGATGTAGAATAAATGTGATTAATTAATTAATCATATTTAATAAATTAGAGAATTTATATAAATAATGATAAAATAGTTTTATTATTATTTATTTCTACTACCGGCTTAATATTGAACCTACAGGGTCACACCATAAAAAGAGAATGATTTAATGGTGGAGGAATTAATTAATAACGGCTGATAATTATTTATTTATGAAATAAATAATTAATTGAAAATTTTAATAATTGATTAAATGAGATTTAATTGATTATAAATTAATTAAGAAAAGTTCTTAATATTATTAATTAAAGGATTTGATTTTTGGAAATTAAATCAAGAGAGAGAATTATTTCTAAAGTGTTTAGAAAAAGGATTAATAATTAAAAGGTGTTTTAATTATTAATGAGAATAATAAATGGGATAATAATAATATTATTTATGGGAAAATTTCAGCTGAAAATTTTGCCTATAAATATACTATTATAGACCCTATTTTTATTCTAACCTAAGAACCCAAAAACCCAAAAGTATTAGAAAAACCTAATTCTCTCCACCTCCTCCTCCTCCTTAACGTCGTTTTCTTGGTGGATACCGGTGGAGTGCTTCACGTTTGAGGAGTAACTGCTAAGGATCTCCGATCGTTGCTTTTGGATCGCATATTAAAGGTTAGTAATCCATCCATATGTTATTACCACGATTTATATGCTTTTATTTGGATTTTATATGTGTAAAAGTGTTTTGCCATGCCCCCGCTGCGTTTAAAATCCAACAATGGTATCAGAGCATAGGTTGTATGCACATAGATCTGTGGTAAAAATTTCAGAATTTTATGTGCTTGTATGAATTAATTATGATTTTTACAAGTTATATCATGGATTAATTTTGTCTGATGAGAAATCATTTCTCAGAATAATTTTGAATGTTGATCTGGGTTCTACAAATGTTGTAGATCGTCTGGGTATTTTTTTCATAATTTTAGGATGTATAGATTTTTTATTATAAATTTTTGAAGTTCTTGTAATTAAAATTCGTAATTAAATAATCATATATATAAATATATATAATTTGTTAGTATGTATGTATATACATCTGTTGTTTGTATATCTGCTGTCTGTGCTGCACGGAACCAGGACAGAGTTGACAGCAAAGGTACGGCGGCATGGAAATCCGTGCGAGGGAAAAGACGGCGGCTGCTACAGGAAAGAAAAAAAAAGGGGGGGTGTCAAGCATTCCGGGAATGTGTTACACCCTGTGGCGCATTCACGGAATGCGTTACACCTTTTAATGGCTTAAAAGGGTTGTAACGCATCACCGGAATGCGTTACAGGGCTTGTAACGCGTTCCTGTAATGCGTTACAGCCCGACTGTTTACATTAAAATTGATTTTCTGGGAGTTTCGTAACTCCGTTTTGGGCGTGCAATATACCATTGGATTCGTTTTTCCGAGACGGATCTAATGGAGTGATCAATTTTAGTTTATATAAAAGTTTTGAACTGTTTATATTTCAGGAAGTGTTTTAAAGCTGTTTTTAACTGTTTTTAATTGCTTTTAAATGCTTCATGTGATACATAGAGATGTATAATGCTTAGACTAATGTGCTAGATGGTGTAACATGCCTACCTTGATGTTTATTCATGTTTATATATGTGATATATTCTTAGTTTATCAAGCGATGATAGATTTAGGTGAACTTAAATGAACATAAGGCGTTTGTTAGACAACCTAGTATAGTGAAATTGTTTCATAACCTTAAGAATAATATTATGAATACAATCATGAGATTCTTGTGTTTATGAAACACGTAATTGAATATGAATTTTCGATATGAGAGAAAGGATGATTCTTTCAACAACAGATTTCTATCTGTAAGAAAGGGTTATTAAGTGACGCCTCTTGACAATGCTCCACCCGATCTGGGAATCATCTGATTATTGATTATTGATTTGAAATATTTAATTTAAAAGGAAGAATCTCTTTATAATATGATTATGATTGTAACGTAATATAATCCCTCTAAAATTAAATAATATCAAGTAGTAATTGGCCAATGATACAACGGGCTTGTGTCGGTCATAGCCTTCCAACATGATAGAAAGTAGTTCTTATTTTTGAATCATTGTCGGTTCGTGCTACTGCCGAGGGCTTTGATTTCAAAATAAGAAATACTTGTCTATTACATAGAGATATGTACATTGAATAAAATCTAAAGGTCGGTACGTGCCACAGTCGTGGGCCTTTGGGGACTGATTCAACTGTACGGAATGTTGGGTTAGACTTGACTTAGAATATTGAGTTTGTCGTGCCATAGCCGAGACTCAATTATTCAAGAGGCTAAAGTTTGATTAGGGAATAACATAAGATGTAATTGACAAGAGTTGTCTGCCTATTGAACATTACATGGCGGTTCGTGCCACAGCCGGGGTTGTGTAATGGAATGTAGGATCCCTATTCCCACTAGCATTATGAATGCTTAATTTTTCACGTAGGGGGTTGAATAAATTAGGTAAACTAGTGGGAGCCACTTATGAATAAAGACCCGATTCATATAGTGTTTTAAAATGAAATCGAATATTTGCTAAGTGTTGTTATGTGTTTATCATTTACAGATTTACAATATACATTATGTCTTCTGCACTATCACTCATGAGCATACTAGATGCTCACAAATTGACTGGTCCTAATTATGGTGACTGGCTTCGAAACTTGAGAATTCTTCTCAGGATTGAGAAGCTGGAATACGTGATTGACTCACCTAAGCCTACTGAACCTGCTAGCGATGCGCATAATGATGAACATGTTGTGTATCGTAAGTGGATAGATGATGCAAATGTTGCTCAATACATCATGCTAGCTTCCATGAACATTGAGCTACAGAAGCAACATGAGCATATGGATGCTCACACTATCCTCATGCATCTACAAGAGTTGTATGATGTGGCGGGGAGGACAGCTCTATATGAGATATCGAAGGAGCTGTTCGGTTGTAGGATGTCTGAGGGATCATCTGTGAATGACCATGTACTTAAGATGATCAATTTGATTGAACGTCTTGGATAACTTGGTTTTGCCATGGATGGGGAGCTGAGCCAAGACTTGGTCTTGTAATCGCTTCCGAGTTCGTTCTCGCAGTTTGTCGTGAACTTTCACATGAATAAGTTGGATGTCAGCCTGCCTGAACTCCACAACATGTTGAAGACTGCGGAATTGAATTTTCCCCCTAGGAAGAGTTCTGTTCTTCTAATTGGTAACGGTTCCAATCCTAAGAAAAGGAAGAGGAACTCTTCCAAGAAGAAGAAAGTAGGTGAAGAAAAGCCGGTTCCACCAAAAGCTAAAGACCCCAAGAGCAAAGTTGTTTGCTTTCACTGTAATAAGGTGGGGCACCGGAAGAGGAACTGCAAGGTTTACCTTGCAGAATTGAAGAAGAAGAAGGGTAGTGAGACTATCGCTTCTGATTCAGGTATGTTCATGATAGAAGTGAATATGTCATTAAATCAAATTTCTACTTGGGTATTAGATACCGCCTGTGGTTCTCAAATCTGCAATTTGTTGCAGGGACCAAGGAGAAGTAGGACTCTTGAGGAAGAGGAGGTGATTCTACTGATGGGAAATGGGGCAAGAGTTGCTGCTGAAGATGTAGAATCATTTCATTTACATATGCCTACGGGCAAGACTATTGTTTTAAATAATTGTTATTTTGTTCCCCCGATTGTGAGGAATATTATTCCCATGTTAGACTTGGCTGGATTTTCATTTATTATTGAGAATAATGAATGTTCTATTCTTAGAGATAATATTCTTTATGGACGTGGTACTTTAAATAATGGTCTGTATAAATGTGACATAATTTACTTCAGATTGAACAAACTAATAAAAGAAAAGGGATGATGAAAATCTCACTTCATTGTGGCATTACAGTCTCCGTTTAGTAGACATGGAGAGAGGGCTGCAAATTTGCTAGGAATGGTACACACAGATGTATGTGGACCAATGTCTACGCATGCCATGAGTGGATTTTCATACTTCATTAATTTCATGGATAATAGATCTAGATTCGGATATGTGTTTGATGAAACACAAGTCTGAAGCCTTTGAAAAGTTCAAAGAGTATAAGTATGAAGTGGAGAAACAACCAAACATAGTATTATAATTCTTCGATTAGGTCGAGGTGGTGAATACTTGAATGGAGAGTTTCTGGATTATCTCAAAGTAAATGGTATAGTCTCCCAGTGGACGCCTCCAGATTGGTATCTGAAAGGAGAAATCGAGCTTTGTTAGACATAGTTCGGTCCATGATGAGCTATGCAAATCTTCCAGTATTCCTATGGGGTTATGCATTGGAAACCTCAGCATATTTACTGAATAAGGTGCCTTCCAAATCTGTTCCTCAAACTTCGTATGAGATATGGAAAGAAAGGAAACCGAGTCTTAAACACGTTAAGATTTGGGGATGTCTAGCTTATGTCAAGAAAGTTGACCCAGATAAGCTGGAATATCGATCCATAAAATGTAGTTTTGTGGGATATCCTAAAGAGACTTTAGGTTATTACTTTTGCACCGATCATCGGGTGTTTGTCTCCAGACATGCTACCTTCTTGGAAAAGGAGTTTATCCTTGAAGGAAACAGTGGGAGCAAAATTGAACTTGATGAACTTCAGGGAGCACAAACTACTACGGATCAAGTGGAAACACCTGTTCTGACTTAACAACCTTTTGTGGAACAGCCCATTCAAAGATCAGGGAGAGTGTCTCGCCAACCTGAGAGGTAATATGGCCTTGTCATTGAGAATGACAATGACTTGTCGATCATTGATGATGACGACCCTGTGACCTATAATGAGGCTATGAGTAGTGTTGACTCAGAGAAATGGCATAGTGCCATGAAATCTGGAATGAAATCTATGTATACGGGATACAAAAGAATGATTAGAGCAGATGGCCAGGTGGAGACCTTTAAGGCCAGGCTTATGGCAAAAGAATTCAAACAAAGGCAATGGATTGACTTTGATGAAACCTTTTACCTGTAGCCCTGTTATAATCAGTTCGGATTTTGCTTGCGATTGCTGCTTACTACGACTATGAGATCTGGCATATAGCCAGATGGTTTTCTTTCCGAGGGAAATGAAAACCTAGTGTGTAAGCTGCTGCGAACCATATGTGGTTTAAAGCAAGCTTCTCGAAAGATGGAACATTCGGTTTGATGAGACAATCAAAGAGTTTGATTTTATCAAAAACGAAGATGAACCATGCATCTACAAAAGGGTTAGTGGGAGCGCGGTAAAATTTCTTGTATTGTATTGAAATAGAGTTGGCACACATAACAACATAGCAGACCCACTCACAAAGCTACTTTCTGAAAGTCACTTTGATCGTCATAAAGACTAGATGGGTATTAGATACCAGAGTGATTGGCTTTAGTACAAGTGGGAGATTGAAAGAAATATGTCCTAAGTCCAATCATGTATAAGGATTTAGGGTTAACTTTTTATGTAATCTGTTTTGATTTCATTGATATTAATAAAAGACTTGTTTTGTTTTTATTATGGGCTCTATCTATTAAAGTGTTTAAATAAGATATACCATAGTTTATGTTAGGTCACACTTTCACTGTAGAGGGGGTGAATACAGTGTTTATTACAATCAAATCAAACTTCAAGAACTTATGTAACAGAAAACAAACTTTATTGAAACAATAAACTCTGTTACAATCTGGAACTGTTATCTCTCAGTGATGAACAAAATATCACGAGAGCTGCTAGGGTTACAGTAAATAATATTCTCGATAATGATAACACTTATAGTGTAAACCCTATGTCTGTGTTTATATATTACACAGTTACAAGATAATCGCTAATTGATATGGAATATAATTCTGCTTCCTAATATATATCAATCAGATATCTTTCCTTCCAAGTATTCCATTCTTTACGGAATTCCTTCTTCATGCATATCTCTTCTTATGTTTATCTTGATCTTCTTAACTTTAATCAGCTACTGTCCTTATCTGATCGTCCTTCAGCACTTAAGTTCTGATATCTATCTCCTGATGCTTATCTCCTGATAACATAAGTACTGATATCCCTTAAGTTCTGACGTCCAGTATAAGTACTGATCAGTTAAGTACTGATTTGTTCTGTTCAAATAAGATCTGAAATCTAAACATAAAACATATTAGCCATGACATTATCAAATATATCTAACAATCTCCCCCAACTTGTAAATTAGCAAAATATACAAGTTTAACAGATATTTGATGATGTCAAAAACATTAAGTACAAATGCATGAGAAACAGACAAGATAACTACAACTTACAGTCCTTAAAGCTTTTACCAATTCAACTTCTGATAACAACTTTAGTCTGTATACACATCAGAATTTAAGTAGTTGTAGATCTTTGACTTGGCTTCATCATTTTCTGATCTCTCTGATGTCAGGAGTTGTTCTGAGATAATTCTTCAACAAACATTTCTCAGCATATCTGAGTTCATCAATCATTCTCCATTTGACATCTTTAAGCTCTGCAGTATCTTCACCAGTTTGAAATATTGCAGCTCTGAGATCATTAATCTTTGCTTTTCTCAACTCCCGATCTAGTCTTATGACATAAGCTTTGTCAGACTCTAGATTGAATTCAAGCCCCTTAATACCAAGATATGTTCTGATCTGTGCAGTATTAGGCTTCATATCAACAATATCACCATTGTGATTTCTGTACTTTGGAACATATATGCTGTCAGACTTAACAGAATAAAGTCTTTTCTGTCTCTGAATCTGTTCTTTCAAATAATTTGCAGCAGTCCCTGTCAATCTGTCATCCACTTGAAGTAAGAATAATACATGCTCCAATTCTTCAAAATACTTCAATGGAATGGCATTTTGTCTTATATGATAAACCCTACCATCTGTCATGAAATACAACAAGATGTGTTCCTTCAAGTAGGTATGGTAAACCATTTGTACAGATTCCAATTGATTCAATCTTTCAGGAGTTGCTCCAATTCCTGGTTCACACAAGGAAGTTGGATCATTGGTAGTGTTGTGTACTCTTCTTTCATCAGCACTTCCCAATCCAGTTTTATCTCTTGCTTCCTTTCCAGTAACTACTCTAGCTTCAAAACGACTTGCAGTAGTCTTCAAAGGTTGAGTTTGTTTTGCTTTAGTGAATCCTGGTAGGAGTGTTTTTGATCTTCCTTCTGATATCAAGTTAACTTGAGCTGTGTCAGAGGTTACTTGCTTCTTTTGAATATCAGAACTTTTAATTTCTTGACTCTGAACAACTTGAGCTGTGTCAGAGGTTGTTTTAAGAACTTTTCTTGAAGTCAGAGCAAGATTATCTTTGTCATCAGTAATTTCTTCATCTTCAGGAGGTACATAAACTTTAACAGGTTCACCAACCTTTTCTTTACCCTTGGATCTTGGATCTATCTTTGGTTGTGATTTAGCAAATGTTGCTTCAGTTTGTGCCTTTTCTTTAATCACAATACCTTTCAGTTTTGGAAGTGACTTTTTACCAGAAGCTTCGGATTTAGATGTGACTTTCTCTGATTTAAGTCTAGCTTCTTCTTCCTTTAAACTTTCCAAGTCCATTCCTGGATTTTCTTGAAGAAATAACTGTCTTGACATTTCTTCATCAAGATCTAGAAGTTCATCAGAATTTATTCTTTTACCAGTATCAGAACTTAATCTCTTCCCAGTATCAGAACTTATCCTGTGACTTGCAATTTCAGCATTTCTTGATGAGAATCTTTTACTTTGACTATGACCTCCACCCATTCCAGAGTTTCCTTGGTCATCTTTTTCATCATCCTTTCCTTGCAGTGTCTTGTCATCCTTGCATTTGGACTTAATCACTTTCTCCCCCTTTTTGGCATCAGCAGGAAGTAGAAGAGAGATAAGCAATTCCACTGAAGATTGGATTTCTGTCATTTGTGATTGCTGAGAAGCTTGATTTTGCAGAATTTTATCAATCTGTGCTTGTTGGCGATCTTGAGTCTTCTCAATATAAGCAATCATGTCCATAGATGGTTGAAAGAACTTTTTCTTATCAAGTTTCCAAACTTGTTCTTGTTTGGTAAAGTTCTCCTGAATCTTGTGTATTTCGGCATGAGTAGTTGAATGAAGACCTTGTAGATTTTTAGTACTCAATGCAGTGACACGAAGCTGAGCTTTGAAATCATCAGAATTTAACATTTCATCAGCTTTAGTAAAGTGCTCAGTAAGATGTAACGCAGATAGAATACATGAGACTGAGTTCCATTCCTTAGTCCACTCCTGTCCTGCAGGAGTTTCACTCCAAGGCACTGGTGGTTCCTCTGTAACATACTTCTTTACTAGTTCAGACTTAGAAAGAGGAATGTGTCCTGAAGGACCTGCTGCATCAGTATTTGCAGTTGGAGCAGCATCACCAGTATCTCCAGCATGTGCAGCATCAGAACTTATAGAATCAGCATCATCTGATATAATAGCAGTGTGAGTAGCAATGGAGGCGTCAGCATCCTCTAATTGCTGATCTGATGCTAAGTTCTGATCAACAGCCAAATCCTGATGCTCACCTAAGGTCTGATCATCAGTGTCTAGATGCAGAGAAGGTGACTTAGATAATTCCGGAGTTTTAATAGCATCAGTAACAGTTGTTGGCAAAAGATTTGTTGCTGTTGGAGCTTCTAAGAAAAGTACTCCAGGCACAACTAAGTGTTGATCAGCATTATCAGCACTTGTGCCTTGATGACCAAGAGACACAGATGGGAAATTAGCCTTGTCAGATACAGTTTCCTGAGATGGAGTGGATGGAGAAGAAGTAACTGGAGCAAATTCTTTTTCTTGTGAGATCAGAGATTCCTGATCCCCTTCCTTAGCTGCTTCCTCCTCATCATCTGAAACTGGCCTTTTTGCCCTCTGTTTCTTGTATGTCCTTGGTAATTTAGAGTCCTTGGAAGTGTCAGGAATTGTCATTTTTCTAAGCCTCTTGAGAAGCTTAGATCCTCCAAGTTCAAAATCCTTCTGAGAAATCTTTTTCTCAGCTGCAGTTACCACAGGTTCTGAAGAAAGAATCGGTTCCTCAGAATCTGAGTCATCTCTCAAGGTGATCCTCCTCTTCTTCTGAGGTGTGTGAGAAACAGTCTTTGTTCTCTTTGGCTTGGAATATGTAGGTTTCACATAGGACTTGAGATATGTTCTGAGAGATGGTTGAGAGGTTTGAGGTGGCTGAGTAGAGATGGTAGGTGCTGATGAACCAGGTTCTGATGTTTGAACATCAGAATAAAGTGCAGTGTACTTAATAGGATCATAGGTGATTAAGGCTTGTTTGACAGATAAAGGTATTAAGAGGGGTCTTAACACAGCCTTTTTATTATCAGAAGATAATAAATCAGTAAAAGCTCTCTTAGCTATTCTGAAAGATGGAATGAGATCACCAAAATTTTGGGGGGAATTACAACAAAAATTATAAATAAGCTGACAAAATCTTGCAAAATATACAGTATTGCGATCTTCTGTCATCCTATCCCCAATAAAACCCAAAACTGCACGTGCATAATCAAAATCAGTGTGATTTAGAAGTGCATACCCGATTTGTTGGTTGAATATGGGATTTGCATCAAAATTTGTACATTTGTTGGCGAAAGCTTTGGTAATACAATCAAAGAAGAAACTCCATTCCCTCCGTATGAAAGATCTCTTCAACTGTCCAAGCTTGGTCAATGTTCCTTCATATCCCAGACTAACCATCATATTTTGAAGAACTGAGTCATCAACAGTAGAATAAACACAGTCCTCAGGAAGCTGTAATGCCTGTCTAACCGTAGACAGAGTCACAACATACTCATTTTCCCCTGATGAAAATATTAAACTTGGGGACCCGTGAGCACCACCATTGTCATATACTCCACTCCTCCAAAACTCCAGTACTTGAACCCCAGAAATTGATGTAGGCTCAGTTAGAGCAAACCCAATATCAGAACTTGTGAGAAAGTCCTGAATAAAATAAGTTCAGAGGGTGCCTCTGTAGTGTGTAGTATCGCAGAGAAGTTATTAGGAACAAACTTTGCTCCATCAAAGAGAATGTCCTTGGGTGCCATTATGTTTTGAAAAGAAAACGGTAACCTGTAATGTGTTTGAGAAAATGCCTCTGAAAAGAAAATCGTCAGGAGATGAGAGAGTTTAAAAGTAAAGAGAGAGATAAAATATAATGGTAAATAAAAGATTTGACAATCTTTTGCTCTCTTTTACTTATACACAAAAAGTAACCGTTGAGGACACATGGCAGACATGCATTTAAAAGTAGTGGTAAATACCTTGACACCTGTTTTTCATAGAGAAGGCAAAAAGGAATGGGCACGGTAAATAAGGAATAATTACCACCCACTTGCAGTTTTTCAAGGAAAAACAAACCGTTCTACTTACCTAGATTCCATTAATCAAGGTGAATCAGTTTTAATTTAAAATTGAAACTGTTCCCACTAATTCAAATATTTTACTCCGCAATATTAATATTCCGAAAAAAAACTGTGTGTGAGAATGAGTAAAATCAATCAGTTAAGTAAGTACTGATAAAACATTATCAGAACTTAAAATCAGACACAATTTATATGATCATCAGAATATTTATCAGGATTTATCAATGCGTATCAAAATTTCTCAGAGACAAGATCATAAGACTTAAAACAAATTCCATTAATATATCAAAATAATACATTGATGAAATTGAAATTACATCAGAACTTTTACATTCTTGTCCTAAGCTTCTAAATCTAACATCAACAGCCTTAGTCCTAGCTAAGAAGCCTGACAAAGCTGAGGATGAAGAAGAACAGGAAGAAGACGAGATTAAATCATCTTCCTCTTCCTATCTTCGACAAACAAGATAGCGAGTCGAATGATTCGCTCTTGCTGACGGATAGCTTCCCGCCGTTCCGCCTCCAATCGATCAAGATGAAGCTGGTAGTCCATCTCGAAGAACAGAAGTTGGTTCAGCACCGCCTGTGGGACAGAGCCCCATATCTCTTCAGGAATGGCAGTTACATGCCACTCCTGCTGCCAGTCGGCGCAGCTTAGCTCCATATGAAAATTTTGGTAATTCAAAAACATGTTGAATCGAACCATGATGCTTTTGAAAAAGAATATGAAGTTAAGATTGTGAGAAAAATTGATGAAAGGGCTAATGTGAAGTGGCTGATTATATAGGCAAGAGAATGCCAGGAGACGCGAAGATATTTAATGCTGACAGATAGAGTTAAGTCTACCTCGTCTCCCTAGACTTGAAAAAGAATAATAGTCATTTGAAAAGGAATGTGCACATGTAACAAGAGTGAACTGTTCAAGGACGAGTGCCATTAGTCCTAACCATAGACTATTAATCTTCCACTTCAACATTTCGAAATTAATCTGAGACTATTACCAAATTTTACTCACAGATAAGTCAAGTAAAGGGTTAGACTGAAAAATCAGAACTTAGACCTATACCAGAACTTAACAGTCATCAGAACATAATGTCTTAACTCGAACAAGGAATATCTATCTTAGTAAGTTTTCATACAAGTTCTGAGTTATAGTCTTCAGGACTTAATCATCAGAGCATATAACTAGAACGTGTCCTCAGAATTTGTGCAAAGGGACACAGTGACTGTTTGTCTAAAAGAACATAGACCACCACAAAAATTTCATCATTCATATGGAGTGATTTGTGTGTGCATTAAGCTAAATAACTAATAAAGAGTAAAGTCTGATTTACTTCAGTACATCTTAGAAATAAGTCATAATTAAAATTTTGCTAAAGAGCTGTCATTATCCTGAAACCTACTGATAAATGAGTTCATGCATGAGTCCACCTCAACTGTTTTTGTGCTAATTTTATGCATCTTTGAAATTCTCTTTTACAGTGGCTTCTCAGTGTAAGTGAGTCACGACTGCTTATCAGAATTTATGCTATTATCAGAGTATTTCTCCAGTAATCATAGAGTGTGAACAGTCACCAAGAAAATATTTTGCTTTTCTAATGCATATTTACTTAATACCAGCTATGCACTTGGGTCGTCTCATTCACATTTTTACTCTAGATCTCAAAGGAGTACCTGATATTATTCTTTGATTCTTGTTCTTCTTCTTTTGATAAGTGAGGTTTATCAGCACTTAGTACATTCAGCAGTTTTACTAGAATCAGAACTTAAACAGATGAGTAGCATTATTCTAATTTGGGACTTAGTAATAAGATGAATAAAGTAAACTAAACTAAGCTCAAGTATCAGAATTTGCTTGTGTCATAAGATTTCCACAGAAATAATTACTTCTTTCATGGGATCATTTGTTTATTGAAGACTAGTAGGTCAGTATCTAGCACAATTATCCTCATAGGATTGAATGATTACTTAAACAGATATATCACTTATTAGAGTTAAGAGATATGTATCAGACAACAGTCAGTACTTAAAAACATTTATCAATTAATGCACAGAATATACAAAGAGATTAATTCTGTAAATACTGATCATAAAGTCTGATAACATAGAACAAGTTTAAGCAGATTTAGAGAAAGAACCTGAAATCATTCCAAGTTCATTTACCAATTTTGTAAAGGTAGCTTCACACAGTGGTTTTGTGAAGATATCTGCTACTTGTTGATCTGTGGGAACAAAATGCAATTCCACTGTACCTTCATCCACATGTTCCCTGATGAAATGGTACCTGATGCTGATGTGCTTTGTCATAGAGTGTTGAACTGGATTACCTGTCATAGCAATAGCTGTAATAACCCCAATTTTTGGAAATTTTTGAAACCCTTATGAATAGTGATTTTGCAGATTATGCTGAATGAGAAAACTTTTCATGCCACACTATGTAGGGGTTCTGATATTGATCTTCTGGGATATTATTAGTACTCTATGTGGTATATAAGTTTATGTAAAGATCGTCAGAATCCAATTCCGAACACTTTGATTTTTCCCGAAAATCCACTAGATACGGAAAGAATTGAGTATAAGGTAACAGGATAAAAAGGATTTAAATTAAAGGATTATAAGAGAGGATCATAAAAGGAATATAATGTATTGAGAAAGGTTAAGGAAACCCAAGTAATAGGATCCCGGGTATGATCCCTCAAACGAGAAACGAGAATGAAAGTTAAGCGAACCGTATAACAGATCAGCGGTCGTTAGGCAAACAATTAGAAGCTAATCAAATGGATTAGTGGGGATGATGTCATCAAACCAATAGGAAGAGGACAAAGGAGGGAGGGTGACATCACTTGATGATGTAAGCATGACATGGGGGGGGAGGAAGTGTGGTTGAATGATAACCACACAAAATCAAGGTTAATTAGGTAATTAACCTAAAACAAATCAAAATTCAACCAAGCTAAGCCAAAAAAATCAAAAAACACCAAATCATTTCATTCTCTTCATCTTGCTCTCGGCTTTTCTACTTTTCCAAAGGAAGAAAAATCAAAATCCTAGTTCCAAGCATTGTTAAATCAGAAGGTAATTATCTAAGGTTCCTTGTACATAGATATGGATGTCCTATAAGTTTAAGCTTCTAATTCCTTCACAATCTCTTCCAATAAATCATGGAAGAAGATGGTGAATAGTGTTTTTCAAGAACTAAAAATTTTGTTCTTGAAGTTTTGTTTAGTTTAAGCTTGGATAAGGACTTTAAGGGTGATTCCAAGCCATTCTCTTGATTCTCCACTCTCCAAGGAAGATATAAACTCCAAACCCTAGCTTTAGTTTTGAGTAATTAGGAATTAATATGATTGATATAGTATATGTGAAGCATGATGCTTGTTTGTTTAAAGTTTGGTTGAGTTTGTAGAGATTAGTTGGTTTTGTGGTATTTTTGGAGTTGTAAATCTTGATAATTAGTTATAGAACCTAAGTAAAGCTTTTAGTTCATGTGGGGAATAAGTATAAATTGTTAATGTGGAGTTTTTGGGGCTGTTATGATGTAGTATGGATGGAGTTTTGATTGGGTTGTGAATTGGGATTGATTGGTGGTTGTTTTGGAATGGTTTAAATTTGGGAAATCGCGTAAATATAGCCGTCGTAATGCCCGATTTACCGTAGACTGTTTTTGTTCTTAACATCAGAACCCTTGAACTCACTGTTAGGTTCTTACCATTTCCATGTTTCGATAGTTCATGTTACGAGCTTCGTTTTGATATGTGGTTCGTTTGATTCCGATGTACGGTTTAGGAGAAATGGCCGTTTTAAGTAACGACGTTTCGCGAACGAATCATTACCCCTCACCTTACTTTGAAACCTTGGTTAAGGACCTTAAATGACTAATTGGAGTAAGAAACATTTATGTAAGGTGTAATAGGCAGTTGGTAAGACACTTGCGAAAGAATCGCCTTAAAACTCATAATGGTAAAATTATTAAAAATGGTGGAGCCATGGGTACTCGAGCGACTTAAGTGAATCGTTAAGCGCGAAAGCGAACATTAGGACTCTAAATGGTTAAAGTCTAGTTTCTTAAGCGATCGGGGTCTAATTCTGACTTATGTTGTTATTCATAGGTTATCGGACCCACTCTAAGCTTAAGTCTATCCGGGAGCACTCAGGCAAGTTTTCTATCCGTTATATTGTTGTTGTGATGTATGCACTTGTATATGCATTATCTTGTTTTAGATGCATAATGGTTGTTTATCAAATTCTTACGATATATTGTAGTATGTAATATGGTACATATGCATGCTTGTTTCGTATTCTTTCCATATATATCTGTTGGTTCAGTTGATAATACCTATGCTAGAGAATAGCGGTAATTTGCATATACCCTTAGTATAGGGACCCAAAGGTGAAAACATTTTCTAAAACCGGGAGTCGAGGATCCCGAGTAGATTTTATATATATATATATATTTATATATATATGGTTATAGTTTTCAAAACTATTAATCGAATAAGGTTTATTCGATAACTTTATATTATTTATTGAATATTATTTTGAATATTCATTTGAGGCCTTAAGACTCCGTCTATTTTATTTAATGAATATTATTTTGAATATTCATTTGAGGACCTATAACTCCGATTATTTACTGAAATATATTCTTTATTTTATTAAAGAATAAGGTGTCGATAATCAAACTTATTTTTGATTATTCAAATAAAGATAGTACTTTCGTATAAGTATATCTTTGGTTCTTTAATACTCATTTCAAGTATAAGTTTTACAACTTCTACTTCGAATATTTTTATAAGGATTATCTTTATGAGAATATTATTTAAATAATAATATTCAGATATTTCCTAATATATTGGGACTGATTTATTTTATTAAATCAGCATCACTCCGAACATTCTTAAAAATGTTTTGCGAGTGTTCAAAATGATTTTTAAAAGTTAGAGCGGATCCCAAAACTCATTTTTATATTTAAGATCCTCCTTTCGAAGGGGATTTAAATACTCGCTCAAAACCTGAGGGATCCGGCTCTGTGGTGTGTTTTATATTCGCAACAAGGTTGCTGTCTTGATAAAAGAATTTTGATTACTTACCCAACACTCGGGAAGTAAAATTCTTGGAACAAGTTAATCCATTAACAGGCATCGCCTGGGAAATATTGGTGAGTTTTCCTTTCCAACTAGATACGACTTCTTGGTGGAGCCGTATCAACAAGTTTCTACTTGGGGAAAGGGGGAATGAGCTTTACGTTTCAGAGTCATGGATTTCATCTGAACTAGGAGTGGCGTAAGTGGTCGAGTGGCGCCGGCCCAGCCTTATTATATTGGCCCAAAATGGCCTGGAAGTTCCGCTAAGACGGTCCATTCCTTAGGAGTCCAGTGTTCGGTTGACAAGTAAATCCGACAGGTTCTCCTCTACATGTAGAAAATGGTGGGGTTGTACTACTACGACTGATCATTGTAAGTGGTCTTCCTGGCGCGGCAAACTCCCGTAATGAGTTCATCATCCAATTGGATATTTTTGCAACACTACCCAGAGCACTTCGATAGAAAGGCTACGGTTGGGCGATTGTTGAGTGTTGGCAGGGTCAAGTTTTCAAAATGATGTTTGCATCAAATGAAGTATCTCGTAACTTCATTTTATTTTGATGATATTTTAAAGCTTTATTCTATACAAGTCTTGTCTTGTAGTCTCATCTATGTGATGAACTTTTGAAACTAATTATAACTTGAACGGTGGTAGTTCGAGTAGTATTCGGAAAAGATATAAGTATATTGGAGTATTTTGTAACTTCATCTTTTAAACTTATATCTAGTAAATGATTATCTTATGCATGACAAAGATTTTCAGAAAAACGTTGAGACAAGGTTAGATATATGAGATCACCTTGCAACGATATTTTATACAGTTATAAACTGGAACTCTGTGTATATTATGCATGGAAGAGGACTTCCAAGATTTGAAAAGTATATATACATATATACTAAATATTTTGCGACTTCATCGCATTAAGATATCAAACTTGGTTCATTTCTTTTGACCAAGACTTTCATGAGTACTATGAGAAGGCTCATATATTGTTAATCATTATACATATTATTTTGGTGGGCTTGCTGCTCACCCTTGCTTTCTTCTTTCATCACACAACAACATATAAAAAGGATGAACAGGACCAAGCTCCAGATTCGCGAGCGGATAGGAAACGTTCCGCAGTTTCCTATAGGCGTTGATGTCGCTGTAGCTGAGGTAGGAACTACCAATAGGCTAGGCTTTCAACTTTTGATGTACCAGATTATGTATATTTATGAATTGTAATAATGGCAAAGAAATGTAAATTTATTCATAAACCTTTTAAGGTGTATTCGCATATAATTGTGGAATAAAACGACTTGTGATTATTTTTTGGATATTCATCTCTGAGACTATAACTTGTGGTGTGTGTGTTTATTGTGGGGTCACAGTACAGAGTAGTTGATTGTTTATTAAGATTGGGTGTTATTAAGGGAAATGGAACTCGTGACAACCCGGATCCCCGACCCCGGATTTGGGGGTGTTACAGAAGTGGTATCAGAGCTAAGCGTTATAAACCTCAGAGATGATGTGACGTTAAAATAATAAGTTCATTAAGATAATAAGAACTATTGCCAAGTTCATAGTCGGACTACCTAACGTAGTACTGATAGTTAAAACCCTTATGGGAACCCTTATAAATATCATGATAGAAGTATAGTTCGTTATCGTATATGGTAGCGGGACTCCGAACCCTGAGGTTGAGGAGCAACAACGCGATGATATTTTATTAGTTATTGGAGATCAGATTGTGGATCCGATAGAGCGTCCTAACACGGGACCGGATGATGTTCATATTGAGGATGTTGTCCTAGAAGGGATTATCGCTGAGAAGGATCCTGTGAAGGATCCTCACAAGAATGAATAAAGGACCACTGAGGAATTAATGACCATGGTTAGGGCAACTACCAGAGGTAGGATTGGCCGGTCACTACCAGAGGTTCGTTCAAGTTTGTAAAGATAGTAGCCCCTTTAACGCAGCTTACTCGTAAGACTGAGAAGTTCGAATGGACAGAGAAATGCGAGAACAACTTTTAAGAACCGAAGCAAAGGTTGGTGACGTTCCCTATGTTGGCGTTGCTGGATGGAAAATGAGATTTTGTGAAGTGTAGTGACGCTTCGCATAAGGAATTAGGGTGCTTCTTATACAGCACAGCAAGGTAATCGCGTAAGCGTCAAGACAATTAAGGGAATATAAAATTCGATATCCCCACCCATGAGCTTGGGCTCGTGGCAATAGTTTTGCCCTAAAGATTGGAGGCACTACTTGTATGGAGAAAAGTGCGAGATTTACACAAGCCATAAGTGTTCTAGTACATTTTCACGCAGAAAGAGCTCAACATGCGCCAAATGAGGTGGTTAGAGCTAATCAAGAATTATGATTAGGAGATTCTTTATCATTCAGGGAAAGCCAATGTGGTGGCTGATGCCCTTAGTAAAAAGGAGAGACTCAAGATAATAATGTCTTTGGGAGAGTTATAAGAGATATTGAGAAAATGGAAATAGAAGTGAAGGTAACCGGAGCCGGTACCGAAAAGCTGTTTGAGATTGCAATACAGACCGAATTTTTGGAAAAGAACATATTGTGCCAGAAAAAGTGATGAATGAAGGTAGAGAGTCAATGACTGGAGAAGAGATCCACACCGAGAAAGATGATAAGGGGATAGTGAGGTGTTCCTAGAGAAATTGGGTTCCAAAAGTTCAAGAGCTTAAGGATGAGAACTTAGATGAGAGCCATAGTTTGAGGAATAAGATTTAGGGCAAACCCTGAATGTGATAGTCAGGGAGGTTGCCATCAAGAAAGAAAGAACCCATAACATAATAGAGTGGAAAACAAGGTTTTTAATGTATAAGATAACCCCGATTATGGGAGAAGGTTGAAACATTTCATACTAAGGAAACAGAAAGTCGAGTAAGGAAAGGAGACCTGAGATGGTACTCTTATACGACAATTTATGGACCTGTCTAGACAGAACTTAGACTATTATCCCCAACCACCACCTTGAGGAAACAATGTGGTGTGAAATTCTTTCAGGACCTTTAAGTCGCTAAGCTCTCAGAGTTCCAAGGAACAAGCTGACCCAGTCGAGGCAAGAACCTGGCTAAAGGAAATACAGGAATCATTTGAGATTCTAAATGACTGACGAATCACAAAAGAGTGTTTTTGTCACTTACCCTCCTAAGAGAGAGGCCACCCGCTGGTGAAAGGCCAAGGAAGGCACGGAGCAAGAGATTATAATAAACTGATTTAAGTTCATTCAATTGTTTTCAGGAAAGTACTTCCCAAGGTTATGGAGATAGTGTAAAATCTTTAGAGCCAGAACAAAGGTAGAAGAGTATGACGAATTATGAATCTAAGTTGTAAAAGTTGTCAAGATTCATTCTGAGGACACGAATCCAGAATGACGGGATGTATGAAATCGATGCTTATGTTGGGTTGGTTCATGAAATAATGATAAGAAAAATGAAAATAAAAAGAAACTGAAGTGGAAAGGAATATAAAGGCAAGAGAGTTTGAGGAATGATAAGGGAGTTGGGTATGAGGAAACCCTAAAGACTCGTAGTAATAGAAATAGAAAAGTATGTGATCGTCAGGATGAGGGTGATTCACCATGAGTTAAATTGATGGTTGAAGGTATAAGAGATACATATATTTTATCCCCTGTAAGTTGGGAGGATTCGAGGAAACCTTGAGATAGTTCGAAGGATAAATAATGAGACGCAGATAGACTGAGGAGACAAGGAAGTAAGAAATTAGGAAAATTGGATGAAGGAAGTGACCTTCAAGAATGTGAAGTGTAAGACCGGTGGCTTGATACCCAGGAAGGGAGACGCCAGGTATGAGAGATATCCCAACATTGAGATGACTATTGAGATAAACAACAAAAGTAAATGAGGAATTATTAAGAAAAAGTTCACGTTGAACACGACCAATATCTTCCAGAACATCCCTGTTGTCATTACCAAATTAGGAAAGAAAAGCAGATAACCGTTGTTATCTTTTGAAGGCCATAATTGATTGACCTCATTTTGAATACAGATGTTATTGTGAAATTAGGCATATACTATCGAGGTGGGAATGATTGAATAAGACACCCTTATCAGGGATATATGACTTGATTTATCCATGGAAGGATGCATGTATTTTTTTAAAGGTGGAATTAAGGATAGAACATCGGTAACTTAAAATGAATCCTAGGGGAATGCATAAAGGTTGGCATTTCACCCTTAATAGGGATAGTATGGGTTTTGACAGTATGAATTGGAAAGGATTAAGGTAATAACAACCTTTAAGTATCAGTGGAGAAATTTTTTTAGAAACATATAGATAATGGTTCTAGTATTAGTAAAGGGTATTTTGATATGCCCTGTATCTAGGGAATACAGGAGGAACGAATCAAGGATAACCTTAGAGGTTTTACAAGGAGAAAGGTAATATTCAAAATTTTCAAGAATAAAAATGTTTATAAAGGAAATGTGGCGTAATTATGACGATGCCAAGTGGGGCATGTGTTAAACCACGAGAAAGTATGGATCGAACCAGTAATGGTCGAAATTGTTCAGGGCAATTAGGACTTAAGATAAAAGATGTTCTAAGTATGATTGAGAGTCGGTCGTGACAGTGATTAACCTCTAAAGACTGAGGCAATAACTTATGGAAAAAAAATGGTGATATTTTTTTTTACTCATCAGATTTTAGGGAAAACATCTTCACATAAGCTGTGATTGAAATGAGGTAGAAAATTTATTTGGAGGTGGTTAAAATGACAAACCTCTATAGTTCAGAGGTAGGTTCCAAGCCAGATATTTTGTGGCAGTATATTTTTTTACGTATATACAATTCTCTTCAGTTCGTTCTTTTCTCTTCTTTTCATTTCATATAAGCTGAGAAGAACAACCCTTCCAGAAGGGGAGGTATTGCCGAATGACTATCTATCTGTGTGATAGAAGCCTAGTAGGATACCATCTATTGTTTAATTACTTGTCAAGTACTAAAGGCTGGCCACCTTCTGTACTAACTATGCGATATAACAAGTGTTCATGATCATAGTGATCTCTGAATAAATTCTTTTACTTCTATATGAAGGATTAAGCTTTCGAAGATAGAAGCAGCTGAAAAAAAAGAGTAGTAAAGTTGTGGTGGTATTCGGAATGGAAACACATTCACGATACTAAGGTTGACGTGGTTACTAAAAGGTTATAGAACGCTAACGAGCAAAGGTATAACCAGTATAATATTAGGAACGGAAGGTAGTAGCGATTACAAACTGGAAAAGAATGGGTATTAAGAAGCAAAAGCTCTAATGCTAAAAGCTATAATGAGAGTCTGTGCAATAGACTTGAAATAATTTAGAATGATCAGTTATCACGGATTGAGTTTTCTTACGGTAATAGATCATATGTCAGTATTGAGATATCGCCTTATGGGATCCTTGAGGGAAGACAATGTTGATCTCCCTTATGTTAGGATGAAGTTGTAGAGCGCAAAATGCTCGGACCCACAGTAGTCCAAAGGACCAAGGATATAATAGATCTAATCAGAGGACGGCTGGTAGTAGCCCAAGATGAATATAAGAAGTATGTTGATTTGACACGAAAGGACAAAGAGTATGAAGTAGGGGACCTAGTGTTGTTATAGGTATTCCCTTGGAAAGGATTAATGAGATTCGGAAAGAAAGGAAAGCTAAGTCCACAATTTGTCGGACCCTTGGATATACTAAAACATATAGGGAAGTTAGCATACGAGCTAGCCATACCCCCGAACCTGGAGCAAGTTCATAACGTGTTCCACGTATCAATGTTAAGGAAGTATAATTCGGATGCCAAATAAATAGGGGCATATGAGCGCATAGACATGCAACCCGACGTAACCTATATGGAGCAACCAGGAAGGGTTATAGAGTAAAAAGGAACAAGTGCTTAGGAGAAGGGTTATCAAACTATTCAGAGTTTGATGGAAGAACTACAATGTGGGAAAATTTACTCGAGAGTTAGAAAGTTTAATGTTAAGAAAGTATCCCTATTCATTTTCTATCTGATTCCGGGACGGAATCCTTTTAAGGAGGGGAGACTGTAATAACCCCAATTTTTGGAAATTTTTGAAACCCTTATGAATAGTGATTTTGCAGATTATGCTGAATGAGAAAACTTTTCATGCCACACTATGTAGGGGTTCTGATATTGATCTTCTGGGATATTATTAGTACTCTATGTGGTATATAAGTTTATGTAAAGATCGTCAGAATCCAATTCCGAACACTTTGATTTTTCCCGAAAATCCACTAGATACGGAAAGAATTGAGTATAAGGTAACAGGATAAAAAGGATTTAAATTAAAGGATTATAAGAGAGGATCATAAAAGGAATATAATGTATTGAGAAAGGTTAAGGAAACCCAAGTAATAAGATCCCGGGTATGATCCCTCAAACGAGAAACGAGAATGAAAGTTAAGCGAACCGTATAACAGATCAGCGGTCGTTAGGCAAACAATTAGAAGCTAATCAAAGGGATTAGTGGGGATGATGTCATCAAACCAATAGGAAGAGGACAAAGGAGGGAGGGTGACATCACTTGATGATGTAAGCATGACATGGGGGGGGAGGAAGTGTGGTTGAATGATAACCACACAAAATCAAGGTTAATTAGGTAATTAACCTAAAACAAATCAAAATTCAACCAAGCTAAGCCAAAAAAATCAAAAAACACCAAATCATTTCATTCTCTTCATCTTGCTCTCGGCTTTTCTACTTTTCCAAAGGAAGAAAAATCAAAATCCTAGTTCCAAGCATTGTTAAATCAGAAGGTAATTATCTAAGGTTCCTTGTACATAGATATGGATGTCCTATAAGTTTAAGCTTCTAATTCCTTCACAATCTCTTCCAATAAATCATGGAAGAAGATGGTGAATAGTGTTTTTCAAGAACTAAAAATTTTGTTCTTGAAGTTTTGTTTAGTTTAAGCTTGGATAAGGACTTTAAGGGTGATTCCAAGCCATTCTCTTGATTCTCCACTCTCCAAGGAAGATATAAACTCCAAACCCTAGCTTTAGTTTTGAGTAATTAGGAATTAATATGATTGATATAGTATATGTGAAGCATGATGCTTGTTTGTTTAAAGTTTGGTTGAGTTTGTAGAGATTAGTTGGTTTTGTGGTATTTTTGGAGTTGTAAATCTTGATAATTAGTTATAGAACCTAAGTAAAGCTTTTAGTTCATGTGGGGAATAAGTATAAATTGTTAATGTGGAGTTTTTGGGGCTGTTATGATGTAGTATGGATGGAGTTTTGATTGGGTTGTGAATTGGGATTGATTGGTGGTTGTTTTGGAATGGTTTAAATTTGGGAAATCGCGTAAATATAGCCGTCGTAATGCCCGATTTACCGTAGACTGTTTTTGTTCTTAACATCAGAACCCTTGAACTCACTGTTAGGTTTTTACCATTTCCATATTTCGATAGTTCATGTTACGAGCTTCGTTTTGATATGTGGTTCGTTTGATTCCGATGTACGGTTTAGGAGAAATGGCCGTTTTAAGTAACGACGTTTCGCGAACGAATCATTACCCCTCACCTTACTTTGAAACCTTGGTTAAGGACCTTAAATGACTAATTGGAGTAAGAAACATTTATGTAAGGTGTAATAGGCAGTTGGTAAGACACTTGCGAAAGAATCGCCTTAAAACTCATAATGGTAAAATTATTAAAAATGGTGGAGCCATGGGTACTCGAGCGACTTAAGTGAATCGTTAAGCGCGAAAGCGAACATTAGGACTCTAAATGGTTAAAGTCTAGTTTCTTAAGCGATCGGGGTCTAATTCTGACTTATGTTGTTATTCATAGGTTATCGGACCCACTCTAAGCTTAAGTCTATCCGGGAGCACTCAGGCAAGTTTTCTATCCGTTATATTGTTGTTGTGATGTATGCACTTGTATATGCATTATCTTGTTTTAGATGCATAATGGTTGTTTATCAAATTCTTGCGATATATTGTAGTATGTAATATGGTACATATGCATGCTTGTTTCGTATTCTTGCCATATATATCTGTTGGTTCAGTTGATAATACCTATGCTAGAGAATAGCGGTAATTTGCATATACCCTTAGTATAGGGACCCAAAGGTGAAAACATTTTCTAAAACCGGGAGTCGAGGATCCCGAGTAGATTTTATATATATATATATTTATATATATATGGTTATAGTTTTCAAAACTATTAATCGAATAAGGTTTATTCGATAACTTTATATTATTTATTGAATATTATTTTGAATATTCATTTGAGGCCTTAAGACTCCGTCTATTTTATTTAATGAATATTATTTTGAATATTCATTTGAGGACCTATAACTCCGATTATTTACTGAAATATATTCTTTATTTTATTAAAGAATAAGGTGTCGATAATCAAACTTATTTTTGATTATTCAAATAAAGATAGTACTTTCGTATAAGTATATCTTTGGTTCTTTAATACTCATTTCAAGTATAAGTTTTACAACTTCTACTTCGAATATTTTTATAAGGATTATCTTTATGAGAATATTATTTAAATAATAATATTCAAATATTTCGTAATATATTGGGACTGATTTATTTTATTAAATCAGCATCACTCCGAACATTCTTAAAAATGTTTTGCGAGTGTTCAAAATGATTTTTAAAAGTTAGAGCGGATCCCAAAACTCATTTTTATATTTAAGATCCTCCTTTCTAAGGGGATTTAAATACTCGCTCAAAACCTGAGGGATCCGGCTCTGTGGTGTGTTTTATATTCGCAACAAGGTTGCTGTCTTGATAAAAGAATTTTGATTACTTACCCAACACTCGGGAAGTAAAATTCTTGGAACAAGTTAATCCATTAACAGGCATCGCCTGGGAAATATTGGTGAGTTTTCCTTTCCAACTAGATACGACTTCTTGGTGGAGCCGTATCAACAAGTTTCTACTTGGGGAAAGGGGGAATGAGCTTTACGTTTCAGAGTCATGGATTTCATCTGAACTAGGAGTGGCGTAAGTGGTCGAGTGGCGCCGGCCCAGCCTTATTATATTGGCCCAAAATGGCCTGGAAGTTCCGCTAAGACGGTCCATTCCTTAGGAGTCCAGTGTTCGGTTGACAAGTAAATCCGACAGGTTCTCCTCTACATGTAGAAAATGGTGGGGTTGTACTACTACGACTGATCATTGTAAGTGGTCTTCCTGGCGCGGCAAACTCCCGTAATGAGTTCATCATCCAATTGGATATTTTTGCAACACTACCCAGAGCACTTCGATAGAAAGGCTACGGTTGGGCGATTGTTGAGTGTTGGCAGGGTCAAGTTTTCAAAATGATGTTTGCATCAAATGAAGTATCTCGTAACTTCATTTTATTTTGATGATATTTTAAAGCTTTATTCTATACAAGTCTTGTCTTGTAGTCTCATCTATGTGATGAACTTTTGAAACTAATTATAACTTGAACGGTGGTAGTTCGAGTAGTATTCGGAAAAGATATAAGTATATTGGAGTATTTTGTAACTTCATCTTTTAAACTTATATCTAGTAAATGATTATCTTATGCATGACAAAGATTTTCAGAAAAACGTTGAGACAAGGTTAGATATATGAGATCACCTTGCAACGATATTTTATACAGTTATAAACTGGAACTCTGTGTATATTATGCATGGAAGAGGACTTCCAAGATTTGAAAAGTATATATACATATATACTAAATATTTTGCGACTTCATCGCATTAAGATATCAAACTTGGTTCATTTCTTTTGACCAAGACTTTCATGAGTACTATGAGAAGGCTCATATATTGTTAATCATTATACATATTATTTTGGTGGGCTTGCTGCTCACCATTGCTTTCTTCTTTCATCACACAACAACATATAGAAAGGATGAACAGGACCAAGCTCCAGATTCGCGAGCGGATAGGAAACGTTCCGCAGTTTCCTATAGGCGTTGATGTCACTGTAGCTGAGGTAGGAACTACCAATAGGCTAGGCTGTCAACTTTTGATGTACCAGATTATGTATATTTATGAATTGTAATAATGGCAAAGAAATGTAAATTTATTCATAAACCTTTTAAGGTGTATTCGCATATAATTGTGGAATAAAACGACTTGTGATTATTTTTTGGATATTCATCTCTGAGACTATAACTTGTGGTGTGTGTGTTTATTGTGGGGTCACAGTATAGAGTAGTTGATTGTTTATTAAGATTGGGTGTTATTAAGGGAAATGGAACTCGTGACAACCCGGATCCCCGACCCCGGATTTGGGGGTGTTACAATAGCACTTTGATTATCACAGTAAATAGGGATTTTGAAATATGTTAACCCATAATCCAGTAACTGATTCTTCATCCAAAGAATCTGTGCACAGCAGCTTCCTGCAGCAATATACTCTGCTTCTGCAGTTGATGTGGAAATTGACTTTTGTTTCTTGCTATACCAAGAAACCAACCTGTCTCCAAGAAATTGGCAGCTACCACTTGTGCTTTTCCTGTCAATTTTGCAACCTGCAAAATCTGCATCTGAGTAACCTATTAATTTAAAATCTGATTCTCTAGGATACCATAATCCTAGATCAGCTGTTCCTTTAAGATACTTAAAGATTCTTTTTACAGCTGTTAAGTGAGGTTCTCTTGGATCTGCTTGAAATCTTGCACAAAGACAGGTAGCAAACATGATATCTGGTCTACTAGCAGTTAGATAGAGAAGTGAGCCAATCATACCTCTGTAATCAGTAATATCTACTGAATTACCAGTATCCTTATCCAGTTTTGTTGCAGTGGCCATGGGAGTGGATGCACTTGAACAGTCTTGCATTCCAAATTTCTTCAGCAAGTTTCTGGTGTACTTAGATTGACAAATAAAAGTTCCTTCTTCACTCTGCTTGACTTGAAGGCCCAGAAAATAACTAAGTTCTCCCATCATACTCATCTGATATCTTGACTGCATTAGTTTGGCAAACTTTTTGCAAAGTTTGTCATTTGGAGACCCAAAAATAATATCATCAACATAAATCTGGATCAAAAGTAAGTCCTTGCCATGGTTGAGATAGAACAGTGTTTTGTCAATAGTTCCTCTGTTGAATCCACTTTCCAGAAGAAACTGAGCTAAAGTCTCATACCATGCTCTAGGAGCTTGCTTAAGTCCATAAAGTGCTTTATTAAGCCTGTAGACATAATCTGGATGTTTGGAATCTACAAAGCCTGAAGGTTGTTCAACATATACTTTCTCTTCCAATTCTCCATTGAGAAAAGCACTTTTCACATCCATTTGAAAGACAGTAAACTTTTTGTGAGCAGCATAAGCCATGAATATCCTTATGGCTTCTAACCTAGCAACTGGCGCAAATGTTTCATCATAGTCAATTCCCTCCTGTTGAGAATATCCTTTTGCAACCAGCCTTGCCTTGTTCCTTACAATTATGCCATCACTGTCAGTTTTGTTTCTGAATACCCACTTTGTACCAACAACCGATCTATTCTTAGGTCTTGGCACTAAGGTCCAGACTTTGTTTCTTTCAAATTCATTCAACTCTTCCTGCATTGCTTGCACCCAATCAGCATCTTGAAGAGCTTCTTCCACTTTCTTTGGCTCAGACTGAGAGAGAAAAGAATTGTAAAGACATTCATTCGAAGTACCTGTTCTAGTTCTGACACCTGCCTCAGGATTTCCAATTATCAAATCAGGTGTATGTGATTTTGTCCACTTCCTTGCAGATGGAAGATTTTCTCTAGAACTGGATGCTCCCCCATGATTCATGCTGTCTTCGGTTTCATTTTCTGATGCTCCCCCTGAAACTATGCTCTCTGAGTTGGATCCTTCAGCATTTAGATTTTCAGTACTGTCAGTACTTGGCTTATCAGAACTTGACGAATCAGAATTTGAAGAGCCAGATGTATGTTCTGATGCTTCTTGAGATGTGATAATATCTTGAGTATGCTCCCCCTGCATTGGTGCATCTTCCTTTGACGTAGTCACCACAGTTTCAATAACATCAGAGTTTAATCCATCAGAATTTACAGTATCAGGACTTAGACTGTCAGGACTTGAGGTATCAGAATATGAATCTTCATTTTCAAATCTCAGCTGATCATGATCAATGCAATCTTCAAGTCCAGTGATCTTCTTGTCATCAAAAGAGACATTGATAGATTCCATGACCACTTTTGTTCTCAAATTATAGACTCTGAAGGCTTTTGTAGAAAGTGGATATCCAACAAAGATTCCCTCATCAGCTTTTAGATCAAACTTGGATAGCTGTTCAGGATGAGTCTTGAGAACAAAACACTTACATCCAAATACATGAAAGTATTTGAGATTTGGCTTCTTATTCTTCACCATCTCATATGGTGTTTTTCCATGCTTGTTAATGAGTGTTGCATTTTGAGTAAAACAAGCAGTCTGCACAGCTTCAGCCCAGAAATAGGTTGGAAGCTTTGCTTCTTCAAGCATTGTTCGTGCAGCTTCAATGAGAGTTCTATTCTTCCTTTCAACAACTCCATTTTGCTGTGGAGTTCCAGGAGCAGAAAATTCCTGCTTTATTCCATGATTTTTGCAGAACTCTTCCATTATCAGATTCTTGAATTCAGTGCCATTATCACTCCTCAAAATTTTCACAGAATCTTTGATCAATTTATCCAGATGTTTGACATGATCAATCAGGATAGATGCAGTTTCACTTTTTGTGTGCAAGAAATACACCCATGTGTATCTGGTGAACTCATCTACTATGACCAACGCATATTTCTTCTTTGCAATAGACATGACATTCACTGGACCAAATAGATCAACATGAAGTAGATAATAAGGCTCAAGAATTGATGATTCAGTCTTGCTCTTGAACGAAGATTTTCTTTGTTTAGCCTTCTGACATGAGTCACAAAGACCATCAGGAACAAACACTGATTTTGGCAGTCCTCTCACAAGATCTTTCTTGATCAGTTCATTTATCTTGTTGAAGTTTAAATGAGAGAGTTTCTTGTGCCAATTCCAGCTTTCTTCAGTTGAGGCTCTACTCACTAAACAGATTGCAGAACCATCAGAACTTGTTGAAAGCTTAGCTTCATAAATGTTACCACGCCTGAATCCCTTCAGAACAATTTTTTCTTTAGATTTACTAACTATTTCACAATGTTCTGCAAAGAAATCAACATGATAACCTCTGTCACAGATTTGACTTATACTCAGTAAGTTGTGTTTAAGTCCTGAGACCAGAGCTACATCTTTAATGATGACATTCCCAAGATTGATATTGCCATATCCCAAAGTTTTTCCAATGTTGCCATCTCCATAAGAAACACTTGGGCCAGCTTTCTCCACAAAGTCTGATAGCAGGGCCTTATTTCCAGTCATATGTCCTGAACATCCACTGTCCAGAACTAAAATATTTTTCCTGTTGCCCTGCAATCAAAAAGACCACTAATTATTAGTTTTAAGGACCCAGACTTGCTTGGATCCTTTGTCCTTTTTAGGTTTGTTAACATTTGCAGCGGATTTAGCATCAGATTTTATGTTGACAGTTTTCTTATCAGAACTTATACTACCAGACTTTGAATCAGAACTTACACTAGAAGGAACAACAGAAACTTTCTTTAAAGAAGGTTTTATTTGATAATAATTATAGTACAAACTATGATATTCCTTACAAGTATAAATGGAATGCCATAAACTACCACAATGAAAACAAGGATTTTATGGTTTGTATCTAACAGACTGACTCTTAACTCCTGATTTTGAAGAAAAGGAGTTAATATTCTTATTCTTCCTGCAAAAAGAAGCCAGATGGTTAGAACTTCCACAGTTATGACACGCTTTCCTAGGAGCATCAGGAACAGATTTATAGTTATTGCTTTTATTCACACCTTCCTTTCCATTCCTGTTTTTCCTAGGTGATTTTACCTTGTTTGCATTCTTAACATCTTTCAGCTTATGCTTAAGCTGCTTCTTTGTCATTAAGCCTATGTTAACTTCAGCTGACTTTTCCTGTTTTAGTTTGTCAGAAGCTAATTCCTTTTTAACTTCTGATTTCTCATTTTCAGATTTTTCAGTTACAAACTTAACAGGTTTTAACTTCGGCTTTTGCTTATCAACAGGCTTAATTTCTACAGTTCCTTTTTCATTTTTATTTTCTCCATAACCTAAGCCCTCTTTCCAGTTTCCACTGCTTAGCAAATTTTGAGTTGTTTTGCCAGAGTTAGTCCAAGTTCTGATAATCTCTCTCTCCTTTTCTAACTCAGTTTTTAGAGATTCATTCATTTTTAGCACTTCATCCCTAACATAAAAAGCATCATCTCTATCCTTCTGAGTTTGATGAAACATGACTAACTCTTTTTCTAAGAAATCATTTCTTTTCCTAAAAGCAAGATTTTCAGAAGTTAATCTTTCACATGTTAAAGTTTGATCTCTATAACTAACAAACATGGTTTTAAGATATCTTCTCAACTCATTAATATCATCAGTATGAAAAGCATAAGTAGTCTGAGGTACCTTTGTTTCAGCAGCTTCAGAACTGCTCTCAGAACTTGATTTATCAGCATTTGCCATCAATGCATAGTTCTCCTCACTTTCAGAGTCTGAGGTGTCTGTCCAGCTTTTCTGCTTTGTGACAAGAGCTTTGCCTTTGTCACTCTTGGTCTTCTTGCAATCAGGAGATATGTGGCCTTTCTCACCACAATTATAACATTTAACATTAGCGTAATCTCATCTGTCAGACTTTCCTCCTCTTCCTTCAGATCTTCTGAAATTCTTCTTATCAGAACTTATGCCTTTCCTGGAAAACTTCTTTCCCTTCCTGAACTTCCTGTATGCAATCTTTGTGATTCCTTTCACCATAAGAGCACACAGCTTCATCATCTCCTCATCAGCATCAGTTTCAGGCAAGCTTTCAGAATCTGAGTCATCATCACTCTCAGAACTTGATGACTCAGTATCAGACTTTATGATAAGAGCTTTACCCTTGTCTTTCTTTGAGGAAGGTGGTTTGGGGGATTCCTCTTCAGCCTTGAGAGCAACTGTCCTTGACTTTCCTCCTTTCCTCTTGCTTCTTTGTTCCATCTCAAGTTCATGAGTCTTGAGCATTCCATAGATTTCATCAAGAGTTGTTTCATCAAGATTGTAGTTGTCTCTTATTGTTGTTGCCTTCAAATCCCAACATTCAGGAAGAGCTAACAGGAATTTAAGGTTTGTATCTTCAAGATCATACTCCTTATTAACCAATGACAAGTCATTCAAGAGTTTGACAAATCTATCATATACATCAATCAATGACTCATTAGTCCTAGAGTCAAAGTGTTCATACTCTTGAGTGAGTATTGTCTTCCTGTTCTTCTTAACTGTTTCAGTTCCTTGACACCTTGTCTCCAGTGCATCCCATATCTCCTTAGCAGTCTTGCAGTTGATTACCCTGTTTGACATTACATTATCAATGGCACTATGCAATAAGTGTCGTACCTTGGCATTCTTAGCAATAGATGCTATATCTTCAGCAGTGTAATCACTCTTTTCCTTTGGTACGGTCTTTGCTGCTTCACCTGCAACTACAACAGCGAGCTTGGTAGGTTTGTGAGGCCCTTCCTTGATTCTATCAAGGTATTCTGGATCTGTTGCTTCCAGAAACATGGTCATCCTTACCTTCCATATGGGATATTCAGATGGTCTCAATATGGGAACTCTGATAGTCTCATATCGACTCTGAGTTGATGTCTTTAATGATTCCTCAGTTTTGGTAGGCTTAGTTGGAGTTTCTGTGTCAGACATGATTGTGTTTGGATCTTTAACTGTATGTGTGTTAACAGAAGGCTCTGATACCACTTGTTAGGTCACACTTTCACTGTAGAGGGGGTGAATACAGTGTTTATTACAATCAAATCAAACTTCAAGAACTTATGTAACAGAAAACAAACTTTATTGAAACAATAAACTCTGTTACAATCTGGAACTGTTATCTCTCAGTGATGAACAAAATATCACGAGAGCTGCTAGGGTTACAGTAAATAATATTCTCGATAATGATAACACTTATAGTGTAAACCCTATATCTGTGTTTATATATTACACAGTTACAAGATAATCGCTAATTGATATGGAATATAATTCTGCTTCCTAATATATATCAATCAGATATCTTTCCTTCCAAGTATTCCATTCTTTACGGAATTCCTTCTTCATGCATATCTCTTCTTATGTTTATCTTGATCTTCTTAACTTTAATCAGCTACTGTCCTTATCTGATCGTCCTTCAGCACTTAAGTTCTGATATCTATCTCCTGATGCTTATCTCCTGATAACATAAGTACTGATATCCCTTAAGTTCTGACGTCCAGTATAAGTACTGATCAGTTAAGTACTGATTTGTTCTGTTCAAATAAGATCTGAAATCTAAACATAAAACATATTAGCCATGACATTATCAAATATATCTAACAGTTTAGAGTAAAGCTTTTTATGGATTATGATGAGATCATAATAGTGAGATCTAAAAGATGATAACTCTAAACTTAAATAGTTCCTGATCATAGGATTACTAACTGGTAATTAATAATCCGCAAAGATCGGTACATACTATGCTTGCTTCATTATGAAGGATGTCTGTTCTCATAGACATTTGTGTGGTGACACTATAGCTAGTATGTAGGTGCTTATTATAGAATAAGTTCACTGAACATGACTCACACAGCAGAACAACTGATGGAGTTCACTCACGTGTCAGCAGTTGTTCACATAGTGATAGTTGTACAAGTATCCTTAGACTTGAGGTCATCATAGTCATCTTGTGTACACTGAACTATGCTTTGGTTTAGTTCTTAGTCTCCAGGGACAATTATTAGGGCTCTACTGGGTATAGGAATTTGTACACAAAGATAGTGTATGATCAATAAAGGATCTACCCCTTCCAGTGAAGGAAGCGAATGTTCAAGGCTGATCCACTTATGCTAGTTCAGGAATCTCTGGCTAGAGTGAATGAAGTTAGAAAGGAGTTTCTAATTTGCATAGAACTAAGCATAGTAAATGGTAAGCAAGTGATTGAATTAGATAGGCTTGACATGAGATCCAAGCCTTGTATTTAATCGGGACATTGTAGGGTAGAAGGAGTTTATTGTACGGTAACTATTCACTGAATAGGTTCTTGGTATTCTAAGCAGTGAATTCATATTATCCGGATAGTCGCGATATGCTGAGAAGTATCTCTCACGATGTAGAATAAATGTGATTAATTAATTAATCATATTTAATAAATTAGAGAATTTATATAAATAATGATAAAATAGTTTTATTATTATTTATTTCTACTACCGGCTTAATATTGAACCTACAGGGTCACACCATAAAAAGAGAATGATTTAATGGTGGAGGAATTAATTAATAATGGCTGATAATTATTTATTTATGAAATAAATAATTAATTGGCAAATTTAATAATTGATTAAATGAGATTTAATTGATTATAAATTAATTAAGAAAAGTTCTTAATATTATTAATTAAAGGATTTAATTTTTGGAAATTAAATCAAGAGAGAGAATTATTTCTAAAGTGTTTAGAAAAAGGATTAATAATTAAAAGGTGTTTTAATTATTAATGAGAATAATAAATGGGATAATAATAATATTATTTATGGGAAAATTTCAGCTGAAAATTTTGCCTATAAATATACTATTGTAGACCCTATTTTTATTCTAACCTAAGAACCCAAAAACCCAAAAGTTTTAGAAAAACCTAATTCTCTCCACCTCCTACTCCTCCTTAACATCGTTTTCTTGGTGGATACCGGTGGAGTGCTTCACGTTTGAGGAGCAACTGCTAAGGATCTCTGATCGTTGCTTTTGGATTGCATATTAAAGGTTAGTAATCGATCCATATATTTTTACCATGATTTATATGCTTTTATTTGGATTTTATATGTGTAAAAGTGTTTTGCCATGCCCCCGCTGCGTTTAAAATCCAACAATGGTATCAGAGCATAGGTTGTATGCATACAGATCTGTGGTAAAAATTTCAGAATTTTATGTGCTTGTATGAATTAATTATGATTTTTACAAGTTATATCATGGATTAATTTTGTCTGATGAGAAATCATTTCTCAGAATAATTTTGAATGTTGATCTGGGTTCTACAAATGTTGTAGATCGTCTGGGTATTTTTTTCATAATTTTAGGATGTATAGATTTTTTATTATGAATTTTTGAAGTTCTTGTAATTAAAATTCATAATTAAATAATCATATATATATATATATATAATTTGTTAGTATGTATGTATATACATCTGTTGTTTGTATATCTGCTGTCTGTGCTGCACGGAACCAGGACAGAGTTGACAGCAAAGGTACGGCGGCATGGAAATCCGTGCGAGGGAAAAGACGGCGGCTGCTACAGGAAAGAAAAAAAAAGGGGGGGTGTCAAGCATTCCGGGAATGCGTTACACCCTGTGGCGCATTCACGGAATGCGTTACACCATGGCTTAAAAGGGTTGTAACGCATCACCGGAATGCGTTACAGGGCTTGTAACGCGTTCCTGTAATGCGTTACAGCCCGACTGTTTACATTAAAATTGATTTTCTGGGAGTTTCGTAACTCCGTTTTGGGCGTGCAATATACCGTTGGATTCGTTTTTCCGAGACGGATCTAATGGAGTGATCAATTTTAGTTTATATAAAAGTTTTGAACTATTTATATTTCCGGAAGTGTTTTAAAGCTGTTTTTAACTGTTTTTAATTGCTTTTAAATGCTTCATGTGATACATAGAGATGTATAATGCTTAGACTAATGTGCTAGATGGTGTAACATTCCTACCTTGATGTTTATTCATGTTTATATATGTGATATATTCTTAGTTTATCATGCGATGATAGATTTAGGTGAACTTAAATGAACATAAGGCGTTTGTTAGACAACCTAGTATAGTGAAATTGTTTCATAACCTTAAGAATAATATTATGAATACAATCATGAGATTCTTGTGTTTATGAAACACGTAATTGAATATGAATTTTCGATATGAGAGAAAGGATGATTCTTTCAACAACAGATTTTTATCTGTAAGAAAGGGTTATTAAGTGACGCCTCTTGACAATGCTCCACCCGATCTGGGAATCATCTGATTATTGATTATTGATTTGAAATATTTAATTTAAAAGGAAGAATCTCTTTATAATATGATTATGATTGTAACGTAATATAATCCATCTAAAATTAAATAATATCAAGTAGTAATTGGCCAATGATACAACGGGCTTGTGTCGGTCATAGCCTTCCAACATGATAGAAAGTAGTTCTTATTTTTGAATCATTGTCGGTTCGTGCTACTGCCGAGGGCTTTGATTTCAAAATAAGAAATACTTGTCTATTACATAGAGATATGTACATTGAATAAAATCTAAAGGTCGGTACGTGCCACAGCCGTGGGCCTTTGGGGACTGATTCAACTGTACGGAATGTTGGGTTAGACTTGACTTAGAATATTGAGTTTGTCGTGCCACAGCCGAGACTCAATTATTCAAGAAGCTAAAGTTTGATTAGGGAATAACATGAGATGTAATTGACAAGAGTTGTCTGCCTATTGAACATTACATGGCGGTTCGTGCCACAGCCGGGGTTGTGTAATGGAATGTAGGATCCCTATTCCCACTAGCATTATGAATGCTTAATTTTTCACGTAGGGGGTTGAATAAATTAGGTAAACTAGTGGGAGCCACTTATGAATAAAGACCCGATTCATATAGTGTTTTAAAATGAAATCGAATATTTGCTAAGTGTTGTTATGTATTTATCATTTACAGATTTACAATATACATTATGTCTTCTGCACTATCACTCATGAGCATACTAGATGCTCACAAATTGACTGGTCCTAATTATGGTGACTGGCTTCGAAACTTGAGAATTCTTCTCAGGATTGAGAAGCTGGAATACGTGATTGACTCACCTAAGCCTACTGAACCTGCTAGCGATGCGCATAATGATGAACATGTTGTGTATCATAAGTGGATAGATGATGCAAATGTTTCTCAATGCATCATGCTAGCTTCCATGAACATTGAGCTACAGAAGCAACATGAGCATATGGATGCTCACACTATCCTCATGCATCTACAAGAGTTGTATGATGTGGCGGGGATGACAGCTTGATATGAGATATCGAAGGAGCTGTTCGGTTGTAGGATGTCTGAGGGATCATCTGTGAATGACCATGTACTTAAGATGATCAATTTGATTGAACGTCTTGGACAACTTGGTTTTGCCATGGATGGGGAGCTGAGCCAAGACTTGGTCTTGTAATCGCTTCCGAGTTCGTTCTCGCAGTTTGTTGTGAACTTTCACATGAATAAGTTGGATGTCAGCCTGCCTGAACTCCACAACATGTTGAAGACTGCGGAATCGAATTTTCCCCCTAAGAAGAGTTCTGTTCTTCTAATTGGTAAAGGTTCCAATCCTAAGAAAAGGAAGAGGAACTCTTCCAAGAAGAAGAAAGTAGGTGAAGAAAAGCCGGTTCCACCAAAAGCTAAAGACCCCAAGAGCAAAGTTGTTTGCTTTCACTGTAATAAGGTGGGGCACCGGAAGAGGAACTGCAAGGTTTACCTTGCAGAATTGAAGAAGAAGAAGGGTAGTGAGACTACCGCTTCTGATTCAGGTATGTTCATGATAGAAGTGAATATGTCATTAAATCAAATTTCTACTTGGGTATTAGATACCGCCTGTGGTTCTCAAATCTGCAATTTGTTGCAGGGACCAAGGAGAAGTAGGACTCTTGAGGAAGAGGAGGTGATTATACTGATGGGAAATGGAGCAAGAGTTGCTGCTGAAGATGTAGAATCATTTCATTTACATATGCCTACGGGCAAGACTATTGTTTTAAATAATTGTTATTTTGTTCCCCCGATTGTGAGGAATATTATTCCCATGTTAGACTTGGCTGGATTTTCATTTATTATTGAGAATAATGAATGTTCTATTCTTAGAGATAATATTCTTTATGGACGTGGTACTTTAAATAATGGTCTGTATAAATGTGACATAATTTACTTCAGATTGAACAAACTAATAAAAGAAAAGGGATGATGAAAATCTCACTTCATTGTGGCATTGCAGTCTCCGTTTAGTAGACATGGAGAGAGGACTACAAATTTGCTAGGAATGGTACACACAGATGTATGTGGACCAATGTCTACGCATACCATGAGTGGATTTTCATACTTCATTAATTTTATGGATAATAGATCTAGATTCGGATATGTGTTTGATGAAACACAAGTCTGAAGCCTTTGAAAAGTTCAAAGAGTATAAGTATGAAGTGGAGAAACAACCAAACATAGTCTTATAATTCTTCGATTAGATCGAGGTGGTGAATACTTGAATGGAGAGTTTCTGGATTATCTCAAAGTAAATGGTATAGTCTCCCAGTGGACGCCTCCAGATTGGTATCTGAAAGGAGAAATCGAGCTTTGTTAGACATAGTTCGGTCCATGATGAGCTATGCAAATCTTCCAGTATTCCTATGGGGTTATGCATTGGAAACCTCAGCATATTTACTGAATAAGGTGCCTTCCAAATCTGTTCCTCAAACTTCGTATGAGATATGGAAAGAAAGGAAACCGAGTCTTAAACACGTTAAGATTTGGGGATGTCCATCTTATGTCAAGAAAGTTGACCCAGATAAGCTGGAATATCGATCCATAAACTGTAGTTTTTTGGGATATCCTAAAGAGACTTTAGGGTATTACTTTTGCACCGATCATCGGGTGTTTGTCTCCAGACATGCTACCTTCTTGGAAAAGGAGTTTATCCTTGAAGGAAACAGTGGGAGCAAAATTGAACTTGATGAACTTCAAGGAGCACAAACTACTACGGATCAAGTGGAAACACCTGTTCTGACTTAACAACCTTTTGTGGAACAGCCCATTCAAAGATCAGGGAGAGTGTCTCGCCAACCTGAGAGGTAATATGGCCTTGTCATTGAGAATGACAATGACTTGTCGATCATTGATGATGACGACCCTGTGACCTATAATGAGGCTATGAATAGTGTTGACTCAGAGAAATGGCATAGTGCCATGAAATCCGGAATGAAATCTATGTATACGGGATACAAAAGAATGATTAGAGCAGATGGCCAGGTGGAGACCTTTAAGGCCAGGCTTGTGGCAAAAGAATTCAAACAAAGGCAATGGATTGACTTTGATGAAACCTTTTACCTGTAGCCCTGTTATAATCAGTTCGGATTTTGCTTGCGATTGCTGCTTACTACGACTATGAGATCTGGCATATAGCCAGATGGTTTTCTTTCCGAGGGAAATGAAAACCTAGTGTGTAAGCTGCTGCGAACCATATGTGGTTTAAAGCAAGCTTCTCGAAAGATGGAACATTCGGTTTGATGAGACAATCAAAGAGTTTGATTTTATCAAAAACGAAGATGAACCATGCGTCTACAAAAGGGTTAGTGGGAGCGCGGTAACATTTCTTGTATTGTATTGAAATAGAGTTGGCACACATAACAACATAGCAGACCCACTCACAAAGCTACTTTCTGAAAGTCACTTTGATCGTCATAAAGACTAGATGGGTATTAGATACCAGAGTGATTGGCTTTAGTACAAGTGGGAGATTGAAAGGAATATGTCCTAAGTCCAATCATGTATAAGGATTTAGGGTTAACTTTTTATGTAATCTGTTTTGATTTCATTGATATTAATAAAAGACTTGTTTTGTTTTTATTATGGGCTCTATCTATTTAAGTGTTTAAATAAGATATACCATAGTTTAGAGTAAAGCTTTTTATGGATTATGATGAGATCATAATAGTGAGACCTAAAAGATGATAACTCTAAACTTAAATAGTTCCTGATCATAGGATTACTAACTGGTAATTAATAATCCGCAAAGATCGGTACATACTATGCTTGCTTCATTATAAAGGATGTCTGTTCTCATAGACATTTGTGTGGTGACACTATAGCTAGTATGTAGGTGCTTATTATAGAATAAGTTCACTGAACATGACTCGCACAGCTGAACAACTGATGGAGTTCACTCACGTGTCAGCAGTTGTTCACATAGTGATAGTTGTACAAGTATCCTTAGACTTGAGGTCATCATAGTCATCTTGTGTACACTGAACTATGCTTTGGTTTAGTTTTTAGTCTCCAGGGACAATTATTAGGGCTTTACTGGGTATAGGAATTTGTACACAAAGATAGTATATGATCAATAAAGGATCTACCCCTTCCACTGAAGGAAGCGAATGTTCAAGGCTGATCCACTTAACAAGAAGAAAGTACCCAACACTGCTTGGGTCACTAAACACACCTGAATCTCATTGTGTGCAGGGCAAACTGAAGAAAGTCATATGGATCATTGATAGTGGATGTTCCAGACATATGACAGGTAATAAGGCCCAGCTATCACAATTTGAGGAGAAAGCTGGCCCATTGGTGACCTTTGGAGACAACAATAAAGGATTCATAATGGGATATAGCAAGATTGTTTCTGAAAATGTTGTCAATGATGATGTAGCACTAGTAGATGGTCTTGAGGTGAATCTTCTCAGTGTTAGCCAATTTGCAGAAAAAGGCTTTAAAGTTTTATTCAATAAAGAAGAATGCACCTTTATCAGCAAGAAAACTGGTAAAATTGCTCTGAAAGGAGCAAGGAAAGGAATCTTGTTTGTTGCGGACTTGGACTCAACAAATAAGGATGGTATTTGTTGCTTCTACAACAAGGCATCAGAAGAACAAAGCAAGCTATGGCATAAGAAGTTGTCTCACTTGAATTTCAAGGCAATTAACAACTTAGACAAAAAGGAGTTAGTGAGAGACATGCCCAAGCTGAAGTTTTCTCAAGTTGAAGTCTGTGAAGCTTGTCAGAAAGGAAAGATGAAAAGATCTAGTCACAAGTCAAAAACTGTGTGTTAGTCCCTTAACAATATATCAAGAATTACATAAGGGGGTTTGAATGGAATTCTTGAAACTTTTTCACAAATAAAATTGTTCTAACTTAAATATATATATTAGTGTGAATTGATTTGCAGAGTGCGGAATAATAACTTGAAATGAATCAAAACACAAGTAATTAAAAACACAAGTCTTTAAAAAATTTCTGGTGGATTTGAATGTATCCACCAGAGATATATAATATATCAAGAACTCTATGTAGCAATTAGCTCACAGCTGCTTACAAATTGTCAACAACTAAGATTGTAGAGAAATGCTAAGAATACAGCTTATAAATGTTTCTCTCTTGGTTGCTTAGTTAGTTGTTCTATTTGCTACTTCTTGGTTTATATATCACCAAGATTACAAATTAATAAGACAAGATAATAAAACAAAACTATCAAGTCTAATATTATGCTACTTCATTACTCTATTCCAGCATCTTTGAATATCTTCATAATAGCATGGAAATGGCAATGCTTCTTTGTTCTCTAAAACCCAGTTGAATAGGCTTCCACATTCCATTTGCATACACTCGACGCATGTGACTGTGTTGTCACTGTCAACAGATGTTTGAATTTTTTATCCGTCGGGTTCATGATCATCCGTCGAGTTCATGATCATCTGTCGGGTTGTCTTGTTGATCATCCGTCGAATGGCATTGTTATTTATCCGTCGGGTGTCAATCTGACACTTGACTTCATTTCATTTATGCAGAATTACAAGACATCATCTATGTACAATTAATCAACCTATTCTGCATATCTAGTTAAAGTCAACATGACTTAAGTACTACTATAGAATCTAAACAATGTGTATGCAGAAATGTGCTATAGACTTATTGTTACATAAGCTACTCACTCGATGGATAATAAATCATCATCCATCGGGACTATATTGAGTTATCCGTCGGGACTATAATCCTTATCCGTCGAGTGCTACATTTTTCACTAAGTAAAATCTAACAAGGTGTTTTGTTAATGAAATCATCAAGTACACAACATATACACAACAATCTCCCCCAATTTAAGTCTACTGGAATTGTAGCCATAAATTAAGAGAAACTTGATGATAACAAAACACCCTAAAAATACAACTTTGAAAGTAAGTAGATAAAACTGTAAAGTGCATCATTTAACAAAATGTACAAAGTTTAGCTCACAGTCATTTTCAAGGTGCTCCTCTAGCCTGAGCAGATATATCTAGTTCCTTGAAGGTCTGGATCTCTTTCCAAGCTTTCTGTTGTTTTCTTCTATCTGATTTTGGAGCTGTCTGTGGAATTCCAGTTCATCAGATTCTGAGAGATTTAGCTTTTCTTGCATTTCCAAGAGAGTCTCATTGCTAGAGATGCTCAATTGGTCTTCTAATCTGAAAAATCTTCTAACTCCTTTGTCTTCAATGAACTCCATCAGCCAGTAGGGGCCTTAGATGCACTCTTCTCCCTGTGTAAGGAATAATTAGAGTCTTTGGGAGTGTAGCTCTAATACTCCTCAGTTCTTCAATCTTCTTTAGAACCAGTCTTCTCGCAGTTACATTGAACCCAAAGTTCTTCTTGAAAGATGAATAAACCTTTATCAGTATAGCTTGGCTTTCTTGAAGGATCCTGTGAAGTGGCCATTGAATCACCTTTCCTCCCTTGTACTTGAAAACTAACCTTTTAGGTAGATTTCTGTATGCATCAATTCCTCTCACTTCTTCTAGTTCATCTAGATAGAGATTTAGATCAGAGAATTCCTTGATGTCATATAAGTACATGTAATCTCCCTTGTTGACTTTAGATTGAGCTTTGACTAGAGATTTGGATTTGAGAGGTGACAATTTCACTTTCTTGAATGCTCTTGACTTTGTTCTCTTTGGCTTGTTAAGGATTGGCAGATTGAAGTCAGGAATTGGTAGGCTCTCCCAGTCTATTGGTTCATCCTTAGGCATAATAGGTTCACCATGAATGTTCCTGTAAGGATCCACCACCTTGATGTCTTCAAATATCACAGAGGATTTTGATGCTTGAGTTGTAGTTGGAGTGCATTCCTTGGGAAACCGATCCTCCAATTCCTTACCAATAAAGTTCAATTTCCTTTTGGTTCTTTTGGCCAATTCCTTGTATCTCTGAGATTTTTTCTGTTATGATTCAACTTAATTCTTTGGATCTTGAGATTCAGTGATTTCAGATGGCTGAGCAGGAATCTGTTGTGTTGGTTTCATAGCTTGTAGTTGAAAGGAATATGTCCTAAGTCCAATCATGAATTAGGATTTAGGAATAACTTCCTGTGTAATCTGTTTTGATTTCATTGATATTAATAAAAGACTTGTTTTGTTTTTATTACGGGCTCTATCTATTTAAGTGTTTAAATAAGATATACCATAGTTTAGAGTAAAGCTTTTTATAGATTATGATGAGATCATAATAGTGAGACCTAAAAAGATGATAACTCTAAACTTAAATAGTTCCTGGTCGTAGGATTACTAACAGGTAATTAATAATCCGCAGAGATCGGTACATACTATGCTTGCTTCATTATGAAGGATGACTGTTCTCATAGAAATTTGTGTGGTGACACTATAGCTAGTATGTAGGTGCTTATTATGGAATAAGTTCACTGAACATGACTCGCACAGCTGAACAACTGATGGAGTTCACTCACGTGTCAGCAGTTGTTCATATAGTGATAGTTGTACAAGTATCCTTAGACTTGAGGTCATCATAGTCATCTTGTGTACACTGAACTATGCTTTGGTTTAGTTCTTAGTCTCCAGGGACAATTATTAGGGCTCTTCTGGGTATAGGAATTTGTACACGAAGATAGTGTATGATCAATAAAGGATCTACCCCTTCCAGTGAAGGAAGCGAATGTTCAAGGCTGATCCACTTATGCTAGTTCAGGAATCTCTGGCCAGAGTGAATGAAATTAGAAAGGAGTTTCTAATTTGCATAGAACTACGCATAGTAAATGGTAAGCAAGTGATTGAATTAGATAGGCTTGACACGAGATCCATGCCTTGTATTTAATCGGGACATTGTAGGGTAGAAGGAGTTTATTGTACGGTAACTATTCACTGAATAGGTTCTTGGTATTCTAAGCAGTGAATTCATATTATCCGGATAGTCGCGATATGCTGAGAAGTATCCCTCACGATGTAGAATAAATGTGATTAATTAATTAATCATATTTAATAAATTAGAGAATTTATATAAATAATGATAAAATAGTTTTATAATTATTTATTTCTACTACCGGCTTAATATTGAACATACAGGGTCACACCATAAAAAGAGAATGATTTAATGGTGGAGGAATTAATTAATAATGGCTAATAATTATTTATTTGTGAAATAAATAATTAATTGGCAAATTTAATAATTGATTAAATGAGATTTAATTGATTATAAATTAATTAAGAAAAGTTCTTAACATTATTAATTAAGGATTTAATTTTTGGAAATTAAATCAAGAGAGAAAATTATTTCTAAAGTGTTTAGAAAAAGGATTAATAATTAAAAGGTGTTTTAATTATTAATGAGAATAATAAATGGGATAATAATAATAATATTTATGGGAAAATTTCAGCTGAAAATTTTGCCTATAAATACAGTATTATAGACCCTATTTTTATTGAACCCCAAAAAAAACCCAAAAAGTTTGGAAAACTCAATTCTCTCCACCTCCTTCCTCCTCCTTAACATCGTTTTCTTGGTGGATACCGGTGGAGTGTTTCACACTTGAGGAGCAACTGCTAAGGATCTCTGATCGTTGTCTCCGAATTATTTTAAAGGTTAGATTCGATCCCTCGAACTTTTATTCATGATCTGTATGCTTTTATTTCGATTTTATATGTGTAAAAGTGTTTTGCCATGCCCCGCTGCGATTAAAATCCAACAATGGTATCAGAGCATAGGTTGTATGCATATAGATCTGTGGTAAAAATTTCAGAATTTTATGTGCTTGTATGAATTAATTATGATTTTTACAAGTTATATCATGGATTAATTTTATCTGATGAGATATCATTTCTCAGAATAATTTTGAATATTGATCTGGGTTCTATAAGTGTTGTAGATCGTCTGGGTATTTTTTTCATAATTTTATGATTTATAGATTTTTTATTATGAATTTTTGAAGTTGTTGCAATTAAATTCGTAATTAAATAATCATATATGTATATATATAAATTGTAAGTATATATATTAGTGCATATGTCTGCTGTATATATGTCTGCTGTCTTACTGGCACGGAGAAAGAAGACAGGTGATGTCAGGCGCGCAAACCGAGAAAGAGAACGTCTGTCAGGCGGCGGAAGAAATAAAAAAAAAATAGGGGTGTCACGCATTCCGGGAATGCGTTACACACCTGTGGCGCATTCACGGAATGCGTTACACCCTTTAATGGCTTAAAAGGGGTGTAACGCATCATCGGAATGCGTTACAGGGCTTGTAACGCGTTCCTGTAATGCGTTACAGCCCGTCTGTTGATTTTAAAATTAATTTTCTGGGAGTCGTAACTCCGTTTTAGGCGTGCAATATACCGTTGGATTCGTTTTTTCGAGACGGATCTAATGGATTGATCAATTTTAGTTTATATAAAAGTTTTGAACTGTTTATATTCCATGAAGTGTTCTAAAGCTGTTTTTGATCGCTTGAATTGATTTTAAATGCTTCTTGTGATACATAGAGATGTATATTGCTTGTTCTAATGTGCTAGATGATGTAACATGCCTACCTTGATGTTTATTCATGTTGATATATGTGATATATGCTTAGTTTATCATGCGATGATAGATTTAGGTGAACTTAAATAAACATAAGGCGTTTGTTAGACAACCTAGTATAGTGAAATTGTTTCATAACCTTAATAATAATATTATGTATATAATCATTAGATTCTTGTGTTTATGAAACACGTAATTGAATATGAATTTTCGATATGAGAGAAAGGATGATTCTGTCAACAACAGATTTCTATCTGTAAGAAAGGGTTTTTAAGTGACGCCTCTTGACAATGCTCCACCCGATCTGGGAATCATCTGATTATTGATTATTGATTTGAAATATTTAATTTAAAAGGAAGAATCTCTTTATAATATGATTATGATTGTAACATAATATAATCCCTCTAAAATTAAATAATATCAAGTAGTAATTGGCCAATGACACAACGGGCTTGTGTCGGTCATAGCCTTCCAACATGGTAGAAAGTAGTTCTTATTTTTGAATCAATGTCGTTTCGTGCCACAGTCGAGGGCTTTGATTTCGAAATAAGAAATACTTGTCTATTACATAGAGATGTGTACATTGAATAAGAATCTAAAGGTCGTTACGTGCCACAGCCGTGGGCCTTTGGGGACTGATTCAATTGTACGGAATGTTGGGTTAGACTTGACTTAGAATATTGAGTTTGTCGTGCCACAGCCGTGACTCAATTATTCAAGAGGCTAAAGTTTGATTAGGGAATAACATTAGATGTAATTGACAAGAGTTGTCTGCCTATTGAACATTACATGGCGTTTCGTGCCACAGCCGGGGTTGTGTAATGAAATGTAGGATCCCTATTCCCACTAGCATTATGAATGCTTAATTTTTCATGTAGGGGGTTGAATAAATTAGGAAAACTAGTGGGAGCCACTTATGAATAAAGACCCGATTCATATAGTGTTTTGAAATGAAATCGAATATTTGCTAATTGTTGTTATGTGTTTATCATTTATAGATTTAATTTATACGTTATGTCTTCTGCACTAACACTCAGGAGCATACTAGATGCTCACAAATTGACTGGTCCTAATTATGCTGACTGGCTTCGAAACTTGAGAATTGTTCTCAGGATTGAGAAGCTGGAATACGTGATTGACTCACCTAAGCCTATTGAACCTGCTAGTGATGCACATAATGATGAACATGTTGTGTATCGTAAGTGGATAGATGATGCAAATGTTGCTCAATGCATCATGCTAGCTTCCATGAACATTGAGCTACAGAAGCAACATGAGCATATGGATGCTCACACTATCCTCATGCATCTACAAGAGTTGTATGATGTGGTGGGGAGGACAACTCGATATGAGATATCGAAGGAGCTGTTCGGTTGTAGGATGTCTGAGGGATCATCTGTGAATGACCATGTACTTAAGATGATCAATTTGATTGAACGTCTTGGACAACTTGGTTTTGCCATGGATGGGGAGCTGAGCCAAGACTTGGTCTTGCAATCGCTTCTGAGTTCGTTCTCGCAGTTTGTTGTGAACTTTCACATGAATAAGTTGGATGTCAGCCTGCCTGAACTCCACAACATGTTGAAGACTGCGGAATCGAATTTTCCCCCTAAGAAGAGTTCTGTTCTTCTAATTGGTGAAGGTTCCAATCCTAAGAAAAGGAAGAGGAACCCTTCCAAGAAGAAGAAAGTAGGTGAAGAAAAGCCGGTTCCACCAAAAGCTGAAGACCCCGAGAGCAAAGTTGTTTGCTTTCACTGAAATAAGGTGGGGCACTGGAAGAGGAACTGCAAGGTTTACCTTGCATAATTGAAGAAGAAGAAGGGTAGTGAGACTATCGCTTCTGATTCAGGTATGTTCATGGTAGAAGTGAATATGTCATTAAATCAAATTTCTACTTGGGTATTAGATACCGCCTGTGGTTCTCAAATCTGTAATTTGTTGTAGGGACCAAGGAGAAGTAGGACTCTTGAGGAAGATGAGGTGATTCTACTGATAGGAAATGGAGCAAGAGTTGCTGCTGAAGATGTATAATCATTTCATTTACATATGCCTAGGGGCAAGACTATTGTTTTAAATAATTGTTATTTTGTTCCCTCGATTGTGAGGAATATTATTCCCATGTTAGACTTGGCTGGATTTTCATTTATTATTGAGAATAATGAATGTTCTATTCTTAGAGATAATATTCTTTATGGACGTGGTACTTTAAATAATGGTCTGTATAAATGTGACATAATTTACTTCATATTGAACAAACTAATAAAAGAAAATGGATGATGAAAATCTCACTTTATTGTGGCACTGCAGTCTCCATTTAGTAGACATGGAGAGAGGGCAGCAAATTTGCTAGGAATGGTACACACAGATGTATGTGGACCAATGTCTACGCAAGCCATGGGTGGATTTTCATACTTCATTACTTTCATAGATGATAGATCTGGATTCAGATATGTGTTTGATGAAACACAAGTCTGAGGCCTTTGAAAAGTTCAAAGAGTATAAGTATGAAGTGGAGAAACAAACCAAACATAGTATTATAATTCTTCGATTAGATCGAGGTGGTGAATACTTGAATGGAGAGTTTCTGGATTATCTCAAAGTAAATGTTATAGTCTCCCAGTGGACTCCTCCAGATTGGTATCTGAAAGGAGAAATTGAACTTTGTTAAACATAGTTCGGTCCATGATGAGCTATGCAAATCTTCCAGTATTCCTATGGGGTTATGCATTGGAAACCTCAGCATATTTACTGAATAAGGTGCCTTCCAAATCTGTTCCTCAAACTTCGTATGAGATATGGAAAGAAAGGAAACTGAGTCTTAAACACGTTAAGATTTGGGGATGTCCAGCTTATGTCAAGTAAGTTGACCCAGATAAGCTGGAATATCAATCCGTAAAATGTAGTTTTGTGGGATATCCAAAAGAGACTTTAGGGTATTACTTTTGCACCGATCATCGGGTGTTTTATCTCCAGACATGCTACCTTCTTGGAAAAGGAGTTTATCCTTGAAGGAAACAGTGGGAGCAAAATTGAACTTGATGAAGTTCAAGAAGCACAAACTACTACGGTTCAAGTGGAAACACCTGTTCTGACTGAACAACCTTTTGTGGAACAACCCATTCATAGATCAGGGAGAGTGTCTCGCCAACCTGAGAGGTAATATGGCCTTGTCATTGAGAATGACAATGAGTTGTCGATCATTGATGATGACGACCCTGTGACCTATAATGAGGCTAAGAGTAGTGTTGACTCAGAGAAATGGCATAGTGCCATGAAATCCATAATGGAATCTATGTATACGGTATAAAAAAGATAGATTATAGCAGATGGCCAGGTGGAGACCTATAAGGCCAGGCTTGTGGCAAAAGGATTCAAACAAAGGCAATGGATTGACTTTGATGAAACCTTTTACCTGTAACCCTGTTAAAATCAGTTCGGATTTTGCTTGCGATTGCTGCTTACTACGACTATGAGATCTAGTAATTAGCCAGATGGTTTTCTTTCTAAGAGAAATGAAAGCCTAGTGTGTAAGCTGCTGCGAACCATATGTGGTTTAAAGCAGGCCTCTCGAAAGATGGAACATTCGTTTTGATGAGACAATCAAAGAGTTTGATTTTATAAAAAACGTAGATGAACCATGCGTCTACAAAAGGGTTAGTGGGAGCGCGGTAACATTTCTTATATTGTATTGAATTAGAGTTGACACACATAACAACATAGCAGACCCACTCACAAAGCTACTTTATGAAAGTCACTTTGATCGTCGTAAAGACAAGATGGGTATTAGATACCAGAGTGATTGGCTTTAGTACAAGTGGGAGATTGAAAGAAATATGTCCTAAGTCCAATCATGAATTAGGATTTAGGAATGACTTCCTGTGTAATCTGTTTTGATTTCATTGATATTAATAAAAGACTTGTTTTGTTTTTATTACGGGCTCTATCTATTTAAGTGTTTAAATAAGATATACCATAGTTTAGAGTAAAGCTTTTTATGGATTATGATGAGATCATAATAGTGAGACCTAAAAAGATGATAACTCTAAACTTAAATAGTTCTTGGTCGTAGGATTACTAACTGGTAATTAATAATCCGCAGAGATTGGTACATACTATGCTTGCTTCATTATGAAGGATGTCTGTTCTCATAGACATTTGTGTGGTGACACTCTAGCTAGTATGTAGGTGCTTATTATGGAATAAGTTCACTGAACATGACTCGCACAGCTGAACAACTGATGGAGTTCACTCACGTGTCAGCAGTTGTTCACATAGTGATAGTTGTACAAGTATCCTTAGACTTGAGGTCATCATAGTCATCTTGTGTACACTGAACTATGCTTTGGTTTAGTCTTTAGTCTCCAGGGACAATTATTAGGGCTCTTCTGGGTATAGGAATTTGTACACGAATATAGTGTATGATCAATAAAGGATCTACCCCTTCCAGTGAAGGAAGCGAATGTTCAAGGCTGATCCACTTATGCTAGTTCAGGAATCTCTGGCCCGAGTGAATAAAATTAGAAAGGAGTTTCTAATTTGCATAGAACTACGCATAGTAAATGGTAAGCAAGTGATTAAATTAGATAGGCTTGACACGAGATCCATGCCTTATATTTAATCGGGACATTGTAGGGTAGAAGGAGTTTATTGTACGGTAACTATTCACTGAATAGGTTCTTGGTATTCTAAGCAGTGAATTCATATTATCCGGATAGTCGCGATATGCTGAGAAGTATCCCTCACGATGTAGAATAAATGTGATTAATTAATTAATCATATTTAATAAATTAGAGAATTTATATAAATAATGATAAAATAGTTTTTTTATTATTTATTTCTACTACCGGCTTAATATTGAACCTACAGGGTCACACCATAAAAAGAGAATGATTTAATGGTGGAGGAATTAATTAATAATGGCTAATAATTATTTATTTGTGAAATAAATAATTAATTGGCAAATTTAATAATTGATTAAATGAGATTTAATTGATTATAAATTAATTAAGAAAAGTTCTTAACATTATTAATTAAGGATTTAATTTTTGGAAATTAAATCAAGAGAGAGAATTATTTCTAAAGTGTTTAGAAAAAGGATTAATAATTAAAAGGTGTTTTAATTATTAATGAGAATAATAAATGGGATAAAAATAATAATATTTATGGGAAAATTTCACTTGAAAATTTTGCCTATAAATACACTATTATAGACCCTATTTTTATTGAACCCCAAAAAAAAACCCAAAAAGTTTGGAAAACTCAATTCTCTCCACCTCCTTCCTCCTCCTTAACATCGTTTTCTTGGTGGATACCGGTGGAGTGCTTCACACTTGAGGAGCAACTGCTAAGGATCTCTGATCGTTGTCTCCGAATTATTTTAAAGGTTAGATTCGATCCCTCGAATTTTTATTCATGATCTGTATGCTTTTATTTGGATTTTATATGTGTAAAAGTGTTTTGTCATTCCCCGCTGCGATTAAAATCCAACAGTAGTTTGGCCAAGATAGCAGCTTGCTCTTTCTTTTGCTTAGCCTTTTTGGCATTTAGAATAGCTTGCTTCTTTTCCTGCTTCAATCTTGCCTTCTCTTCTCTCTTTGCTTGAGCAAATTGAGGATGACCAGCCACCACACAAATTTATTTCCCATTCCTGAAAACTTTAGCAATTCTCCTTTTTAAGGCTGAATCAGCTGGATCCTTGAAGAAGGCAATTGATCTTGACAGAAGCTTCTTCTCATCAGGCTTAGATGTCTCATATACTGTATCCAAAGGGTTCTTGAATGATGATTTTGGATAGTTCACCCTTGGCTTCAGAATAATTTCAGCCTTTGGAGATTTGATGCAGGATGGTTGTCCCCTTTCCAAATAGTTCATGCTCATTTCATTCACAGAGATTTGTTTGACTTGAGAGTGATGAATGGCTGGCTTTTCTGGCTTCTTTACTAGCCCAAAATTCTTCTGAATGTCCTCATCAATCTTCTCCCAGTTGATTGGTTTCAGCTGCTCTTAAATTGGCTGCTGCTTCATTGATCAGATCAATACTGTCTGTAATGGTGGCTTGGTGAAAGCAATTATAGGCACAATTACTTTACTGATTTGAATTTGAATCTTCTCCCCCTCACTTAGTCCTTTCTCCCCCTTTTTGTTACCATCAGGTTGAGTAGAGGAGGAGGTTTGTGCAGCCACCAGTTTCTGAAGCAAGTCTGTTTGTTGAGCTTGATGAAGATGAATGGTTGTTAGAGATGCTTCCATAGCTGACATTCTTGTATCTAAGGCATCTATCTTTGTGGCAAGATCAGAATTTTTCCTGAGTTGTCTCTTGATATCAAGCATTGTAGCTTCTGGAAGCTTAGAGTCCATCTTGTCAGAAATAGCCTTTTTCATCTCATCAATATCACCCTTGATGGTGTTGACATCTCTAGCATGTTGGAAGCCTTGAATCTGTTGTAGTTGCAGAGAAGCAAGATGTGCTTGAAGGAGCTTCTTGGTGTTGGCATTAGTAGCGTTTTAAAGAGAAGAATTTGTCTGATTTATGAGTTGGATCAGGGTTGTCTTGAAGTAGTGTTCATCACAATGTTTTGAAAATGCCCATGATGGCATGCCTGATCTTGAACTGGAACCTACTGCTTCCCCTATGTCCAATGGCTCTTCTTCACTATCTCCACCTTCATCTCCAAAAAAATATACTGAACCACCAGTCTCATAATCCACATCACCAGCTGTAGAGGGCAAAGTTATGATGGAATCCTTAGCTCTTAGCATTGACTGAGTGGTATGCACCAAATTGAGCATTCTTTCTGCATTGTCATTGCCCTGTTCAGCTAGAAGTTGATAAGCTGGAACAGGGTGAGTAAATGCCTCAGCATCAAGGGAGGTGGAATCTATAACAACTTGAGATTGCTGAGATAGTCCCTCCTTGTCTACATCCTGGATATTCATTAACTCACTAGCAATGACATCCATCCTTATAGCTCATGTACCTGCATTTCTCTCTTGTTCTCTCTTTTGTTGCATCAGGGTCTCACCCTGGCTTCCCACCCTCACATTCTCACCTTCACCATCTAAGGTGGGACTCCACTCACTCTCTTTTGCCAATCCTGAAGAAATGGATTGCATATTTTCACTCTTTTTCTCTCCTTTTTCCTGGGAGCAACCAAGACTCTCACTCATAACACTCTCTTCCCTCAATCCTAAAAGTGACTGTACAACCACTAAGTCTTCTGCACTAGAGATAATAGGTGAAATTTGAAGTTGTGCAGAGACACCCGACGGATGAGGAATATCCATCGGGTTAGCAGTTTGACTATCCGACAGATAAATGCTGTTAAGCCTATCCATCGGGATACAATCACTACTCGATGGATGGGCAATATCCATCGAGAGAGTAGAAATGAATGAACTTGAAATTGAAAATATTATGGACTCTGTGCTGATTGATGAGATTTTGGGCACAGATTTTTCAACAGTTCCTGAAAGAATTGGCAAGTGAGCCAACAAATCATCCAAAAGATGATGCTCACTTGCAATAAATTTTGGCTTCCCCAACAAAGTTAAAGAAGGGGAATCAGGAATTGATGTGTTGATCATGTCCACATCCAGAGAGTTTATTGGAGAATTTAGTGTTTGAGGTGCTTCTATAACTAATGATTTTGGCTATGACTCGACATTTATTGGAGCCACATCAAGCTGAATTTGTGAAGGTGCAGTGACTGTGTCTTTAGCACCAGTTTGCACAGTGTGTGAACCCTGTGCATCCCCAAAGGTTTTGGATTTCTTCTTTCTGGCATAAGTTTGGGGTAAGCTAGCGTCCCTTACCCTCTTGGCCTGTGCTCTTGGCTGAGAGCTTTGTCCAATAGCCACATCCTTTTGGGAGGATGCAACTAGAAATGAGCTTTTATCCTTATTAATCACTGCAGTTTGTTGGGAAACTGCAGTGTGGCTAGACTGGGAACCACTCAACTCTCCATCCTTATTCTTAGGATTTCTTTTATGTTCACCCTGTCCCTCACCTACCTTACCCACCTTTACACTCCCCTCTTTGGTTTTGGTAGATTTTGCAACTGGCATCTTTTGAGAGACACAAGAGGGGGCTTTCTTTGATTTGGATTTTAAAATTTTTGATGATTTAGTAGCTTGGGTAGGCAACTGTTGGGTCATTGACACGGTTGCCATTGCTACCCTAGAATTCAAAGAAATTTGTGAGGTTGGAATAGTAGGGACAGATGAACTTACCTCACTTACCTGAGGTGCTACCATTACAGGGAAATAGAAGAGTGGCACTTCTCTATGATGATTTGCCCTGTTCAAATATGTAATAATTCTTCTCTCTTGAACCCAACAATCTCATTTGTTGTTTGGGTTCTCAAGTACAATTTCCTCAGAGAGGTGGTTAGCTAACATCATGAAAACTCTAGCATAATAAACATTTTTACCCCTCTTATTTAACTCTCCTAATTTAAATCCCAACTCAAACAAAACAAGATCACTAAAATTAAAGAATTTATCTGTAACTAGCATGTAAAGCATGTTAAGCATGGAAATGCTGACAGAATCAAAATTACTGATTTTACAAGAAAAGACCTTGGTCACTACATCACACATGAAACTCCATTCCTTCCTAAGACCCAATCTCCTAATATCACTTAACTTAGAAGTAGAGAGAACATAGTTCATGGAATTAAGTATATTAACTATATCAGTGTCTGTGTGTGGTGAGGTCACAGTATTATCAAGAATCTTGAAACATGCTTTGATAACATCACTATTAATACAGAATTCCTTACCTTGAATAGTGAGTGTGATGGTCTTATCTGTCGAGTTGTATGAAGCAGTAGTCCACATCTCTTCAACAACTTCACAGAAGATGGTGGGTGATTCTAGCATTGCATAGTTGAGTTTGCAGTTCTTCACAAAATCCATCATTTTGTGGTAGTCACTTGAATGTTGAATCCCCTTATTTACTAGAGCCGTGAAGTTTTCTCGTAGATGTATCCAGTTTGTGACATGATATTGACTACTGGTGCCATTGTTAGAGAGTGGAAATTGCAGAGATAGAGATGCTAATTGCTTTTGAGAAAGAGAGAATGTAGAGCAGTTAATTTGAGAATGATAAAAGAAAAGCAATGGAAATGAAATAAGCTTTTATACTATTGCAAAAATAACTGTCAAAAATAATAAAGTAAAATAAAGTAACCAATGAAAATTGCCTAAAATAGCCGTTTAAAAATAAACTGTAAAAATTCCATCAATTATCCGTTGTGTTATGCTTACAAACTGTAAGTATACTCGATGGATAATGTTCAGGAAATTAACGGCTAAGATTAAGACAATTCGACGGATGAGGATAAACGGTTATCCATCGAGTTATAAAATATTCTAGAAAAATAATTGATTTTTATTTACAAGAAATATACCGACGGATGATCAAACTTGATGGATAAAGTTCATCCGTCGAGATGTAAATTTTGACTTAGCCAAAATTCCATCTTAGACTGAAAAATTAGTTAAATTTCTGGCTGCATAACAACCTGCAAATTATCTAAAAAGATTTAAGAATAATTAAGCATACCTAACTCACTTACCAACCTTGAGAAGGTGGATTCATCCAGTGGCTTGGTAAAAATATCTGCAAGCTACTTTTCACTTGGAACAAAATATAGTTCCACAGTACCATTCATTACATGTTCCCTTATGAAGTGGTACTTGATGTCTATGTGCTTTGTCCTTGAATGTTTTACTGGATTTTCAGTGATGGCAATTGCACTTGTGTTATCACAGAAAATAGGAATCCTCTCAACTTGCAGACCATAGTCTAGCAATTGATTTTTTATCCACAAAATCTGGGCACAGCAACTGCCAACAACAATATATTTAGCTTCAGCTGTAGAGGTAGAAACTGAATTTTGCTTTTTACTGAACCAGTACACAAGCTTATTTCCAAGAAATTGACAGGTTCCTGTTGTACTTTTTCTATCAATTCTACAACCTGCATGATCTGCATTTGAATAACAAGTTAGATCAAAACCAGAATCTCTAGGGTACCAAATGTCAAGTTTTGGTGTTCCCTTGAGATATCTGAAAATTCTCTTAATAGCTACTAAGTGAGATTTTCTAGGATCAGCCTGAAATCTAGCACACAAACATGTAGCAAACATTATATCTGGCCTACTAGTTGTTAAGTACAAAAGTGAGCCAACCATACCCCTATAAATTGAAATACCCACAGACTTTTCAGTAGTGTTTAATTCAAGCTTAGTTGCAGTGGCCATGGGAGTTTTTGCAGATGTGCAATCCATTAGATCAAACTTCTTTAAAAGATCATAAATGTATTTAGTTTGACTAATGAATATTCCATCACTAACTTGCTTAACTTGCAAACCAAGAAAGTAAGTTAGTTCCCCCATCATACTCATTTCGTACTTACTCTGCATCAATTTGGCAAACTTTTTGCAAAGTTTTTCATCTGTAGAGCCAAAAATAATGTCATCTACATAAATTTGAACAAGTATACTAGAGCCATTAACATTTCTAAAGAATAAAGTTTTATCTACAGTACCTCTTGTGAAGTAATTTTCCAAAAGGAACTTTGATAAAGTGTCATACCAGGCTCTAGGTGCTTGCTTCAATCCATAAAGTGCTTTCAAAAGATAGTAGATATATTCTAGAAAATTTGGATCTTTAAAACCAGGAGGCTGACTAACATAGACTTCCTCCTCCAAGTCTCCATTCAGAAAGGCACTTTTGACATCCATTTGATAGAAATTGAAATTGGCATGGGCTGCATAGGCTAAGAAGATTCTGATGGCATCAAGTCTTGCAACAAGAGCAAATGTTTCATCAAAATCTATTCCTTCTTGTTGACTATAGCCCTTAGAAACCAATCTAGCTTTGTTCTTGACTACTAGGCCATTTTCATCCATCTTGTTTTTGAATACCCATTTGGTGTCAATTGGATTCTTTCCTCTAGGCTTGGGCACCAGCTTCCATACCTTATTCCTCTCAAATTGGTTTAGCTCCTCCTGCATAGCTAAGATCCAATCAGGATCCAACAAAGCTTCTTCTACCTTCTTTGGTTCTTCCTTAGAAAGAAAGCTGTTGTACAAACATTCTTCTTGAGTTGCTCTCCTTATTTGAACTCTAGAAGATACATCACCAATGATGAGCTCAAAGGGGTGATCTTTTGTCCATTTCCTTTCTTAAGGTAGATTATCTCTAGATGAAGAGGCCTCATTGTTGTCTTGATGTGTGATTGAGTTTTGATTGTTAGAAACTCCCCCTGAGTTAATGGATCTTTGATTTGAGAAAGGGGAGCTTTCTGTAAGTGATCTATCCTGACTCCCAGCTCCTTTTGATAACCCGACGGATGGTGAATTTTGAGTACCAACGGATGAAGCAGGTTGTCTTCCGACGGATAAGGCAGATTGTCTCCCGACGGATGAAGCATTATGCAACTCGACAGATGTTAAATTTTGTGCTTCATTGGTAGTAGATTTTTCTGTATTATCCTTTGATACTATTTCTTGATCACTTTCATTATCACTGTCATCACTAACCATCTCCACATTGTCAAATTTGAGGCTCTCATGGTAGTCTTCATCTTGCAGTCCTTCAATCTTTTTATCATCAAACACAACATGTATTGATTCCACAATAATGTTGGTTCTTAGATTGTAGACTCTATATGCTTTACTAACAGCATATCCAACGAAAATTCCTTCATCTGCTTTAGCATCAAACTTCCCATTCTGATCAGTTTGATTTCTCAAGATATAACATTTGCAGCCAAAGACATGAAAAAAATTTAGAGTTGGCTTCTTGTTCTTGAACAATTGATAAAGAGTCATGCATTTTGCTTGATTAATCAGAGAAATATTCTGAGTGTAGCATGCAGTATTTACAGCTTCAGCCCATAAATATGTTGGTAATTTAGATTCTTCAAGCATTGTCCTGGAAGCTTCAATAAGTGATCTGTTCTTCCTTTCCACTACTCCATTCTGTTGTGGAGTTCTTGCTGCTGAAAACTCATGCAAAATTCCATTTTATTCACAAAATGCTCTCATGGAAGAATTCTTGAACTCAGTTCCATTGTCACTCCTGATTCTTCTCACTTTGAAATCAGGATGATTATTGACTTGCCTTATGTGATTGATGATGATTTCACTAGCCTCATCTTTAGACTTTAGGAAATATGTCCAAGAGAACTTTGAGAAATCATATACAATTACTAAGCAAAATATTTTCCTAGAAATGGACATCACATTGACTGGTCCAAACAAATCCATGTGTAGCAGTTGCAAAGGTTCTTCAATTATTGAATCAAGCTTCTTCCTGAATGATGCTTTGATCTTCTTTCCTTTTTGACAGGCATCACACAATCCATCCTTAAAAAAAATCCACTTGAGGAATGCCTCTAACCAGTTCTTTCTTTACTATTTCATTCATGGTCTTGAAGTTTAAATGGGATAGCTTCTTGTGCCATAACCAACTTTTATCCTGACTTGCTTTGCTGGGAAGACAAGTAACAGATTCTGCATTTGATGAGTTGAAGTCAGCTAGGTACACATTTCCTTTTCTCACACCAGTGAGAACCACTTTGTTGCTCCTCTTGTTAGTCACAACACAGGCTTCTGAGTTGAAGGTTACTGAATTGCCTTTATCACAAAGTTGGCTGATACTCAGCAAATTATGCTTGAGACCATCCACTAAGGCAACTTCCTCAATGATGACATTGTCTTTTGAAATCAAGCAATATCCCACAATATAACCCTTGCTGTCATCTCCAAAAGTAATACTAGGGCCAGCTCTCTCCTTGAACTCTGTGAGCAGGGTAGAATCACCAGTCATGTATCTTGAACAACCACTATCCAAGTACCATAGATTCTTTCTATTTCCCTGCACACATCAAAATCAAATCAAGTTAATTTTGGTACCCAAGTTTCCTTGGGTCCTTCCTTGTTAGCTTTCTTTTTCTATTTTTTACGTTTGATCTCATTTGATTTGGGGATATCAGATTCATCCTTAGTCATTTGAGTTGAACCTTTGAAACCATTCATTACAACATAATTGTCATGCACATTATGATTAACAGGGAATGGTATGCTATTAGTGAACATGTTATTCCAGTAAGGCATGGTAAATGACATTTGTGGCATACTAAATGCAGCATAATAAGGATTAGGTGCAAATGGCAAATTAGCAAACTGTGCATTCATATTCTGTACAAACATAGCATTCATAGGCATAGGAGGCATGGCATTCATGTTGGGAAAGTGTGGTGGGACATATATGGAAGTAGGCATGGCAGATTTGTAATTAACAGACAAATGATTTACACTACCACACTTGACACAGATTTTTCTAAGAGCATATTTATCAGGTGTGTAGTTATTGTTTTTTTAATCCCTATTTTACCATTTCTATTATTTTTCTTTTTAGCCTCCATTTTAACCTCAATCTTTTCAAGTCTATCACTCAATTGGTTGACAGTCATATGACCAACATTAGCCTTCTTCTCCTTCTTCACTTGACTAGATTCTCCTGGAACAAAATTCTTGGAAACTGATCCATATCTCTCATTTAACTTGACAAGCTTGGCTTTACTCACAGGCTTGCTCACAGTTGACGGATGAGGATTTATGTCACTCGATGGATAACCCTTTTTGCTATCCGACAGATGACCCTCATCATCCGTCGAGTCTACATCTGTTAGTAATCCTTCCACCAAATTGGATTCCAGCTTCTCCTTGTTCTTCTTCCAGGCTGCATCACAAAAGGACTCAATCCCTTGAACTTTGGTGATTTGAGCATGAACATCTATAGATATTTTCCATGCCTTAATCACCTCATGTTCACGTTCAAGCTGCTTCTTCAAGATCTCTTCTTTCTTCAAGGACTCAGTTAATTCATCCTTAGCAATTTTGCACTCAATTCTTAATTTTTCAAATTCAATGAACTGAGACTCTAGCACATTATTCCTCTCACTTAAAAACAAATTATTTTCTTTGATTTTAGCATTTTCTTTAGTGAGAAACTTAAGTGTAACACGCAAATGATATAATTCTGTAGACATGTCATTTATAGCATCATTACACTCAACTTTACATAAATGTGCAAGGTTAGTGGTGATTACCTGATGACTTGAAGAACTTGTCTCTGTTTCATCAGACTTGGCCATTAGGGCTAGATTGACATATCTGACATCCTCATCCTCATCCAGACCATCTGCAGCCCAGTCATTTTCTTGTGTAATGAAAGCCCTTTCCTTTTGTTTGAGCAGCTCAAAGTATTTCTGTTTATTATCCACAGGCTCAAACTTCTTTTTGTTGGAATCTGACTTTTTACACTCACTGGAAAAGTGCCCTACCAAGCCACATTTGAAACACTTGAATTTTGATTTATCCACCAAGTTTCTATTTGGCTTAGCTGCTCCAAAGTTCTTCTTGAACTTGAGCTTGGCAAATCTTCTGGAAAGAAATGCTAGATGTTCATCAATATCTTCCATGTCATCTTGGCTCAAAGAAACTTCATTTTCTGCTGCCAGCCCCTTGCCCTTGTTTTCACAGACCTTTGAAGTTGATTCAACAGCTTCCATCTTCATCTCCTTCTCTTTTTCTAACTCAGCAACTAGTGCAATGGATCCTCCTTTCTTCTTTCCTCTCTCCATCCTCTCATCTTGCTCTATTTCAAGCTCATAGGTTTTCAGGATGCCATACAGTCTCTCCAAATTAAACTCCTTGTAATCTTGAGAGTTTCTCAATGAGACTGTCATAGGTTTCCATTTCTTTGGAAGAGATCTAAGGAACTTTAGATTGGAGTCTTTTGTCTGATAGACCCTTCCATGCAGCTTCAGAGCATTTAGTAGTTTTTGAAACCTACTAAAGATGTCAGTGAGAGACTCACTTTCTTCACTATGAAAATGCTTATATTGCTGAATCAGTTGCTACATCTTGTTTTCTCTAACTTGCTCAGTGCCATCACATATAATCTGTATTGTATCCCAAATATCCTTGGCAATTTTGCAATTGATGATGTTGTCAAAAATATCACCATCAACTCCATTGAACATGATATTCATGGCCTTCTTATCTTTCCTGACTTGTTCAATATAAGGATCAGACCATTCATGCCTTGGCTTGGGGACAGATGGCTCATTTCCAGTTGCAGCTCTCATTGGTACATGAGGGCCTCTTTCTATGCAATCTACATAGGCCTCATCTTGAGAAAGTAAATGAAGATGCATCTTTACCTTCCAGTGATGGTAATTATCTTTATCCAGAAAAGGAATCTTGACTCCAACATCCTTCTTGTTCATCTTGCTCTTTTGTTGTGATCTTTAAACTCTTTGTTTACCAAGAGCTTGATCTGATACCAATTGTTAGTCTCTTAACAATATAACAAGAATTACATAAGGGGGGGTTGAATGGAATTCTTGAAACTTTTTCACAAATAAAATTGTTCTAACTTAAATATATATATATATATATATATATATATCGGTGTGAATTGATTTGCAGAGTGCGGAATAATAACTTGAAATGAATCAAAACAAAAGTAATTAAAAACACAAGTCTTTAAAAACTTTCTGGTGGATTTGAATGTATCCACCAGAGATATATAATATATCAAGAGAACTCTGTGTAGCATTTAGCTCACAGCTGCTTACAAATTGTCAACAACTAAGATTGTAGAAAAATGCTAAGAATACAGCTTACAAATGTTTCTCTCTTGGTTGCTTAGTTAGTTGTTCTATTTGCTACTTCTTGGTTTATATATCACCAAGATTACAAAGTAATAAGACAAGATAATAAAACAAAACTATCAAATCTAATAATATGCTACTTCATTACTCTATTCCAGCATCTTTGAATATCTTCGTAATAGCATGGAAATGGCAATGCTTCTTTGTTCTCTAAAACCCAGTTGAATAGGCTTCCACATTCCATTTGTATACACTCGACGCATGTGACTGTGTTGTCACTGTCAACAGATGTTTGAATTCTTTATCCATCGGGTTCATGATCATACGTCGAGTTCATGATCATCCGTCGAGTTGTCTTATTGATCATCCGTCGAATGGCATTGTTGTTTATCCGTCGGGTATCAATCTGGTACTTGACTTTATTTCATTTATGCAGAATTACAAGACATCATCTATGTACAATTAATCAACCTATTCTGCATATCTAGTTAAATTCAACATGACTTGAGTACTACTACAGAATCTAAACAATGTGTATGCAGAAATGTGCTACAGACTTATTGTTACATAAGCTACTCACTCGATGGATAATAAATCATCATCCGTCGGGACTATATTGAGTTATCCGTCAGGATTATAATCCTTATACGTCGAGTGCTACATTTTTCACTAAGTAAAATCTACCAAGGTGTTTTGTTAATGAAATCATCAAGTACACAACATATACACAACACTGTGAATTTTATTAGTGCACCCTTGCAGCTTATTCACATGGGCTTGTTTGGGCCAGTAAATGTCTTATCAATTTCAAGGAACGAATATGCACTTGTGATGGTGGATGATTTGAGAAGATACACTTGGGTAGAGTTCATGTACTCTAAAGATGAAACTCCACATACCATAATTGAGCACATTAAGAAGATAAAAAAGCAGGCTGAAGATTACAATTGTGTGAAAAGACTGAGAAGTGACAATGGAACAGAATTCAGAAATGTTACATTAAGTGAATTCTGCAAAGCCAAAGGCATTGTTCAAGAATTCTCAGCTGCCAGGACACCTCAACAAAATGGAGTAGTTGAGAGAAAGAACAGAACATTGGTTGAAGCTGCTAGAATAATGCTGCAAGATGCCAAGTTGCCAACAAGTTTCTGGGAAGAGGCTGTCAACACTGCATGTTATACTCAGAATAGATATCTCATTAACAAGGCACATGGCAAGTCACCCTACTCAATCATGTCCAAGAGAAAGCCTACTGTAAAGCATCTTCATGTGTTTGGAAGCAAGTGTTACATTTTGAAAGAAAACTCTGAATATGTGGGAAAATTTGACTCAAAGGTTTTTGAAGCAATTTTTCTGAGATATTCACTAGAAAGAACAGCCTACAAAGTCTATGCAATTGATCAAAAGAAGATTATGGAAAACACAGATGTGACCTTTGATGATGACAAGTGTCCAGGCTTCGAATGCCTTGATGATAATGAAGTTGAAGCCCTTGTATTTGAAAACCTCAACTTGATAGTGATTATGATGGAGAAGATGAAGGTAAAGCACAACAAATGATGAATGAAGAGTCTACTGAACAAGAAAATCATGGGAATGGAAGCTCATCTCAAACACCTGAATTTGATAGCACAAACTCAGGGGGAGAAAGAGAAGGATCTACCAGTCATACCAATAATGGAGAAAATGATGAAGGCACAAGTGAACAAAGTCACACAAGGAAGTGGGATAAAAATCACTCCAGAGAAGCAATTATTGGTGATCCTACCGCTGGTGTGAGGACTAGAAGTGCAACAGCTAATGAGTGCCTACATGCATATTTTCTATCTCAAGTAGAGCCTAAAAAAATTGATGAAGCTCTGCTGGATCCTGACTGGATATCTGCCATGCAGGAAGAGCTGAATCAGTTTGAAAGAAGCAAAGTCTGGGAGTTAGTTCATGCACTAAAGAATAGAAGCATTATTGGAATAAAATGGATGTTCAGGAACAAAATGGATGAAAATGGTATAGTTACCAGAAACAAAGCAAGGTTGGTTCCAAAAGGCTACTCATAAGAAGGGATTGATTATGATGAAACTTTTGCTCCTGTTGCAAGACTTGAAGCTATAAGATTTTTTCTAGCATTTGCTGCACATTCAAATTTTAAAGTGTATCAAATGGATGTCAAAAGTGCCTTTCTGAATGGTGAGCTAGAAGAAGAAGTTTATGTGCAACAGCTTCCTGGCTTTGAGGATCCAAAATTCCCAAATTTTGTGTATAAGTTACTCAAGGCTCTTTATGGACTAAAACAGGCACCTAGAGCTTGGATTGACACACTGTCAGATTTCTTATTGAAGCATGGTTTTACTAGAGGAACCATAGACAAGACTCTCTTCTACAAGAAATATGGTGAAGATATGATCCTAGTCCAGATCTATGTGGATAATATCATCTTTGGTTCTACTAATGAGAAGTTGTGCCAAAGATTCTCCAAGCTTATGCAAAGTGAATATGAAATAATTATGATGGGGGAACTGAGTTACTTCCTTGGACTTCAAGTCAGCCAAAGAAATGATGGTATCTTCATCAGCCAAACTAAATATGTCAAGGATCTTTTGAAAAACTTTGGAATGGTTGATTGTTCACCTGCATCAACACCTATGTCTACTGAAACAAAGTTGGATGAAGATAAAAAGGACAAGAGTGTAGATATCTCAAGCTACAGATGGATGATTTGATCATTTCTTTACTTAACAGCAAGCAGACCAGACATCATGTTTGTAACATGTCTATGTGAAAGATTTCAAGCCAATTCAAAAGAATCACATTTGATGGCTGTAAACAGGATTTTCAGATATTTGAAGGGAACTCTAAACTTGGGATTATGGTATCCAAAGGGAACTAGTTTTGAAGCTGTTCGATACACAGATGCAGATTTTGCTGGATGCAGGGTTGACAAAAAGAGTACAAGTGGATGTAACATCCGGGAAATATTATGTAATTATTTTTATCAATAAATAATTATTATGTGATTTTTATGTGAATTTTGGTGAATTATTTGATGATTGATATTAATATTTGGGTGTTTATTTATGATAAAATTAGGATATTTTAATCTTTAATTATCCAGAATAAAATATAGATAATTTTGGTATTTTCTGGGAGTTTTTAGATTATCTTATGATTTTATAAGGATTTATAGAATTAATATATTTCACGTAATTATAAAATTACTTTTTAGAATCGGAAATCATCCCACTTCAACCATTTTTGCATTTTTTCCAACCCGAAACTCTTCCGAAAACTCCTTCCTAATCCAATCTGATAATTCTGAACACTTTCCGTGTTTTGACTATTTTGATCCGGAATCCGGTTTGACCTGTACGAGTCCCGACATAAAATTTTCGATATGCTAATCATTTTATAGATCGATAAAAATCTGTATTCTCAAAAGGCGAGATATTATTACCTTATTTTGGTATAAAGTGTTTTATAGGAAGCTCTGTTTTGATAATTATCAAAATCTGGTATTAAAATCGTATCATCTTTTTAATTATTTATCGGCTAAGTAATCTATTTTCGGATCTGATATGTAAATGTAATTATGGAATTATTAAATAAATAAGATACTTGATGGTTTTGTCAGCTGTGTGTTGCTTTATTTTTGATTATGTGTGATTTTTTTGGTACGAAAATTATTTGTATAATTAGTTATTGAGTTGTACGAATTTCTTTTGCTTTTAAAGTGATTTTATTGTTTATTCATTCTCGTAAATGCTTAAATTGTTTCTAAAATTATTTTTGTTGCTTTATAATTTTATTTATTATTCTTAGGAGTTTATAAAATTTTAAAAAATCAATATTTTATTGATTATTTATTTATTTATATTTTTTGATTGCATTTAATTGTAAAATCAGTTTTTAATTCCAAAATTCTTCAAAAATTTCGAAGTTCATATTTTATTTAGTTTAGAATATTTTGAGAATTTTAAAAATTGTTCGGAGATTTTTGGGATTTATTTCACCTGCGCGTCGACCCGTTTAATTGATAAAAGCGGGAATAAATTCCGTTTGAAAAATTGTTTCAAAATTTAAAAAAAAATTATTTTGTTAGTTTTATTTGATTCGGGAGTTTTGAAATATATTTGGAGTTATTTCAATCTATTTTACCCATGTATTGTATCGTTAAAATAATTAAATTGCAGGTTAGACATCCATTAGTCGCGGGACTGTATAGAAATTGATAATTAAATAAAAAAGGGGGGGCAGTCTTGTTCGGGTTTAACCCATTTTCCTCTTCTGTGTTCATTGTCTCCTCTCTCGATCGATTTGTGCTCCTGTCTGTCGATTTCTTCTTTGCCTTTCTCTCTCTCGATTTTCTTCCTTTCTCCCCTTTTTCTCTTCTTCCTCCACCTGCTCTCTGTTCCGGTGCGTTCACCGCCAACCCTCTTTCTTTTTCCGGCAAAATCGCCGTCTGCCCTCCTGTTTATTCTTCGGTTGCTTCATGTATATATATATACTACTGTATGTATAAGTTCTTGTGTGGGTAAAATCGTGTGTGTGTGTGTGTGCGCGCGCTCCTGTGTGTGTGTGTGTGTGTTATGCAGCCTGTGTTTGTTTTCTTCTCGGTTGCCGCCAGTCCAACTCCGGCGAGGCGACCCCCTCCTGCTTAGCAGCGCGTAGGCGCGTTTTATTGCCATGTAGTTTTATTCGGTTACTTAACTTATTATTTTGTTTATTTTATGTTTGCAGAAAATAAATATTTGAATTGAATGCAGTTCGTGAAATAAAATATTTGGTGCGAAACTTATAGTAATTAATCGGTGAGATTTACGTAGGATGTCTGACATATCGGAAACCCATATATTTCACTAGCCGTTGGCGATGAGCCGACGGTGGACGGTGATGAATTATTTCTGAGTCCTATAAATAAAAACATAAAAATGAGAATAATAATAATAAATAATTGAAATTACATTGGTGTTTGGGAATTGTGAGTTGTAGTTGTGGATTGTTGATGTTAATTGTGATTGGCGTCGAATCAATTCGACGGGTAGGCCGATACACAAAGGAGACGCTGCTCGATTTTCGGGAAATTAATTCCGAAAATACGGGAACGTAACCTATAATTATTGGAGGCGTCAAACGAGGATATATATATATATATATAAATATTATATGAAACCAAATTACGAGTCGTGACAAAATATTTTATAAATAATCGATTACCCTATTTTATCAAAACAATGAGTATACGTATTTTCCGAAAATAAATACCGAACCGAGTTTCGAAGATGTGAACCATAATTGCTATGTGTATTTCAATAAAACATATAAATAAGAGTCGAGATTTCATATCGAATGGGTAGATTTGATAACAAGGACGTGTTAAACTTAAATGATTATCTGAATTAGGGTACTTCAACCCTGTAGGTCCTAGTCGGATGACCCGTGGATTGTCATCGGACTAGGAATGATTTAATAGTTAGTCATCGAGCTCAGCAAAGTTCCAATCGAAGGACCTGAGCTTTGAGATCGTAGCCAGAATAGGATAGTGGTCTGACGATAAAGACAAACGTTCAAGGCAATCCAAAAGTCATCCGATAATAGTGGGTAAAGCTTATCGAGGCAAGTATTCCTTACTTTTCTCATTAAATACTGCAAATATCTCTTCATTCCTATTCTACGTTCAGAATAGTTAACTTTTTATATTTCAATGCAATTATTCTTAATTACACAAGTTACTTTTATTATTGCTCTTATTTTATCGATTGCTCTCTTGAGCAGATACCCATTCTTTCGGGTTATTTGCGAACCCTGAATTGGGATATTTTTAAATCAAAATGATTTGACATCAAAATACTCTACGGGATGGATGGTTATTGTAAGGGCAAGTGATGAGCTGGATTCTAAGGACTGGGACATTACCGTATCCTTGAGATGGGCCGTAAAGCCTGGGTACCCGACTGAATCTATATAATGAGATATATATCTGCACTGTATCCTGGCTGATCAGCAGGACATAAGTGTGAACTAGTGTCCAGTCTAATTTATTGTTGATCGCCATTAACAGAATTCTCTCTTGAAAAGTTTTACGATTCCAAAACCGAACAAAACCCTGATTCTGGAGAAGAATCTGGGAACCGTTTGTCACTTTTGAATTTATAACTAAAGGCTGGTAACATCCAATTACTATTCGTTCAACTCCCTCAAATAACTAGAATTGTTTAACATTGTGTAAAGATTTTGTCCGAAAATTTTGCTTGGATATTAATGCTTGAAACTCAATTATATACTTGCTGGGCATTTTTGGCTCACTCTTGCTTTGTAAATTCTTATTTCTTTCAGAAATAGATAAGGATAAAATTGAATAGCTTTTGATAGATAGTAGAAGTTAGAGAGATCTCCGCTACGAGAGGACGAAGGTGTTAGAAAAATAAGACAAGGGCATTAGTACAAAGGTATTTAAACTTGTATTCTAGTTGTTGTGATTTGTAGAAGGTTAGATTCTTGTTTCATACCATAACCTGTAACCTATCCGGATTTAAGGGGTTATTTATTTATTTCTTTATTTTATATAAAGATTGTTTAGTGACACAAAATCTTGACCACGGATTTGGGCTGTTACAAGTTGGCATCAGAGCCACAGGTTATTGGTCATTGAAATAAGAATAGGTGAGGATATATATATACATATATATATAAATATACTATATGAAACCAAATTACGAGTCGTGACAAAATATTTTATAAATAATCGATTACCCTATTTTATCAAAACAACGAGTATACGTACTTTCCGAAAATAAATACCGAACCGAGTTTCGAAGATGTGAACCATAAATGCTATGTGTATTTCAATAATACATATAAATATGAGTCGGGATTTCATATCGAATGGGTAGATTTGATAACAAGGACATGTTAAACTTAAATGATTATCTGAATTAGGGTACTTCAACCCTATAGGTCCTAGTTGGAAGAACCGTGGATTGACATCGGACTAGGAATGATTTAGTAGTTAGTCGTCGAGCTCAGCAAAGTTCCAAACGAAGGACCTGAGCTGTGAGATCGTAGCCAGAATAGGATAGTGGTCTGACGATAAAGACAAATGTTCAAGAAAATCCAAAAGTCAACCGATAATAGTGGTTAAAGCTTATCGAGGCAAGTATTCCTTGCTTTTCTCATAAAATACTGCAAATATCTCTTCATTCCTATTCTAAGTTCAGAATAGTTAACTGTTTTATATTTCACTGCAATTACTCTTAATTACGCAAGTTACTTTTATTATTGCTCTTATATTATCGATTGTTCTCTTTAGCAGATACCCATTCTTTCGGGTTATTTATGAACCCTGAATTGGGATGTTTTGAAATCAAAATGATTTGACATCAAAATACTCTACGGGCAGGATGGTTACTGTAAGGGCCAGTGATGAGCTGGATTCTAAGGACCGGGACATTACCGTATTCTTGAGATGGGCCGTAGAGCCTGGGTACCCGACTGGATCTATATAATGAGATATAGATCTGCACTTTATCCTGGCTGATCAGTAGGATATAGGTGTGAACTAGTGTCCAGTCTAATTTATTATTCATCGCCATTAACTGCATTCTCTCTCGAAAAGTGTTACGATTCCAAAACCGAACAAAACCCCGATTCTGGAGAAGAATCTGGGAATCGCTTGTCACTTTTGAATTTATAATTAAAGGCTGGTAATAGCCAATGTCTATTCGCTCAACTCCCTCAAATAACTAGAATTTTTTAAAATTATGTAAAGATTTTGTCCGAAAATTTTCCTTGGATATTAATGCTTGAAACTCAATTATATACTTGCTGGGCATTTTTGGCTCACTCTTGCTTTGTAAATTTTTATTTCTTTCAGAAACAGGTAAGGATAAAATTGAATAGCTTTTGATAGACAACAGAAGTTAGAGAGATATCCGATGCGAGAGGACGAAGATGTTAGAAAAATAAGACAAGGGCATTAGTACAAAGGTATTTAAACTTGTATTCTAGTTGTTGTGATTTGTAGAAGGTTAGATTCTTGTTTCATACCATAACCTGTAACCAATCCGGATTTAAGGGGTTATTTATTTATTACTTTATTTTATGTAAAGATTGTTTAGTGACACCAAATCTTGACCCTGGATTTGGGCTGTTACAGTGGAAGCTGTCAATTTCTTGGACAAAGACTTGTATCTTGGTACAACAAGAAATAACAATCTGTATCAACTTCTATAGCTGAAGCTGAATACATAGTTGCAGGAAGTTGTTGTGCTCAAGTGCTTTGGATTAGAAATCAGCTAATAGATTATGGCCTAGTGTTACACAAAATTCCTATCATGTGTGACAATACTAGTGCTATATCTACAGTAGCTAATCCAATTAATCATTCTAGGATAAAGCACATTAATGTGAGGTACCATTTTATTAGAGAACATGCTACTAATGGTACCATTGAGTTCATTTTTGTACCAATAGAAAAACAATTAGCTGACATTTTTACTAAACCTTTGGATGAAGCAACTTTCACTAGACTTTTAAGTGAAATTGGAATGCTCAATTCTTCATCCTAAGGCAAGAACTCAGCTAATATTTTGCAACAGATTAATCTCCAATAAATCAAAATTAATTTGATTAAATTGGAAATTAACTGAAATATGAATTATAAATATTTCAGAAATCTCTGCATATTTGTTTTTCAAATTCAATTAACTTGGAATTTTTAAAATTCTGAGTAAACTGCTTAGTTGTTAATTTACATCCTTAATATGTAAAATTAACTCAAGGCAGAATTATAATAACCAAAAGTATCTAGAGAACTGAGTTCTCGATAAGTATAAATTGACTTCTCGACAAGTCATTTTAGGACTTCTCGAGTGAGTCCTCGATAAGTCAACTTACTGACTTCTCGAGTGACTTCTCGATAGGTTTAAAATGACTTATCGATAAGTCCTTGTAGAGTTCTCTAATAATGATTCATTCACAGAGTTCTGTACAAGTACAATTCTTGACTTATCAATAACTCAGAATTGAGATAATTTAAATTGATAAATTATTTTGGTAAATTAGTTTTGGAAAATTTATTCTAATTTTATTTTGAATTTATTCAAATAAAAGTTAGAATTAATTCAGTCCTTTTTTGACAAACTGGGCATTTATCTGATATTTCGATAAGTCATTTTTGACTTTTCTATAAGAGTAATTTAAAATGACTTCTCAATATGTACTTCACTTCTCTAAATGACTTCTCGATAGACAACTCCAAATGTCAATTTTTGAGTTCTCGACAAGTCATCTACTGTGGCGCCCTCCAAACCCGGGTCAGAAGTTTGGGGTCCACACATACACCTCATTTATAACCTGCTTATAACAATAATAAAGATAATAATAATATGCAATGACCCTACTTACCAACTACCACGGATCGCAACAGGTTAAAGTATGCACACAAGCCACACATCTACTTATATTACATACCGATCAAATCCCAACTATTCAAACTCAACTGAGTATTAAACATATTACAAACTTTTACAAACTTAAATTATTCCAAAAGAAGCCTACTAGCTCAGCTTCCTCAACCTGAACCCCTAGCTCTCGCGCTGGACTGGGGATCCTCTTTACCAACTGGTTCCTTTTTAACTGGAAAGAATATAAACAACATCGCACAAATGAGCTACTAGCTCAGCAAGTCACAATGACAAAACTGAGAATAATGATCATCAGGTGAACATGATTATAATATCAAGTGAACAATGGATTATGATTTAGAATTGGATATTATGCTTTTAATTTAAAAACCAAGGTTAGGCTGCTGATCAGTCACGCACTAACCCCAAGCAAGGCACACAACATTGCTCTAACTACTGGATCCAAGGCACACATTGGCCTAACTTGACCATTGTATGGTCTGACCACGAATCTGGTCCATAATTTTATAAAAACAATTCAATTCTAACATAACAACAGAATATACAATAATAAACAATAACCAGAATCAATAACAACAATAAGTGTTTAACAATGAAAGGGTTTTAATCCTTGTAAGGATCAATAAGGCAATTTAAAAGCTTGGATGCTGGGTAATGAAAGAATTGGATAACAAAGGAATCAACATTTCAGGGTTTCAAAGATTTGGGCTTTCAAAGCATAGGATGAAATGGTTGAGTATACAAGTAATTTAGTTCAGTGTTTGGGATTCTATTTGCATGTATTTGTAGAGTAGTATCGTATACTTGAGGTTCGTGTTTGGGTATACAACAATCAATGGTATAGAAAGAATAAGGTTCATGGCTCAAGAACAATAACTGGAATCAGGGTTTGGGTTTCAGTGCTTCAAGCACTTGCAATATCAACAAGACTATCAAGTACTACAATATCTCGAGAAAGTTCAGAACACTTGCCTGGTATTAGCTTACTACACTGCACTTGCTTCCAATCACAACCGTCTTACTCCTCAACTATCTGTTTCCCTTTCCTATGTCGTTCCTCTTCTGCTCACATATCATAAGCATCTATCAATAATCGACTCATAGAATTCTATTCAACACATACTTCTATCTACCCTTCATTTCACCCAAATCCGATTAACGGATTGAAAGTTATGCAATAATCAAGTAAACACCGAATATATAGACCGATAGTCAATCAATAAGTCACGTATACCACATAATACATCACGTAATCAATGATATATTATTTATAAAGAAGTCTCGGGTCATAAATTGGCTTTCTGATATTTAAAATGATTTTTAAGACATTTTTCGGAATTAAAACGGGTCGTTGGATCAATTTCGGATTAATAAACAGGGTTCGGTTGGCCAATTCTGGCTCCGAAATAATTTTAGAATAATTATCGAGCCTTGGAAATAATTTAGAATAATATTTTAAATCTCGAAACTATTTTTTGGAATTTTTAAATCATTTTTAATAATTAAATCTAATTAAATAATTAATTAAAATCAATTAATAATTAATTAAATCAATTAATCAATTAATTTTCGAATTAATTGACCAATTAATCAATTAAAATTAACTAAAATTAATTAACTAATTAATTTAGATTTATTTTTGAATTAAAAATAATTTTCGGAATTAAAATAATAATTTTTAGAATTTTCAGAAATTAAAAATGAATTTTTTTGTAATAAAAATAAATAGGAAATATGATTTTTAAACATTTTTAAAACAGGAATCCTAAATTTGTAAAGTCTGGAAACTTCAGGGACCTAACTGTATCGTCCCCAAAAGTCCAGGGACCAAACTGCAAATTTTACACTCCGTCGTCGGAAAACATAGAGGTGGTCGGAGAACACGTTCCCGGCGTCCTCACCCCACCAACACCTCCAGATCACATCTATACGTTACCAGGAACACAACCAAGCCAACAAATCGTTTTAATCATCCCTGAGTTGGCCGGAATTCGGCCGTGAAGTTTGCCAGTTTCCGGCGAACTTCGGAAATATTCAAAATACAACTCCCTTCTCTACAGACCTCGGTGATTCATGAAACTTATACGACTAGATTGCAAATTTCACAGAGAATACAATCCACTATACCACAACATCAATCTATTCCAGAATAAAAAACCCCCAAATTTCAATTAAGAACATTCATACGGGTTATAAACCCTAATTTTAAAATTCGAAGATCAAACTCAAATTTGAACATGTTATTGAACTCCAAATCAGACGTATAATATATCAAAATCATCAGGAAAACAAGCTCTACAACATACAATCATCAAATCATACAAACAATCATCCGAACAAAAATTCATATTTTTAATAAATTTAATTCGAAAATAAATAAATTTCCAGAAAATAAACATTTGATTCTGCAGTGAAACAAAGCTCAGAATCTGATAGAACACTTCAAATCCTTCGTTTTGGTTACTCAAGCTTTGAAAACAGAGATCGGTAACGCCTTCGTTTTGCTGTTTGATTCTTAGAACAGTTTATGTAATTAGGGTTTTTTTCTCTGAAAATTATAGAATTAACTATCTGCAAATGATTTTGATACGAAATAAAATACGGTAAAAGGCTATTTATAATTACGGAAAATTAGTATCCCGTTGGATCATTCCGGATATAAAACGGTACGTTTATTTGTAAAAACTGATCCAAACGGTATCGGTTTTCGGGATAATTATCCAAATCAGTACAATTTGTACTGCGGTCTTGGTCTCAGCGCCTGGTTACACATACTACGAAGTGATAATAGGGATAGTTTAATAAAAAGCTCCCGTTTATCGAAAATACGGGTTTTATTGATTTACCGAAATGAATATTGTATCGAAAATGTTGCGCCGGGACACGCGTAGGACAAACCGTACGCCGGATCGAAAACGTCAAAACATGGAATATGCTCGGAATATTACAATTAGGTTAGGAAGGAGTTCTCGGAAGAGTTTCGGGTTCCAAAAACGTAACAACGGTTGACGTCGGTTGGTTCCCGTTTTTATAAAATAGATTTTAAATACTCGGAAAAAGATTTTATAAATTTCATATGATCCTTATAAATCCATAAATCAACATAAAAATAATTAGGAAGATATGACAATTATCTATGTTTTATTTTGGACATATAAAAATTAAAATACTCAATTAATACTACTTTTGAATATCCAAGTACAGATAACGCTTAACAATTAACTCACAGAATAGATACTGAACACACATAATAATTATTTAATAGAAAAAATAATTACACGATATATCCCGGATATTACATCCTTCCCCCCTTAAAAGGATTCTGTCCTCAGAATCTCCTAAGAAAACAAATGAGGGTACTTTTCTCTCATATCACTTTCTAACTCCCAGGTTGACTCTTCAACCTTTGGGTTTCTCCACAATACTATTACTAACTTTACCACTTTATTCCTCAATACTTTCACTCTTTCCTCTAGAATCTCTATCGGACTCTCTACATATGACAAATCTGCCTGAAGCTCTATTGGCTCATATTCTATTACATGCCTGGAGTCTGGATTATATTTCTTAAGCATTGATACGTGAAAAACATTGTGAATGTACTCCATGTGCGGTGGTAATGCCAATTCATAAGCTACTTTGCCAATGCGCTTTAAAATCTCAAAAGGTCTGACATATCTTGGGCTTAGTTTCCCTTTCTTCCCAAACCTCGTTAGTCCTTTCCATGGTGATACTTTCAATAATACCAAGCTCCTTTCTTCAAATTCCATGTTCTTCCTTGACTGGTCTACATACTTTTTCTGATGATTTTGTGCGGCTATTAATCTCTTCTGGATAATTTCAACAACTTCCTTTGTCTGCTGCACCAATTCAGGTCCAAGTATTTTGCGTTCTCCTACTTCGTCCCAATACACTGGAGATCTACATTTGCATCCATAAAGGGCTTCATAGGGTGGCATCCCAATACTGGCATGATAACTGTTGTTGTAAGCAAACTCTACCAGAGGTAAATGTTCGTCCCAACTTCCTTTAAAATCAATAGCACAAACTCGTAACATGTCCTCGATTGTCTGGATCGTTCTTTCACTTTGGCCGTCCGTCTGCGGGTGATAGGCCGTACTCATATTCAATCTTGTTCCCAAATATTCTTGAAAACTCTTCCAGAATCTTGAATTAAACCTTGGATCTCGATCAGATACGATAGATACTGGAACTCCATGACGAACTACAATTTTTTTTAGGTATATATGGACCAACTTGTCGAGCGAAAATCTTTCATTTATAGGAAGAAAATGAGCTGACTTGGTAAGTCTATCCACTATAACCCAAATGGCATCATGATTAACCCTTGTCCTTTGTAATCCAACTATAAAATCCATGGCAATATGTTCCCACTTCCATTATGGAATCTCCAATGGCTGTAGCAATACGCTTGGCCTCTGATGTTCTGCTTTAACCTTCTGACAGGTATAACATTTGCTAACCCATTCCGCAATTTCCCTTTTCATGTCTGGCCACCAATAATTCTTCTTTAAATCTCTGTACATTTTGGTACTCCCTGGATGGATGGAATACCTTGAATTATGTGCCTCCTGTAGAATTTCATTCTTTAACTCCATCACCGGTGGAATCCAAATTCTAGATGAAAACCTCAGAATACCTTGGTCATCTTGTTGCGTGCATAATTCCTCACCTAACAAACGATTTATATCTTGATCCATTACCTCTTTCTGGTATTTCTTTATTTTCTTCAATAACTCCGGTTGGAAAATCATACTGTACACTTTTGCTTCTTTGGGCTTGCAAATTCTAATTTCCAATTCCAATTTCTGAAATTCTTTATATATCTCTTCAGGTACTGATAGCACATTCAACCTTTCCTTTCGACTTAACGCGTCTGCTACAACGTTCGCCTTACCGGGATGATAATTAATCGAGCAATCATAATCCTTGATTAATTCTAACCATCTCCTTTGCCTCATATTAAGTTCCTTCTGGGTAAATATGTACTTTAAGCTTTTGTGATCCGTGAAAATCTCACACTTTTCTCCATACAAATAATGTCTCCGAATCTTCAAAGCGAAAACTATGGCTGCTAACTCTAAATCATGAGTAGGATATTTCTGTTCGTCTGGTTTCAATTGCCTTGATGCATACGCAATCACCTTGTCGTGCTGCATAAGAACACATCCTAATCCTTTGTGAGAAGCATCACTATAAATTACGAAATTCCCTTGATCGTCTGGAATTGACAAAAAGTGCCGTGATTAATCGTTGCTTCAATTCCTGAAAACTTTTCTCGCATTTGTCGTTCCATATAAACTTCTCATTCTTTCATGTAAGCTTTGTTAATGGTGTTGCAATCCTTGAGAAATTTTGAACAAATCGACGATAATATCCCGCCAATCCTAGAAAACTTCTTACCTCGGTGGGTGTTCTCGGTCTCTCCCAATTCGTAATTGCTTCGATCTTTGCCGGGTCCACTTTGATCCCTTCGTTACTGACTATGTGTCCTAAGAATTGAACTTCCTGTAGCCAAAACTCACACTTTGAGAATTTAGCATATAACTTCTATTTCCTTAAAATCTCCAAAGCCGTTCTCACATGTTCCGCATGATCCTCTTCTGTCTTTGAATAGATCAAAATATCGTCTATAAATACAATAACGAACTTGTCCAAATATTTCTTGAAAATTATGTTCATCAGGTCGATAAATGCTGCCGGGGCGTTGGTCAATCCAAAAGACATTACTAAAAACTCGTCATGTCCATACCTTGTTCTGAAAGCTGTTTTTTGTATATCTTCTGGCTTGATCTTTAGTTGATGATATCCCGATCTTAAATCAATTTTGGAGAAGTACTTGGCTCCCTTCAACTGGTCAAACTGTTTTTGGTATATTTGTTCTTGATTGTCAGCTTGTTGAGCTCCCTATAGTCGATGCACAATCTCATGCTTCCATCTTTCTTCTTAACAAATAATACCGGGGCTCCCCACGGGGATACGCTGGGTCTGATTACTCCTTTCTCTAACAACTCCTGCAACTGCTTTGCTAGCTCTTTCATCTCAACAGGCGCCATTCTGTACGGGGTCTTGGATACTGGTTCTGTTCCAGGTGCTAAGTCGATTGCAAATTCAATTTCTCTATCTGGAGGAAGTCCTGGTAACTCGTCGGGAAATACGTCTGGAAATTCATTCACTACTGGAATATCTTGAAGTTTTGCTGGCTCCTGACTCTTGTCAATCACGTAGGCTATAAAATGCTCGCATCCTTGTCGTAATAACTTCTTAGCTTGAATTATTGTTAAGAACTTCTTTACTTGCTTCTGTCCCTTGAACGTTACTATCTTTTCGTCAGGCGTCTTCACTATTACCTTCTTATTTCGACAATCTATCTGGGCATCATGCTTAGATAACCAATCCATCCCTAATATAACGTCAAATTCTCCTAACTTAAATGGTATCAAATCTACACAAAACTTACTACCAGAAATCTCAATCTCACAATTCCCACAAACTTGGTTAACAGTTACACGTTCTTGACTTGCCAACTCTACAGTCATTATTTCATTTAAATATCCAACTGGACAATTTAACTTACTAACAAAATCTTGTGAAACAAACGATCGAGTTGCTCCCGAATCTATTAACACTTTGGCACATAAATAATTCACATTAAGCGTACCTGCCACGACATCCGCATCCTGGATAGCATCCTTCACTGACATGTCGAAGACTCTAGCCCTTGGAGTCTCATTCACTGTTGGGGTAGATCCCATAATCCTCAATGCATTACTGACTGGGGCTGCTGTCTTGCAATCCCTGGCCATATGTCCTGGCTTTCCACATTTGAAGCACGTAAATCCAATGGCTGGAACCTTCACTGCTGGATTTTGGATAGGCTGATCCTTATTTGCTGTCTCCCTTGCTGGCTGATTTCGACACTCCCTCGAGTAGTGCCCTTTCTGATTGCATTTGAAACATACCACATTCAACTTGTTACAAACTCCTCCATGCTTCTTTCCACAAACTTGACAATCTGGAAAAGTTAATCTCAACTGATTCGGCTGATTCACATTAGCTGGACGGTTGCCCTGGCCTCCGTCTCCTGCATTTTGTCTCCTGAAATTAAAATTTCTCCCTGGCTGGAACTTGCCCTTTTTAACGTTTGAAAACTTCCCTGGTTGTGACTGACCCTCACTTCCCTCAATTTTCCTTTTCTTGCTTTCCTTTTCCTTCTGGAACATCTCACTCTCTGTCTCTGCGATCATAGCCTTCTGTACAACCCCTGAATAGGTCTCCAACTTAAAAATAGCTACCTTTCCTCTGATCCATGGCTTCAAGCCTTGCTGGAATCTTTTAGCTTTCTTTCTATCAGTATTAACATACGATGGCACATACCTTGACAATTCTTCAAATTTACTCTCATAATCTGCCACCGACATAGTTCCTTGCTTTAACTCTAAAAACTTCAGCTCCATCTGATCTTGAGCAAACTGAGGAAAATACTTTTCTAGAAATAATTCCTTAAACCTCTCCCAAGTAATAACATCTATACCTTCCAATGTCTTCACCATCTCCCACCAGTAGGTGGCCTCATTCTTCAAATAGTAACTTGTAAACTCAACCTTCTACTCCTCTTTCACTTTTACCAAGGCAAATGCCTTCTCTATTTCCTTTAACCACACATTTGCTTCAATTGGCTCTAAGGAACCCTTGAATTCTGGTGGGTTTACTGCCTGAAAAGTTTTGAAAGTTACGTGGGGATTGGTCTGTCTTTGTTGTTATTGTGCCAGGTGAACTGTTTGTTGGGCCAAAATTTGAAGAATCTAGGCTATTGTTGGGTCCATGGGTCCTGAGTTCACATTCGGGTTTGTATCATCTTGGTTGTTATTGTTGGTTTCTTCATTTTGGGTGTTGGTGCGGGTATTTCTTCTAGGAGGCATTTTCTGTAAAGAATCAATTATTTAGCTTTTGAATCAAATCTTTGCGTAAAGGAAAAGTTTTGTAAAACAGGAATATCTCTTTTTGAAAACAGTTGTAACTAAGTAAATTGCAGGCTTCTTTACTGAATATAAATAGTTATGGAAAACAGGGTACATGGTATTACAGGGTATAACTGGTGCAATAAATAAGGTAAGGTAAAATAGGTGCAATAGAATAAATGACAGTGCTGGAAAGGAAAAAGGTACTGATATATATATAGATCAAAAGTTTTAGGTAATACAAGCGTAAAGACGCTTCGGAAGTAAAAGCAAAAAGGGTACAATAACCTACTCACTCGTCAGCATCGCTAGTCTATAAATACAACTCAAAAGTCTACTTGATACACACTACACACTACTGTACATACTATACAACCATAACAACACTGCTTAGCATCTCCATCTCTGATTCTCTGTCTCAACTCCAAGGAAACTCTGGTCCTGCCAGCCTCTCAAAGTCCTCCATCACCTCAGTAGCCCAGCCCATCAGTGCATCAGGGCCTCTGCCAGGTAATGTAGCTCCATGTAGCCAAGCCTCAAGAACCCTCCGTGTCACATGAATCTCCTCTCGAAGCTCCCTCACACCACGATCAACATCTGTAGTCCTGATGATATGCTGTAGTTCTCTGATCTGAGCCAACAAGGAATCACGCTCCAATAGAAGAGCCTCATACCGGTAATAAGGAATTGGGGGCAATGTAGACTGGAATGGGGCACTCGCAACTGAATGCCCAGTGGAATCTGAATCAGCTGGTGGGGGTCCTCTGATAGGTGGCCTCATGCCTGGAGGTGGAATAGCCTGCAGTGGTACGGGCTGCAACACCGGTGGAGGTAGAATAGCCAATGCTGGTGGAATAACAGGACGTGGATCCGAAGACGGCACTCCAACTGAAGGCTCTGAGTGATCAACTGATACGGGAATAAAAGAGTCGGCCATTGCTGCTATCTGAAATCATATCGCAATATAAGAGTCTCGAACCTGAAAGGAATATGTCCTAAGTCCAATCATGTATTAGGATTTAGGAATAACTTTTTATGTAATCTGTTTTAATTTCATTGATATTAATAAAAGACTTGTTTTGTTTTTATTACGGGCTCTATCTATTTAAGTGTTTAAATAAGATATACCATAGTTTAGAGTAAAGCTTTTTATTGATTATGATGAGATCATAATAGTGAGACCTGAAAGATGATAACTCTAAACTTAAATAGTTCATGGTCGTAGGATTACTAACTGGTAATTAATAATCCGCAGAGATCGGTACATACTATGCTTGCTTCATTATGAAGGATGTCTGTTCTCATAGACATTTGTGTGGTGACACTATAGATAGTATGTAGGTGCTTATTATAGAATAAGTTCACTGAACATGACTCGCACAGCTGAACAACTGATGGAGTTCACTCACGTGTCAGCAGTTGTTCACATAGTGATAGTTGTACAAGTATCCTTAGACTTGAGGTCATCATAGTCATCTTGTGTACACTGAACTATGCTTTGGTTTAGTTCTTAGTCTCCAAGGACAATTATTAGGGCTCTTCTAGGTATAGGAATTTGTACACGAAGATAGTCTATGATCAATAAAGGATCTACCCCTTCCAGTGAAGGAAGTGAATGTTCAAGGCTGATCCACTTATGCTAGTTCAGGAATCTCTGGCCAGAGTGAATGAAATTAGAAATGAGTTTCTAATTTGCATAGAACTAGACATAGCAAATGGTAAGCAAGTGATTGAATTAGATAGGCTTGACACGAGATCCATGCCTTATATTTAATCGGGACATTGTAGGGTAGAAGGAGTTTATTGTACAGTAACTATTCACTGAATAGGTTCTTGGTATTCTAAGCAGTGAATTCATATTATCCGGATAGTCGCGATATACTGAGAAGTATCCCTCATGATGTAGAATAAATGTGATTAATTAATTAATCATATTTAATAAATTAGAGAATTTATATAAATAATGATAAAATAGTTTTATTATTATTTATTTCTACTACCGGCTTAATATTGAACCTACAGGGTCACATCATAAAAAGAGAATGATTTAATGGTGGAGGAATTAATTAATAATGGCTAATAATTATTTATTTGTGAAATAAATAATTAATTGGCAAATTTAATAATTGATTAAATGAGATTTAATTGATTATAAATTAATTAAGAAAAGTTCTTAATATTATTAATTAAAGGATTTAATTTTTGGAAATTAAATCAAGAGATAGAATTATTTCTAAAGTGTTTAGAAAAAGGATTAATAATTAAAAGGTGTTTTAATTATTAATGTGAATAATAAATGGGATAATAATAATATTATTTATGGGAAATTTCAGCTGAAAATTTTGCCTATAAATACACTATTATAGACCCTAATTTTATTCGAACCCGAACAAACCCGAAAACCCAAAAAGTTTGGAAAACCCAATTCTCTCCACCTTTTTCCTCCTCCTTAACATCGTTTTCTTGGTGGATACCGGTGGAGTGCTTTACACTTGAGGAGCAACTGCTAAGGATCTCTGATCGTTGTCTCCGAATTATTTTAAAAGGTTAGATTCGATCCCTCGAATTTTTATTCACGATTTATATGCTTTTATTTGGATTTTATATGTGTAAAAGTGTTTTTCCATGCCCCCACTACGTTAAAAATCCAACAATGGTATCAGAGCATAGGTTGTATGCATATAGATCTGTGGTAATAATTTCAGAATTTTATGTGCTTGTATGAATTAATTATGATTTTTACAAGTTATATCATGGATTAATTTTGTCTGATAAGAAATCATTTCTCAGAATAATTTTGAATGACGATCTGGGTTCTACAAGTGTTGTAGATCGTCTGGGTATTTTTTTCATAATTTTAGGCTGTATAGATTTTTTATTATGAATTTTTGAAGTTTTTACAATTAAATTCGTAATTAAATAATTATATATATATATGAATTGTTTGTATGTATATATCTGTGTTGTTGCTGCTGCTATTAAAAGAGAACAGACAATGTCTGCTGCACGGAAAAAGACAGAAGTCAGATGTACGGCGGCACGGGTTTCGAGAAGAATGGCGGCTGTTGAAAAAAAATAAAAAAAATAGGGGTGTCACGCATTCCATGAATGCGTTACACACCTGTGGCGCATTCACGGAATGCCTTACACCTTTTAAATGGCCTAAAAGGCGTGTAACGCATCACCGGTATGCGTTACAGGGCTTGTAACGCGTTCCTGTAATGCGTTACAACCCGACTGTTTACATTAAATTTGATTTTCTGGGAGTTTCGTAACTCCGTTTTGGGCGTGCAATATACCGTTGGATTCGTTTTTCGAGACGGATCTAATGGAGTGATCAATTTTAGTTTATATAAATGTTTTGAACTGTTTATATTTCCATGAAGTGTTTTAAAGTTGTTTTTGACTGTTTTAGTTGCTTTTAAATGCTTCATGTGATACATAGAGATGTATAATGCTTAGTTCTATGTGCTAGATGATGTATCATGCCTACCTTGATGTTTATTCATGTTTATATATGTGATATATGCTTAGTTTATCATGCGATGATAGATTTAGGTGAACTTAAATGAACATAAGGCGTTTGTTAGACAACCTAGTATAGTGAAATTGTTTCATAACCTTAATAACAATATTATGAATACAATCATGAGATTCTTGTGTTTATGAAACACGTAATTGAATATGAATTTTTGATATGAGAGAAAGGATGATTCTGTCAACAACAGATTTCTATTTGTAAGAAAGGGTTATTAAGTGACGCCTCTTGACAATGCTCCACCCGATCTGGGAATCATCTGATTATTGATTTGAAATATATAATTTAAAAGGAATAATTTCTTTATAATATGATTATGATTGTAACGTAATATAATCCCTCTAAAATTAAATAATATCAAGTAGTAATTGGTCAATGACACAACGGGCTTGTGTCGGTCACAGCCTTCCAACATGGTAGAAAGTAGTTCTTATTTTTGAATCATTGTCGTTTCGTGCCACAGCCGAGGGCTTTGATTTCGAAATAAGAAATACTTGTCTATTACATAGAGATGTGTACATTGAATAAGAATCTAAAGGTCGTTACGTGCCACAGACGTGGGCCTTTGGGGACTGATTCAATTGTACGGAATGTTGGGTTAGACTTGACTTAGAATATTGAGTTTGTCGTGCCACAGTCGTGACTCAATTATTCAAGAGGCTAAAGTTTGATTAGGGAATAAAATTAGATGTAATTGACAAGAGTTGTCTGCCTATTGAATATTACATGGCGTTTCGTGCCACAGCCGGGGTTGTGTAATAGAATGTAGGATCCCTTTTCCCACTAGCATTATGAATGCTTAATTTTTCACGTAGGGTGTTGAATAAATTAGATAAACTAGTGGGAGCCACTTATGAATAAAGACCCGATTCATATAGTGTTTTTAAAATGAAATCGAATTTTTGCTGAGTGTTGTTATGTGTTTATCATTTACAGATTTACTATATTATGTCTTCTGCACTATCACTCAGGAGCATACTAGATGCTCATAAGTTGACTGATCCTAATTTAGCTGTATGCTTTCACTGTAACAAGTTAGGGCACTGGAAGAGAAACTGCAAGGTTTACCTTGCAGAATTGAAGAAAAGGAAGGGTAGTAAGACTACCGCTTCTGATTCAGGCATGTTCATGATCGAAGTTAATATGTCACTAGGTCAAATTTCTACTTGGGTATTAGATACCGCCTGTGGTTCTCATATTTGCAATTCGTTGCGAGGACTGAAGGGAAGTAGGAATCTTGAAAAAGATGAGGTGATTCTACGTATGGGCAATGGAGCAAGGGTTGCGGCCATAGCTGTAGGATCATTTAGTTTACATATGCCTACGGGCAAGACTATTATTTTGAATAATTGTTATTACGTTCCCTCTATTGTGAGGAATATTGTTTCTATCCCTATGTTGGGTTTGGATGGTTTTTTCATTTATTATTAAGAATAATGAATGTTCTATCCTTAGAGATAATGTTCTTTATGGATTTGAAATTTTAAATAATGGTCTGTATGTATGTGACGTAGAGCATGATTTACTTCAGATTGAACAAACTAATAAAAGAAAACGAGAAGATGAAAATCTGGCCTATTTATAGCACTGTAGGCTAGGTCATATTAGTGAAAATAGACTTCGGACATTGCATAAGGAAGGGTTACTAGACCCCTTTGATTTTGAATCATATCCTACGTGCGAGTCTTGTCTATTGGGTAAAATGACCAAATCTCCATTTAGTGGACATGGAGAGAGGGCTGCAGATTTGCTAGGATTGGTACACACAGATGTATATGGACCAATGTCTACGCAAGCCATGGGAGGATTTTCGTACTTCATTACTTTCATAGATGATAGATCTAGATTCGGATATGTGTACTTGATGAAACACAAGTCTGAAGCCTTTGAAAAGTTCAAGGAATATAAATATGAAGTGGAGAAACAAACCAAACACAGTATTATAACTCTTCGATCAGATCGGGGTGGTGAATACTTGAATGGAGAGTTTCTAGATTATCTCAAAGAAAATGGTATAGTCTCCCAGTGGACTCCTCCATATACTCCACAGTTGAATGGGGTATCTGAAAGGAGAAATCGAACTCTGTTAGACATGGTTCGGTCCATGATAAGCTATGCAAATCTTCCAGTATTCCTATGGGGTTACGCATTGGAAACCTCAGCATATTTACTGAATAAGGTACCTTCCAAATCTGTTCCTCAAACTCCATATGAGATATGGAAAGAAAGGAAACCGAGTCTTAAACACGTTAAGATTTGGGGATGTCCAGCTTATGTCAAGAAAGTTGACCCAGATAAGCTGGAATCTCGATCCGTAAAATGTAGTTTTGTGGGATATCCTAAAGAGACTTTAGGGTATTACTTTTACACCGATCATCGGGTGTTTGTCTCCAGACATGCTACCTTCTTGGAAAAACAGTTTATCCTTGAAGGAAACAGTGGGAGCAAAATTGAACTTGATGAAGTTCAAGAAGCACAAACTACTACGGTTCAAGTGGAAACACCTGTTCAGACTGAACAACCTTCTGTGGAACAGCCCATTCGTAGGTCAGAGAGAGTGTCTCGCCAACCTGAGAGGTATTATGGCCTTGTCATCGAGAATGACAATGAGTTGTCAATAATTGATGAAGACGACCCTAAGACCTATAATGAGGCTATGAGTAGTGTTGACTCAGAGAAATGGCATAGTGCCATGAAATCCGAAATGGAATCTATGTATACCAACCAAGTATGGACTCTGGTTGAAGCGCCTGAAGGTGTTAAGCCTATTGGGTGCAAGTGGGTACATAAGAGAAAGATTGGAGCAGATGGCCAGGTGGAGATCTATAAGGCTAGGCTAGTGGCAAAAGGATTTAATCAAAGACAAGGGATTGACTTTGATGAAACCTATTCGCCTGTAGCCCTGTTAAAATCTATTCGGATTTTGCTTGCGATTGCTGCTTACTACGACTATGAAATCTGGCAAATGGACGTGAAAACGGCCTTCCTCAATGGGGAACTTGAGGAGGAAGTGTATATGACACAGCCGGAAGGGTTTCTTTCCAAGGGAAATGAACACCTAGTGTGTAAGCTGCTGCGAACCATATATGGTTTAAGGCAAGCTTCTCGTAGATGGAACACCCGTTTTGATGAGACAATCAAAGAGTTTGATTTTATCAAAAACATGGATGAACCATGTGTCTACAAGAAGGTTAGTGGGAGCGCGGTAACATTTCTTGTATTGTATGTGGATGACATACTTCTTATAGGAAATGATATACCGATGCTGCAATCAGTCAAAGTATGGCTATCAAAGAACTTCACCATGAAGGACTTGGGAGAAGCTTCCTACATTCTCGGTATGAAGATCTATAGAGACATATCTAGAAGAATGATAGGTCTTACCCAGGGTACATACATCCAGAAAGTACTTAAAAGGTTTAGCATGGAAAACTCCAAAAGAGGTCTCATACCGATGAGTCATGGAGTGTCCCTTTCCGAAAAAATGTCTCCTAAGACACCTGAGGAAAGAGAGCGTATGAGTAAGATTCCTTATGCTTCAGCAGTAGGATCTATCATGTACGCGATGTTGTGTACGAGGCCTGATGTTGCTTATTCAATTAGTGTGACGAGCATATATCAGTCCAATCCAGGTGAAGACCACTGGAAAGCAGTGAAAAACATCCTTAAGTACTTGCGAAGGACTCAGGACATTTTTCTTGTTTTTGGCGGTGAATCTGAGTTAAAAATAGAGGGTTATACTGACTCTAGTTTTCAATCAGAGAGTGATAGCAAATCCATGTCAGGGTACGTGTTTACTCTAAACGGTGATGCAATAAGTTGGAAAAGTTCCAAACAGTCGACAACGGCTGACTCCACAACGGAAGCGGAATATATAGCTGCAAGTGAGGCTGCAAAAGAAGCTGTTTGGATGAGGAAATTTGTTTCTGAGTTGGGAGTTGTTCCTAGCGTCAAAGAGCCTATTGTGTTGTATTGTGATAACAACGCAGCAATAGCATAAGCCAAGGAACCTAGGTCTCATAAAAATTCCAAACATGTCCTGCGGCGCATTCATCTGATTAGGGAGATTGTTGAAAGAGGAGATGTCAATGTCAAGAGAGTTGACAAACATAACAACGTAGCAGACCCACTAACAAAACCACTTTCTCAGAGTCACTTTGATCCTCATAAAGATAAGATGGGTATTAGATACCAGAGTGATTGGCTTTAGTACAAGTGGGAGATTGAAAGGATATGTCCTAAGTCCAATCATGTATTAAGATTTAGGAATAACTTTTTATGTAATCTGTTTTGATTTCATTGATATTAATAAAAGACTTGTTTTGTTTTTATTACAGGCTCTATCTATTTAAGTGTTTAAATAAGATATACCATAGTTTAGAGTAAAGCTTTTTATGGATTATGATGAGATCATAATAATGAGACCTGAAAGATGATAACTCTAAACTTAAATAGTTCTTGGTCGTAGGATTACTAACTGGTAATTAATAATCCGCAGAGATCGGTACATACTATGCTTGCTTCATTATGAAGGATGTATGTTCTCATAGACATTTGTGTGGTGACACTATAGCTAGTATGTAGGTGCTTATTATAGAATAAGTTCACTGAACATGACTCGCACAGCTGAACAACTGAAGGAGTTCATTCACGTGTCAGCAGTTGTTCACATAGTGATAGTTGTACAAGTATCCTTAGACTTGAGGTCATCATAGTCATCTTGTGTACACTGAACTATGCTTTGGTTTAGTTCTTAGTCTCCAGGGACAATTATTAGGGCTCTTCTGGGTATAGGAATTTGTACACGAAGATAGTGTATGATCAATAAAGTATCTACCCCTTCCAGTGAAGGAAGCGAATGTTCAAGGCTGATCCACTTATGCTAGTTCAGGAATCTCTGGCCAGAGTGAATGAAATTAGAAAGGAGTTTCTAATTTGCATAGAACTACGCATAGCAAATGGTAAGCAAGTGATTGAATTAGATAGGCTTGACATGAGATTCATGCCTTGTATTTAATCGGGACATTGTAGGGTAGAAGGAGTTTATTGTACGGTAACTATTCACTGAATAGGTTCTTGGTATTCTAAGCAGTGAATTCATATTATCCGGATAGTCGCGATATGCTGAGAAGTATCCCTGACGATGTAGAATAAATGTGATTAATTAATTAATCATATTTAATAAATTAGAGAATTTATATAAATAATGATAAAATAGTTTTATTATTATTTATTTCTACTACCGGCTTAATATTGAACCTACAGGGTCACACCATAAAAAGAGAATGATTTAATGGTGAAGGAATTAATTAATAATGGCTAATAATTATTTATTTGTGAAATAAATAATTAATTGGCAAATTTAATAATTGATTAAATGAGATTTAATTGATTATAAATTAATTAAGAAAAGTTCTTAATATTATTAATTAAAGGATTTAATTTTTGGAAATTAAATCAAGAGAGAGAATTATTTCTAAAGTATTTAGAAAAAGGATTAATAATTAAAAGGCGTTTTAATTATTAATGTGAATAATAAATGGGATAATAATAATATTATTTATGGGAAAATTTCAGCTGAAAATTTTGCCTATAAATATACTATTATAGACCCTAATTTTATTCGAACCCGAACAAACCCAAAAACCCAAAAAATTTGGAAAACCCAATTCTCTCCACCTTCTTCCTCCTCATTAACATCGTTTTCTTGGTGGATACCGGTGGAGTGCTTCACACTTGAGGAGCAACTGCTAAGGATCTCTGATCGTTGTCTCCGAATTATTTTAAAAGGTTAGATTCGATCCCTCGAATTTTTATTCACGATTTATATTCTTTTATTTGGATTTTGTATGTGTAAAAGTGTTTTGCCATGCCCCCGCTGCATTAAAAATCCAACAGAACCACCACGTGAATTACACTAATACCTGATATACCGAAGCACTCAACCTCTCGACGTTCTATCTTTCTATTTCTTACTTCTAATCCTAACCCTCTACCCATTCCTGTCAACCTAGGCTTGTGTAAGTGACTTATAACCTGTAGCTCTGATACCAAACCTGTGGCGCCCTTCAAACCCGGGTCAGAAGTTTGGGGTCCACACATACACCTCATTTATAACCTGCTTATAACAATAATAAAGATAATAATAATATGCAATGACCCTACTTACCAACTACCACGGATCGCAACAGGTTAAAGTATGCACACAAGCCGCACATCTACTTATATTACATACCGATCAAATCCCAACTATTCAAACTCAACTGAGTATTAAACATATTACAAACTTTTACAAACTTAAATTATTCCAAAAGAAGCCTACTAGCTCAGCTTCCTCAACCTGAACCCCTAGCTCTCGCGTTGGACTGGGGATCCTCTTTACCAACTGGTTCCTTTTTAACTGGAAAGAATATAAACAACATTGCATAAATGAGCTACTAGCTCAGCAAGTCACAATGACAAAACTGAGAATAATGATCATCAGGTGAACATGATTATGATATCAAGTGAACAATGGATTATGATTTAGAATTGGATATTATACTTTTAATTTTAAAACCAAGGTTAGGCTGCTGATCAGTCACGCACTAACCCCGAGCAAGGCACACAGCATTGCTCTAACTACTGGATCCAAGGCACACATTGGCCTAACTTGACCATTGTATGGTCTGACCACGAATCTGGTCCATAATTTTATAAAAACAATCCAATTCTAACATAACAACAGAATATACAATAATAAACAATAACCAGAATCAATAACAACAATAAGTGTTTAACAATGAAAGGGTTTTAATCCTTGTAAGGATCAATAAGGCAATTTAAAAGCTTGGATGCTGGGTAATGAAAGAATTGGATAACAAAGGAATCAACATTTCAGGGTTTCAAAGATTTGGGCTTTCAAAGCATAGGATGAAAAGGTTGAGTATACAAGTAATTTAGTTCAGTGTTTGGGATTCTATTTGCATGTATTTGTAGAGTAGTATCGTATACTTGAGGTTCGTGTTTGGGTATACAACAATCAATGGTATAGAAAGAATAAGGTTCATGGCTCAAGAACAATAACTGGAATCAGGGTTTGGGTTTCAGTGCTTCAAGCACTTGCAATATCAACAAGACTATCAAGTACTACAATATCTCGAGAAAGTTCAGAACACTTGCCTGGTATTAGCTTACTACACTGCACTTGCTTCCAATCACAACCGTCTTACTCCTCAACTATCTGTTTCCCTTTCCTATGTCGTTCCTCTTCTGCTCACATATCATAAGCATCTATCAATAATCGACTCATAGAATTTTATTCAACATATACTTCTATCTACCCTTCGTTTCACCCAAATCCGATTAACGGATTGATAGTTATGCAATAATCAAGTAAACACTGAATATATAGACCGATAGTCAATCAATAAGTCACGTATAGCACATAATACATCACATAATCAATGATATATTATTTATAAAGAAGTCTTGGGTCATAAATAGGCTTTCTGATATTTAAAATGATTTTTAAGACATTTTTCGGAATTAAAACGGGTCGTAGGATCAATTTCGGATTAATAAACAAGGTTTGGTTGGCCAATTCTGGCTCCGAAATAATTTTAGAATAATTATCGAGCCTTGAAAATAATTTATAATAATATTTTAAAGCTCGAAACTATTTTTCGGAATTTTTGAATCATTTTAAAATAATTAAATCTAATTAAATAATTAATTGAAATCAATTAATAATTAATTAAATCAATTAATCAATTAATTTTCGAATTAATTGACCAATTAATCAATTAAAATTAACTGAAATTAATTAACTAATTAATTTAGATTTATATTTGAATTAAAAATAATTTTCGGAATTAATTTAATAATTTTTAGAATTTTCAGAAATTAAAAATGAATTTTTTTATAATAAAAAAAATAGGAAATATGATTTTTAAACATTTTTAAAACAGGAATCCTAAATTTGCAAAGTCTGGAAACTTCAGGGACCTAACTGTATCGTCCCCAAAAGTCTAGGGACCAAACTGCAAATTTAACACTCCGTCGTTGGAAAACACAGAGGTGGCCGGAGAACACGTTCCCGGCGTCCTCACCCCACCAACACCTCCAAATCACATCTATACTTTACCAGGAACACAACCAAGACAACAAATCGTTCTAATCATCCCTGAGTTGGCCGGAATTTAGCCGTGAAGTTTGCCAGTTTCCGGCGAACTTCGGAAATATTCAAAATACAACTCCCTTCTCTATAAACCTCGGTGATTCATGAAACTTATACTACTAGATTGAAAATTTCACAGAGAATACAATTCACTATACCACAACATCAATCTATTCCAGAATAAGAAACCCCCAAATTTCAATTAAGAACATTCATACGGGTTATAAACCCTAATTTTAAAATTCGAAAATCAAACTCAAATTTGAACATGTTATTGAACTCCAAATCAGACGTATAATATATCAAAATCATCAGGAAAACAAGCTCTACAACATACAATCATCAAATCATACAAACAATCATCCGAACAAAAAATCATATTTTTAATAAATTTAATTCGAAAATAAATAAATTTCCAGAATGTAAACCTTTGATTCTGCAGTGAAACAAAGCTCAGAATCTGATAGAACACTTCAAATCCTTCGTTTTGGTTACTCAAGCTTTGAAAACAGAGATCGGTAACGCCTTCGTTTTGATGTTTGATTCTTAGAACAGTTTATGTAATTAGGGTTTTTTTCTCTGAAAATTATAGAATTAACTATCTGCAAATGATTTTGATACGAAATAAAATACGGTAAAAGGCTATTTATAATTACGGAAAATTAGTATCCCGTTGGATCATTCCGGATATAAAACGGTACGTTTATTTGTAAAAACTGATCCAAACGGTATCGGTTTTCGGGATAATTATCCAAATCAGTACAATTTGTACTGCGGTCTTGGTCTCAGCGCCTGGTTACACGTACTACGAAGTGATAATAGGGATAGTTTAATAAAAAGCTCCCGTTTATCGAAAATACGGGTTTTATTGATTTACCGAAACGAATATTGTAAATACTCGGAAAAAGATTTTATAAATTTCATATGATCCTTATAAATCCATAAATCAACATAAAAATAATTAGGAAGATATGACAATTATCTATGTTTTATTTTGGACATATAAAAATTAAAATACTCAGTTAATACTACTTTTGAATATCCAAGTACAGATAACGCTTAACAATTAACTCACAGAATAGATATTGAACACACATAATAATTATTTAATAGCAAAAATAATTACACGATGTATCCCGGATATTACATCTACTTTCACTATAAATACCCAGACTTCTCGATTATTTTAACTTGGAATTTCTCAAAATTGTAAATAAACTGAATATTTATTAATTCATATCCTCACTATATGAAGTTAATAAATTACATATCAAAAGAAGCAAAAAGTATGAAAAACTGATGTAATTTAATCCATAAATTATGTTCAGTAAACTACTTTTGACATACCTTGTCTACAATTACTCTTACTTATTGACATATTTATATGCTTAAATTTTTTTAAAATATCTTGGTCTAATGTAAGTAGACCAGTACTTTATATCTGATGTTTTGACATAGCTGTTAATGGTTAAATTATTTGACTATATGCTGATAGGAGAAGTTACTTTTATGTAGGGAGTACTTGTTTATTTGCATGGGGAACAGTTATTCTAAATAGTGAACTAATATTCTTGAGTACTTGCATGGGGAATAGTAACTAGTCATTTCTAACTGTCAAATGTGCTTATGTGATTATTACTCTTATTATCCGGGCAACTCAAGAGTCTATTGGTTTATATCTTTACTCCCTCTATCAATTAAAACACTTCACTTTTTATCATTCATCACTCTCTTATTCTCAACGAACATCTAATTTCAAACTCACCTCATGTTCATCTCTCTCTCTCACTCAAATGGATGCCCCAGTCTTTTACAGACTTATTCATGGAGCTTACCAACCTGTCCATCACCTAGATGAAGACCAAATTTACTTTGATCCCTTCGGACTTCGTGTCCGTCTCAGGGGTGTTGTTTGCAACCCCTTTGATATTCCAAGAGAGATCTTTGATGAACTCTCATGGGATGATCAACTCAGCATCCTTTTCTTTGAGATGGAAGTCTCTCTCGAGTAGGAGAGACGTGCAAGAGTAGCTGAGAAGCAACGCCTTGCTACATTGGAGTTGCAGGAGAGAATCATTTCTCTTGCACACTCCATGTCCAGAGCTTACCAGCGCAGGGCAAGGAGGTTGGAGGCAGAGAAGAAGAAGCCCAAACTAGAGTAGTTAGGGTTAGGATTTACTTGTTGAATCTATGTCCTAATGTACTCTATTTCCCTTATTAATGAAATCCAAATTCTTCTCTAAGCATTCTCTTGTTTGTGTAATGATTACTATGTGCTTATATCTGTATTGAATATTGTCTTCTCTGCAATAATGCTTGAAACTAAAATATCTTACAATGTATTTGTCTAATGAAATTCCAAAAAGATATATTTGTTCAATGCATAACAGGTCCAACACAATCTACTCAGACAACAACAGGGAATTCAGATAATCAATCCACAGGTATTAGTGCTAAAACTACAGCTAAAACATTTCAAAACCAAACTGCAGTTCACCCAGGCACAACAACACAAACACAAACTCAAGCACAATCCCACTCAGGTAACTCTCAAAAGGAATATGTTTTACAAAAGGACAAAATCCCCAGAATGTTCTCAGTTGTTTTGTTGTTTGAGAAAAGAAACATGGTATCACAAACAAGGAAACTCATCAGTTTTTCATGAATGTCACTAATGCACTTTCATGTGCAAAACAGTCTTAACAGACTGATAGGTTTGAGGGTAGCTAAATCCTCTCCAATTCAATTGGAGGTTCCTCAAGAAGGAACAAATCCCCTCATAACTCTAGCAGAAATTGCCTCTGCAGTTGAAGCTAGGAGTATAATTGCCCATGATCCTATCATAGGGGAGGCAAGCATAGCACATTCAAGTTCCAGTGTGTTGCTCGACATACAAGGGTTTGAGGCTGGTGCACATGATAGTAACCCAGTCAAATCCCCTCCAATTCAATTGGAGGTTCCCACTATAAGTGGAGGACAACACACTGTCAAAACCACAGAGCAATCTGTGAGTCAAACTGTGACCCTAGTCACATATGTTTATGAACTCACCCTTCTAATGAAATGAGTATGATTAGACCTATATGGATTTACCCTAATCATATGATCATAGATGAACTCTTCTCAGCCAACTCTTATTTCTGTAGGTCAAACAACATTTGAGCCTTTCATGTGAGGATAAGAGAAAAGATTGAGTGAAAAATAGAGAATAAGAGAGGCAGGATCCTTCCTGGCAAAAGGAGAGGTAGATGAGTGTATGGATATAGTAATCCTTGTGAGGGAACTCTGACTCTCAAAAGTCATGAGACTAGTGCAGTGAGAAGTAGTGAGACTACTCATTCAAAAGAACAGAGAGCTTAGGACTTTTATCACTGACAGACTTTTTCTGCAGATCTAAGTGAAACTTCTATTCTATTTGATAAATTCATCACCATAAATCTCAATGAAGCTTGAAGCTGCAGACAGTGTTCTAAATGGACAATGACAGCAGCTTGAACAATGTGCATTTAGCTGGATCCTTCTTCCTGGAGATAATGTCAAAAGGGGGAGAATATATATCTAAATGCCAAAACAGCTAATGGATGTTGAATAAATCTAAATGTAACTCAACAAAAGAAGACATGATGGGAAGATTGGTTTTGGTTTCTGCATTTAGTTAAAGTTTTGACATCATCAATCAGAACTTGTGCATGATTTCATAATAAACAAGTTGGGACAGATTGTAATATATAATAGATGATGTCAAAGATTACTGGAGCTAACAATGTCATTAGCATCTATGATCTGAGTAGAAGATTAATGAACAGTTATTTTCAGTAATTAGTTAAGCTTGGGGTCAACCCTAAGTAAGTTGGATTGTTATCTAAATTTGTATTTTGTACTTGTAACACTTAAAGTCTGTAAAAATGCAAAGGAGCAGACTGAAGTCTTTTTCCTAGAACAGTATCAAGCCTAAGGATTCTATCTGGAAGAAGATCAAGAAGATGATGCCTCAGAAGAATTTTGAAGAAGCTTGGAGTTGAATAAATCTGTTTGGAGAAAAATGTTCTAAGTCAAGATCTCTACAAGTCACGGATTTAATGTTATAGAGAAGTCATTTGAGAACTCCAGAATGGCTTATCGAGAGGTCATTCAAACTCCAGCGAGTACCGACGGATGAGCAATATCTACTCGATGGATGAGCAACTTCTACTTGATGGATGAGCAGTGTCTACTCAACGGATCAGCAATATCTACTCGATGGATGAACAACATCTACTCGATGGATAAGCAATGTCTACTCGCCGGATAAGCCATCACTACTCGACGGATAAGCCATCACTACTCGAAGGATAAGCAATATCCACCGGGAGTAGAGAAGTCAGGAAAGCTACTCGAGAACTCAAGAAGATATCAAAAAGTCATTCCTTCACTATAGAACTCAGAGTTATCGACAAGTCTACATTAATTCGAGAACTCAGAGATATCTACAAGTCAAAGTGAAGATGTGAAGACTAGAGATCTCGACAAGCTGAAGACCTCTACAAGCGAAACTCATTATGGAGTGCTAGAGATCTCGATAAGCCTATGTACTTATTGAGATGTCAAGTGTTCTATTAATTCAAACTGGAGATCTCGAAGTACAGTCTCAAAGTACAGAATTGCAGATCAGTTCAATTTTTAAGATAAACAATCAACAAACAATCCAACAGATGGATTGACAAGTCTACAAAAAGCAGCTTGAAGAGTGTGTAAGATCAATGGCAAAGATTAACTGATAGAGGAAGATTAAAGTAAACATGGGATGCCAAAGATATGTTAAGCCAGAAATGGAAGATTTGATTTTCTATAAATAGAAATGACAAGTGATAGTTTAGAAAAGTTAATAGCATGTTTATTATCCATTGTGTAAACCAACAGTTAACTGAGATATAAAGTTAACACTGGTCCTCTAGTTAGATGTAACAATTTAGATTAAAATTCTTTTAACACTCTCGAGAAGAAGCTGAGCTCTTTAACTTTAAAGAGCTTAGAAATTTTGTAGCAAAACATCTTAATTTTTAATACAAAAATTAAGTGAGTTTTAAAGATCTGTGTTCTTTATTTTCTGCAAGCTTATAGTCTGCATGAACACTTCTCTATACAAGATTTAATTTAATTTGTTCAACCATTAACTTTAAAAAAAAGCCTAAAATTAGAAAAACACATTCAGCCTCCCCCTTCTGTGTGTGATTCATTACCTAACATGAAGCCTAAAAGGAACTACTCAAAGTTCTCAGACAAAAATCCTATGGATATTGTGTATGAGACATCTAGGCCAGATGAGAATAAGCTGTTGGCTAGGTCAATTGCATTTTACAAAAATCCAGTAGATTCAGCACTCAAAAGAAGATTAGCCAAGATTTACAGAAATGGTAAGGAAATTTGTGTGGTGGCTGGACACCCTATGTTTGTGGAAGCTAAAAAGGAAGAGAAGGAAATAATAAGGCAAGAAAAGAAGCAAGCTACTCTGGATGCTAAGAAGCTCAAATAAAAGAAAGAGCAAGCTGCTAACTTAGCCAAACTTCAAGCTGTAAAGACCACAACTGAGATTTCTGTACAACCATCTGTAATTGCTGAACCTCAAGATCAAAAAGTGCAAGATGAACCACAACAAAAAAGAAGATTCAGATACAAGCTCCACTCCAAAAGAAAATTGGACTTTAGTGATGAGGAAATGGAAGACTATATTCCCAAAAAGCCTACAACTTCAACTCAGACATCAAAACCCTCAGTGGTATTTGAAGAATTTAAGGTGGTGGATCCAACTAGGAACATTCATGGTGAACCCATTATTCTTAAGGATGAGCCAGTAGACTAGAACAGTTTGCCAATTCCTGAGCTAAATTTTCCTATCTTCAACAAGCCAAAGAAGACAAAGACTAGAGCAAGCAAGAAAGTGAAGCCTGTAACTCTCAGATCCAAGACCCTAACCAAAACTCAATCTACAGTCAATAAGGTATATAAATTATACATCTGTGACATCAAGGAATTCTCTGACATAAACCTCTACTTAGATGAATTGGAAGAAGTAAGAGGAATTGATGCTCACAGACATCTTCCTGAAAGGCTGGTGTTCAAATATAAGGGAGGAAAAAAGATAATATGGCCATTTCACAGGATTCTTTTAGAAAGTCAAGCTGTTCTAATAAATATCTACTCATCTTTCAAAAAGAACATTGGATACAATGTAACTGCAAGGAGATTAGTTCTAAAGAAGATTGAGGAGATGAGGAGTAATAGAGCCAAAGATGCACTACCAAAAACTATGTCAATTCCCTTCACAGGAAAGAGAGTGCATTTGAGGCCCTATTGGCTGGTGGAATTCAGGGATGAAAAGGGAGTAAGAAGATTCTTCAGATTGGAGGACCAGAGTATCTCTAGCAATGAGACTCTATTGGAAATGCAAGAAATGCTAGATCTCTCAGAAGCTGATGAACTTGAGTTCCACAGACAACTCCAAAATCAGATAGAAGAGAACAACATGAGGCTTGGGAAGAAATCCAGATAATCAAGGAAATAGACTTATCTGCTCAAACTAGAGAAGCACCTTGATAATGATTGTGAACAACTTCTTTGTATACTTTACATTGTTCAATTTTCAGTAAATATTGTAGCACTTGTCAGTTTTATCTACTATTTCTATTCTGTATCTTTTGGATGTTCTATTGTCATCAAGTTTCTCTTAATTTATGGCTACAATTCCAGTAGACATAAATTTGGGGAGATTGTTAGGAATATGTTGTGAACTTGATGATAAATTAATCAAAACGCCTTAGTAGATTTAACTTAGTGAATTTTGTAGCACTCAACAGATGATCAAATATAGTCTCGACGGATGATTCAATATAGTCCCGATGGATGATGATTTGACATCCATCGAGTGAGTAGCTTATGTAATAATAAGTATTGTAGCACATTTCTGCAAACAACTTTGTATAGATTCTGTAGGAGCAAATGAGTCATGTTGACTACTAGTAGATATGCTGAATAGGTTAATTAATTGTAAATATGAGATGTCTTGTAATTCTGCATAAGTGAAATGGAGTCAAGTGACAAATAGCTACCTAACGGATGATCAACAATGCTACCTGACGGATGATTAACAAAGCTACCCGACAGATGACAAGTATGCACCCGACGGATGCTCAAATTCAAATATACAGTCACATGCGTCGAGTGTTTGCAAAAAGGAATGTGGCAGCCTGTTTAGCAGGGATTTGAGAACAAAGAAGCATTACCATTTCCATGCTATTATGAAGATATTTAAAGATGCTGAAATAGAGTAATGAAGTAGCATGGAGTTACACTAGATATGTTTTGTTTTATTATCTTGTCTTATTGTCATGTAAACTTGGTGATATATAAATTAAGTGTAGCTAGTAGAACAACAATGAACTAAGCACACACATTTTCAGAGAAACATTTTCAAGCTGTATTCTATAGCATTTCTCTATAAGTTTAGTTGTTTAACTTGTAAGCATCTGTGAGCTATTCAAGCTTCACAGGGTTCTCACTCGATATATATATATATATATATATATATATATATATATATATATATCTGGTGGATACTTTCAAATCCACCAGAAAGTTTTAAAACTTGTGTTTTTATTACTTTATATTTTGATTCATATAAATCATTTATTCTGCACTCTGCAAATCAAACACTTATATATTATCAAGTAAGAACGGTTTTTAAAATCTTGAAAAAGAAGCCAGAATTACATTCAACCCTCCTTCTGTAATTTTTGTTGTATTGTTAGGGAATAACAGTAAGTATTCTGAATAGCTCTTGTTTTATATTGAAATCTTGTATAACCATTAGACCATTATTATTCTATTACTTGATTCTTTTACAGACTTGGAGCCATTCTTTATACATGCCTTGATATACCTTTATGATACTCATGAAGTACATTATGCTTTGAGATAAATGTCTTATAAATGTTGATTATGATCTTATTTTATTGAATTATATTGTTTAACATACTGAATTATTATAGAATTTCCAGATTCTTGGTTAGACCAGATTCGTGGTCATATTAGGCCAATATGTGCCTTGGATCCAGTATATAGAGCAGAGCTGTGTGCCTTGCTCGGGTAAGTGCATTACTGATCAACAGCCTAACCTTGGTTTTTAAAATTAAAAGTGAATATCCAATTCTAATCATTGCTTATTAAGGAACTTGATTCCTCTAAAAAATTTCAATTGATCATTGATCGATCTCAGTTATTGTCATTGTGACTTGTAACTTCCTGAGCTAGTTAGCTCACTCTTGCGATTCTTTTATATTCTTTTCCAGTTAAAAGGGAAGTTGTTGGTAGCGAGGTTCCCCAGACCAGTGTGCAATCTAGGATTCCAGGTTGAGATGGAATAAGCTAGCAGAAGCTTTATGTTTTAGTTTCGTATTTTGCAAGTTAGTAAGAATGCTGTAATATCGGATGTAAGTTAAACTAGTTGGGATTTGGTACGTTATATTGTAAAAAAGGTTGTGGCTGGTGTTCATACTTTAACCTGTTGCAATTCGTGGTTGTATAGTATCAGTTTATTGCATATATTATTTTATAAACAGGTTTATATTGTGTATGTGTGTGTTGTGAACCCCAAACTTCTGAACCGGGTTTGGAGGGCGTCACAGGTTTGGTATCAGAGCTACATGTTATAAGTCATTGAAATAAACCTAGATTGTCAGGATTGGATAGAGGGTTAGGATTAGGAATAAGAAATTGAAAGATAGGATGTCGAGAGGACGAGTGCGATTGTATAGTAGGTTGTCGGCATGGTTCATTTAATGATTCAAGATTCTTATCTTGCGGTGTTGACTTTCAGATAGCAGCGAAGGCAGTTCCTATTATCCCTATACCATTTGATCATTTAGAGCCTTCTATTCATGGACCATCATCTCCATCTAGAACTGATCCGTATTTCATTCTTCCACCAGTGTTAGTTGTATTACCTTTGATTGTGACAGCTGCACCTTTTTGAGTTATTCCACCGCCCCCTGATGAGAGACCACCTATTCGAGGACCCCTACTTTCTAATTCTTGTTCTATTGAAAATTTATCTACAAGTGTATCTTTTCAGTTTACTCTGCACCCTGTTCCATATCATCAGTTTGAGACTTTTCTTATGAAGCAACAACACCTGCGAAGATAGATTCGAGAACTACAACATAGTATGAATGCCTGAGATATTGAGAAAGATGAGAGGAAGCTTATAGAGAGGATTTATGTGTCCCGGAGGATAGTTGTCACCAGGTTATATGGAGCCACTAGTGAGCATGCCACCCATGATTAACTTGTAGAGTGTGCTAGATGGGTTTTAAGGGAGTTTGAGAAGGTTGGAGATCCAGAGTTTTCTTGGAGTTAGATGATGGTGTTATGATGAATGTGATAGGTATGGTAGCAATATGGTGTGATATCAGCATATTTTGTTTTATGGAATAGACTTGTTGACTATTGGATAGACCTGTTGTACTTAACAATATCAAAAATTATGATGAGAGTATTACTAGTGTGGAAGTCTTAAAGTGAAGTTACGAATAATATAGTATGCAACGGCAACTGAAGTTATCGTCGACTAATGCGGGTGAGATGGACCCAATAAGGGGTAGAAGATAGATTGTAGTGGATGTTGTTTTTTTTACTTGATACCTCGTTATGGATAAGGAGGATAACAACTAATTCATATAGTATTGACGACCGTATCTGCAATTTTTTAAATTTTAAACAAGTTTTCGAACGAGATTTTCTTAACAAAATTTCCAAAAGTCCTTTGAATAAAATAAGTTATAAAAATTGGTTGTCAAGTTACTACTTGAGTTTCTTGTTTGTTAAAAGACCCAGATTACCTAGGAGAATACTTGTTCCAGACTTAGTATTGTTGACTCAAAGGGGCCAAGTGGACCCGCTATTACGGAAAAATTTCAATTTTTCCCAACAGAAGAGTGCAAATCTTGTTTAATAATGTTAACAACAAACTCAACCTGCAGAGAACTTATTTATCCAATTCCTGAGACTATTTGAGTTTAAAGAATTCGTTGATTTAATAGAAGCTTGAGTATGATCAAGGAAGATTGAGGAATTTCCAGACTTTCCTAAAGGAAGAATACTATTATTAGCAAAAGAGTCGATATGTGAGATGATCAGTGGTTATTTTAAGTGGCGTAGAAGAAATTCAAAGTTATGATTGTAAATTCCGCAAGATGGAAATTATGGTCAAACTATTAAAATATTGAACGTGGAGGCATGACGTTAAAGATACAAAACTTAATAAATAGGAATCTATTATAATAATCAATTTATGAAATTATTTCAGCGGACTTTCTCAAGTTATTTTATGACTCAAATGAGATCCATTGATTGAACGAGCTCTTAAGGTGTATATAAGTGAAATGTGGATGGTGACCAACGATATCATTCTTTTCTACAATACTCTTGTATTTAATTTTCCCGATTCTTGAATAATCATTATAATTTCTATGAAATGATACGAAAAAAAAGATTGTTGTACTCCTTTCAAAATCATTTTCCCCTCAAGTTTTGCTTTCTGATTCAGACAAGCAGTGTTATGTGTGACGCTTTGTCGGAATGACGAAGAGTCTAGTTAGATACCACCTAATCATGTGCTCTATGACATATGGTATGAAAAACTAGCCATCTTAAGTACCAATATGGTTGTCTCATTCATATTCAAATTATTACTCCTTTCTTTTCAACTATAAGTTTATTGAATTATGAATCTTTCTAATTATTTTGTTACACTGTTGTTCCTTACGAAAGTTTTCCAAACCAAAATCAATCTACCAAGAATCAAGCGGGCAAAGTTCCAGCAATTGGATTCATAAGTTTCAAGTATGGGAAAAAATGACATATGGAAAGGATTATAAATCATCAGCCCCGGTCAGTGATGGGCTAAGAATCATGGGATCTACTACGATAGTGAATGAGTCTTCAAGAGCAAGAGTTTATGATACGTCTCTGAGAGATGTTATTCAAAATATGGATGTGACGGCGGGTACGCTTACTGTGAATTATTTATGTTCTAAGGTATTAGTGGATTCGGGAGCAACTCAATCATTATTTTTCAAGAATTTATTGATAAGTTGAATAGTTAAATAAAATCATGATTGTAGAACTAGTAAATCAAGGACGTGTTTATGTTAATCAAGTGTGTATCAACTTTAAGATTAAGAATTCCGGTAATAAGTTTATGCGCATTTGATACCGTTTAAGAGAGGAGAATTTGATGAATGCACCGGCTATTTAATAGCAATGCTCAAATAGACTATCGTAATAAGAAGGTGAGTCTGAAGATGCCGGATGAGAATGTGATGACATTTTGAGGTCGAAGGCAAGTAAAGAAGTTTTTAATGATGATTCAAACTAAAAGGTTGTTGTGGCAAAGATGTGAACACTATATTGATTATGTGATAAATAGAAGTCAGGAGCCAGCAAAACTTGAATATCTTCTAGTAATCAATGAATTTCTAGACGTGTTTCCAGACGAGTTACCAGGATTTCCTCCATATAGAGAAATTAAGTTTGTAATTGACTTAGCACCTGGAACGGAACCAACATCCCAGGCCCCGTACAGAATGGCGGCAGTTGAAAGGAAAGAGTTAGCAAAGTAATTGAAAGAGTTGTTAGAAAAAGGAGCGATTAGATCTAGTGTGTCCCAATGGGGGTGCACCGATATTATTTGTTAAGAGAAAGATGGAAGCATGAGATTATGTGTCAAATAGTGGAAGCTCAACAAGTTTACTATCAAGAACAAGTATTTGTTACCTCGAATTAATGATTTTTTTGATCAGTTGAAAGAAGCAAAGTATTTTCTAAGATTGATTTAAGATTTGGGTATCATCAATTGAAGATTGAACCCGAGGACGTATCGAAGACAGATTTCAGAACTAAGTACGGTCATTATGAAATTCTAGTAATGTCTTTTGGATTGACTAATACACCATCAACATTTAAACTTAATGGACAAAATCTTTAAGGAGTATCCGGATAAGTTGTATTTATGCTTATAAATGGTATTTTGATTTACTCGAAGTCAACGGAAGACTATGCAAAGTATTTAAGGATAGTTTTGGAAATTCCGAGAAGGAAGAAGTCGTATGCTAAGTTTTTACAGTGTGAGTTCTGGTTGCATGAAGTTCAATTCTTAAGATAAATAGTCCGTGATGAAGGAGCCAAAGTGGATCCAGCAAGGATTAAAGCTACTATGAATGGGGAAAGACCAAAAGCGCCAACAAAATTGAGAAGTTTTTTTGTTAGTATTGGTAGGATATTATCGAAAATTTGTTCCAGATTTCTCGAAGATTGTGACACCTTTGACAAAGCTTACTAGGAAAAGTGAGAAGTTTATATGGAATTGAGAAGTGTGAAGAAAGTTTGCAGGAACTGAAGAAGAGATTGATCACGACACCTTTTTATCACTTCCGGATGATCAAAGAGAGTTTGTAATCTATAGTGATGCTTCTCATAAGGGATTAGATTGTGTGTTGGTGCAGCACAATAGAATTATTGCATATGCATCCAGACAACCGAAATCTCATGAGCAGAAGTATCCTATTCATGACTTAGAACTAGCAGTAATAGTATTCACTTTAAAGATTTGGAAACATTATCTGTATGGAGAAAGGTATGAGATTTATACGGACCATAATGGTTTGAAGTATGCATTCACGGGGAAAAGCAAATATAGTGGTAACGCGATAAGCAAAAAGGAGAAAGTGAATGTGTTGACTGCACCAGAAGAGTTATCTATGGAATTACAAAAGTTGGAATTGGAAGTCAGAATTTATATCCAAAAAAAGCAAGGATGTATAGTATGACCTTTCATCCTGAGTTGTTAGAGAAGATAAAGTGATGTCAAGAGGAGATAATGGATCAGGATGTTAACAGTTTAGTAGGAGGAAAGTTATGCACTCGGAAGAATGATCACAATATTTCCAGATTTTCTTCCAGAACTTAGATACCACAAGTGACAGAATTAAAGAATGAGATCCTATAGGAAACTCACAATTCTAAGTATTCAATCTATCCAGAAAGTGTCAAGATATACAAAAATTTAAAGAAGAATATTGGTGGCCATATATGAAAAGGAAAATTTCAGAATGGATTAGTAGGTGTTAGGCATATCAAAGAATTAAAGCGAAGTATCAGAGACCTAGTGGATTATTGCAACTGTTAGAGATGCAGAATGACAATGGAAGCATATTGCTTTGTATTTTATAGTCGGATTACCAAGGATGAAAGTGAACGACGATGCCATTTGGGTTATAGTGGACAGACTAATTAAGTCAGCTCATTTTCTACCTATTAATGAAAGATTTTCATTGGACAAGTTGTCACATGTAATTGAAGGAGATAGTAGTTCGTCATGGAATCCCCGTGTTTATTGTATTTGACCAAGATTCATGATTTAATTCAAGGTTCTAGAAAAATTTTCAAGAATATTGAGGAGCTAAGTTGAATATGAGTACAGCTTATCATCCACAGACTGATGGCCAAAGTGAAAGAATAATCCAAACAATTGAAGATATGTTATGTGTTTGTGCCATTGGTTTTAAAAGAAATTGAGATGAAGTTGGATCACGTGAGATACTTGGACTAGAGTTGGTACAACAGATAAAGGAAGTTGTCAAGATTATTTAGAAAAGGTTAAGTGCAGCACAGGATCGTCAAAGGAAATATCCAGATCAAGCTAGAAAGAACATGGAGTTTGAATAAGGAGATTTTGTGTTTTTAAATGTGTCACCGTGAAAGGGATTATCCATGATCGGAAAGAAATGAAAGTGGTCCTAAATATGTTGGACCTTTTGAAATTTTTAAACATGTTGATAAGGTAGCATATGAATTGGCGTTACCCCGCATATGAAACATATTCATAATGTCTTTCATGTGGAAATGTTTAAAAAGTATAATCCAGAATTCTAGGCATGCGATAGAATATGAGCCGATAGAACATTAGGCAGAGTTGTCCTATGTTGAGAATCCAATAGAGATCATAGAAAAGAGAGAGAAAGTGTTAAGGAATAAATTTGTAAAGTTAGTAAGAGTATTGTGAAGAAACCCAAGGGTTGAAAAGTCAACCTGGGAGTTAGAAGGTGATATGCGTGAAATAGTACCCTTAGTTATTGCTGGGGACGAAATCATTTTAAGGGGTGAAGGATGTAATATCCGAGATATGACATATAATTATTTTTGTCAATAAATAAATATTCTATGATTATTATATGAATTTTGGTAAATTATCTGTTAATTGGTGTTTGTGTTTGGAAGTTTATATGTAATAAAATTTGAGTATTTTAATTTTTATATGTCCAAAATAAAGTATAGATAATTTTGATATTTTTCTGGTAATTTATAGGCTGTTATATAATTTTATAAAGGATTTATGGATTTAATAAATTATTTTTCCGAGTATTTACAAATTATTTTGTATAAACGGGAATCGTCCGACTTCAATAATTTTTACATTTTTACAACCCAGAAGTCTCTGGAAAACTCCTTTTTAACCTAATATGATTATTCCGAGCATTTTCCATGTTTTGACTTTTTCAATCCGGAGTACGGTTTTACCTGTATGATTCTGGTACAAATTTTCACGATATTATTGTCGTTCTGGTAAACCCATAAACCCGTATTTTCAGGATACGAGATATTTTGATTAAAATACTATCTTATCTTTTTGTTGTACGAGCAATCATATCTTATCTTTTCATTGTACGTGCAATCCTATCTTATCCTTTCATTGTATGTGCAATCATATCTTATCTTTTCGTTGTACGTGCAATCATATCTTATCTTTTCGCAGTACGTGCAATCCTATCTTATCTTTTCGTAATACGTGCAATCCTATCTTATCTTTTCGTAGTACGTGCAATCTTATCTTATCTTTCTGTAGCTATAAATAGCCTTGCAGTACCTTGTTCAGATAATCATATATAAACAGTAAAACTATATAATTATCCAGAGAAAACGTAAATATTCATAGTGTTCTTCATAATCAAACAAGGATTCGAAAGCGTTATCGAACTCCGATTTTGGCATGCAATTAGTCGAATCGAAGCTTGTGACAAGTAGAATCAAGTTTCATCAACCATATCACTGCAGATTTAAGTGGTATTTTTCTATATTTTTATTCAAATGTAAAATTAATTATGATTAAATTACGACTTTTTGATTTTGAAGTTGTTTATGTGTTTTGATGATTGAATGTTGTAGATCATTAAATTTTGGTCAATTTGGTATATCATATGTTCAATTTTGAGTTCAATAATATTGAGAAATTGATGTTTGATTCTCTGATTTTGAAATTAAGGTTTATAATTAGTTTGATTGTTCTTAATTGAATTTGGGCATTTTTTATTCGAGGGTTATTAGTTGAATTGAAGGTTACTATTGTATAGATCGTGAAATTAGGAATCGTTTGGTATAAGTTTCATGAAAAAAGGATTATGGGAAGGGCCTCGCCGGAGTTTTGAAGCTCGATGGCAGCGGGAACTTTCGGCCAGATTTCTGGCTTGTTCGTTGATTGATTTCAAGAATTGATTGCACAAATACGTTTCTGGACGCAAGAAGATCATTCCCTATAAATTTGGTGCATTTTTGGGCAGTTTTCAGACGCCCGGAAGGGGAAAAATTGCAGTTTGACCCCTGATGGTTTCCTTTATTTACAAATCTTATAATTCTGTTTCAAAAACTTACAAAAACGGTATGCCTGTTTTAAAATTTTCAAAAATCAATATTTTAATTCTGAAAAATTATTTTTAATTCAAAAATAAATCTGAATTATTTAATTAATTAATTTTAGTTAATAATTAATTAGTTAATTGGTCAATTAATTTAAATATTAATTTAAATATTAATTTATTAATTAATTTAATTATTTATTAATTAATTTTAATTGATTATTTAATTGGATTTTATTATTCCTTTTGATTTAAAATTCCGAAAAATAGTTTTGAGTTTTAAAATTTTCTAAACTATGTTCAAGGCTCGATAATTACTATCAAATGGTTTTGAAGTTAGATTCTGGTATTCAGACCTTGTTATTTATTTTTAAAGTGATTATTTTACCCGTTTTAATTTCGGAAAATGTTTAAAAATTTGTATTAAATACCAAAAAAATCATTTTAACCCCGAACCTTATTTGAAAGATTGTTTCTTTTGAATACCGTACGTGCTATGTGCTATCTGATTGATGTTTAATATGCCTATATGTTCATTCATTGACGGTTTTGGTCATAACTTTTAATCCGTAAGTCGAATTTGTGTGAAACGAAGGGTATATAGAAGTTTGTGACGTCTATGTGACAATTAGAATAAGATGAGGATGAGTATTGATAGATACTTGTAATGCCTAGCAGAGAAAGCGAGGCATAGAAAAGGAAAGCAAGTGGCCAGTGAATAGAATTGATAGACAAGCCAAGTGAAGAGAAGATCAGTTGAGATAAGGCAAGTATTTCCGACCTTTCTTGATATATATTGCAAGTTTTTCTTGAACCTTCTAAAGATATAATGTAAGTATTCCAAATAGCTCATGTTTTATATTGCAAGTTCTCTGAATTGCTTAACCCTAAACCCTGATCATATTATTTGATAGTTGAACTGTAAGCCTTATTCTTTGTAAACCATTGATTGTTTAATTCCCAGATACTAAACCACCTCAATATGATACTACTCCACAAATACATATATACCATATATAAGTCCCTAAAATGGATTTGCTTAACGTACATACACGCATACTTTCTACAATACCTTGTAACATTGAAAACCAAATCTTGTATAATCATTAGACCATTGTTCTTCTATTACTTGATTCTTTTACAAGCTTGGAGCCATTCTTCATACATGCCTTGATATACCTTTATGATACTCATGAAGTACATTATGCTTTGAGATAAGTATCTTATAAATGTTGATTATGATCTTGTTTTACTGAATTACATTGTTTAACATACTAAATTATTATAGAATTGGATGGTTTTCTAAATATGGACCAGATTTGTGGTCAGACAAGATTTGTTATCATATTAGGCCAATATGTGCCTTGGATCCAGTATATAAAATAGAGTTGTGTGTTTTGCTCGGGTTAGTGCGTGAATGATCAGCAGTCTAACCTTGGTTTTTAAAATTAAAAGTGAATATCCAATTCTAATCATTGCTTAATAAGGAACTTGATTCCTCTGAATCATTTCAATTGATCATTGATCAATCACAGTTATTGTCATTGTGACTTGTGACTTTTTGAGCTAGTTAGCTCACTTTTGCGATTCTTTTATGTTCTTTTCCAGTTAAAAGGGAAGTTGTTAGTATCGAGGATCCTCAGACCAGTGTGCGATCTAGGATTTCAGGTTGAGATGGAATAAGCTAGCAGAAGCTTTATGTTTTAGTTTCATATTTTGCAAGTTAGTAAGAATGTTGTAATATCGGATGTATGTTAAACTAGTTGGGATTTGGTACGTTGTATTATAATAAAGGTTGTGGCTTGTGTTCATACTTTAACCTGTTGCGATTCGTGGTTATGTAGTATCAGGTCATTGCATATATTATTTTATAAACAAGTTTATATTGTGTATGTGTGTGTTGTGAACCCCAAACTTCTGACCCGGGTTTGGAGGGCATCACAACTTGCCTTACAAGATGAAAAGCAACAATGTTTATATAGTGCAACATTCACTTACTAAAGTTTCATTTAAATATGCAACTCACGGATACGTCATTGATTTAATATATAGTGCACTGTTCAATTTATCAAAATCTAATTTGATATGGTAGTTGTATCGATATCATGTATTTATATTATAAAAATTTTAAGTTATATTACACAATTATGCTTATTGGTTTATTTAAATACATTACAAAATATCATTTCCAATGGAATTTTTCGTATATTGTTAATTGATAGTCATATCAAGTAATTGACGGGCGAGAAAAACATAATGATCTATTCAATATTATTATAATATTTTTCATTAATAATATTGTATTATAGTATCTCACAGCCTAATACGCTTTCGTTAAAATAAGTTTAACATTATAAAAAAATTTGGGACATTATATAAATTATATATTATATAAATATAAATATCTATATTATAACATTATTTCGTCATAAGAATAATGTCGCATATGTAATTGGTGTAAGACGTCCACACTTTTCTTTCACCATCCAATTTTTAATTTGGTTTTGTAATAAATGATTTTTTTTGCTAAGTTTCAATTTATAAATTATCTATTAAGTGACCGCTTTAAAAATTCATCATATTGATTACTACGCAGTAAAGAATATGTTTTTGGCAGGCATAAATAGTAAGAAAAAATTTCATATGAAACAAAAAACACATAAAATCAATACATGTAAACAATCGTGTTTAAATTTCATTACGACTAATTTATATTGTGAAAAAAAACATAATCAATATTCAACTAAATCAATCGAAGGAGATACATTTATTCGTTACTTGAAAATAAACTACATCAATCCTGATTTTGGAGAGTGATCACACTTGATAAACGAAGCAAACAAATTAGTCCAGAGACTATGATTCGGAAAGTGAGTCTTCAGATCATTGCGCCAACAATATATCCATTATTAACCAACCTACAATCATAAAAAAAAATTACACATCTTCTTTGGTAAACCAAAAGCAATTTAAAAATGTAATATAATGTGTGTTATACCTTTCTCTGAGTCTAACAACTTCAACATGTTCAAGATTGATAAATTATTTGGTTGATTACAAATTACTTATATTAATTTCCTGTTAAGAATATGTAAAATTAGCAGACACGGAGTTTCAGAAATGTAAACAACTGAGATTTCTTCCAATAAGTTACTAATATTAAGCACCTTTATAGACATAAATATTTGTCGAAGCTAGTATAACAATTTTTATGCCAGGATCTTCGTACAAATAGTCTATACATCATATGAAAGCCTAAAGATGCACACGATAAATGGAATACATTCAGAAAATTATTATAGTTAAAACAAAAAATAAGTGTAAACAACAACTATTTAACTACAGTGACAGTTTTCGAAAACTTTGGTAAAACACATGCAACATTAAGTAAAACAACATTTTTTACCTCCCATCGGAAAGTGTAAACCGCAAAATATATTTTTCCCCCTGGATAATTTGAATTGGTTGTGTTAGCTGCAAATTTTCTACGACACCGATAACATCTGCATACAAATATTTACGTGGATGATGTCCAGATTTTTATAATTTAATCCATAAAATGGTATAAAATGTACCAGTGGAATAAGTTGCCTCTTGAGTTTCTGAAATTAGATGGCTACAAAAAAAATCAGTTCTTCAAGCGCCACAAATTTAAATTTGTAGTGCGGGATCATGAAGTAATCATCAAGTGCTGTCTGAAAAACAGTCGAAGAAAGAAAATGGATACAATTTCTTGCTTGTACAGGCCTTAACAAACCATTATATTCAGCAATACGAATGTTACTTATATGGTATAGAAGGCCTTCATGTATATTAGAACAAGCTTGATTCAATAGTTCAGGACTGACAAATACATGCATATGGTTATTCTGTATAAAAATAAGCATACAATCCATCAGCCAATGTTAATATTAGTTACTTCATGTGCAATATAAATTGGTAAGATCTTATTACCTCACGGTATACCACAATGAGATTGTGTGTAATCACATTTCCAAGATTATTTCGAGTTACCCACATTCTTGTCACATGAACTCTCAGAGTCCATTATGTTTGTTTTGCAGACATAGATGATAAATGATCGTGGATATTCATATCAGTTGAAGGAATATTATTTACATAGAAGCATGTACACACAATACAGGAAGAAAAATTAGCAAAATTATAGAATATATAAGTCGTTTATAATGACAGCTCTTACTGTTAGTGTTTGTGCCCTAGAGACAACACTATGATGTTTTAGTTTAAGACATTAGGATTATTAATGTTTATGTTCTATCGATTATTCCCTTTATAATTTATTAATTCTTAATTTACTGTGATATAAATATTAGATTAATAAATGTCCTTGAAATATGATATGCAATTGTATATCTCTAAGTACGTGACTTAGAAATGAGATTTTGAGAATAATATCAATATTCCCAAAGGTCCCTAGTCGAGTATTATTATTAAGGGACAATAATAATACATTAAGACTGGTGTGTTTGTTGACTGATGATCACATCTCATTGATCATAGGTATGATGATACTAAAGTCAAAAACACAGGCAGATGTATATGTACATGGTGTTGGACAGACCCAATGTGAGATTCCACATGTCTGTTGAGTCATAAGTAATTCTCATAGTGATAATGATGTAATGGTCCTTAGACCTGAAGTCATTATATTTCTATACGAGAATTAATATACATTGATTCCATTAAAAGTTATCCTTGACCGGGTAATGATAAAAGTGGACATTGGGTATATTATGAATCGTATGAGAAATATGAATGATCTAGATGGGATTTAACCCTCCTATTTTAGGAGTGATATTATTGGCCTCTTGAGTGAGCTAGACTATGAAATGCGTGGACACGCTCAAATGTTGATTTGATATGATAGTCTACTCATTGATCAAGGAAACCTGGATTAAACATTGATGAGGATGACACATTACATGCCTCTAGTTTAATCTATAATATGCGGTTAAAGTGATTTTATTACATTGTACATTATTCACAAAAGGTTTAATCGATCACCGATTTAATTATTATTACTTGGATATCAATGATGTATTACTAGATGCCGCTCATTATTTACAATTTTAAATTAGAATTAAAATTCGTTGCCAATGTAATAATAACCTATAGGGTCACACACGAAGAATGCTTGAAGGATTATTTAATTTAAATTAGATTTAAATTAAATTAAAGTAATTTGAATTATTTATAATATTAATTAAGTTTGACTTAATTAATTAGATAGATAATGATATTCAAATTTACTAATATTAATTATGAAATTTATTTGTAAAATAATTAAGTGAGACTTAATTATAATACAAATAGGAATTTCGAATTAATAATAATTCTTAATTAGTTAAGAGTTATAATTCATTTTTCTACTCGATATATAATATCTCTTGTGTGGCTGATTTTTTGTGTGAAAAAAAAGACTTTTACTAAAACCCTAGCCACCAAGGGAGAAAATGGAGAAAGCAAGAAGAAATGAGTTTGTGCTAGTACACATCCAATCCTTGCGTTAAAGCATTCGTGTGGATATCGATAGAACGTAGATCGCGAGAACGGGATGCGTGGTGATTGAACAAGCTTTGGATCTCCATTAGTCAACCAATTTGTAAAGATTCTTAAGGTAAACAATATGATCTAAGAATTAAATATCTATTTTTTGCATGGATCCTGCGGTGGGTTTCGAAAATTCTGGTTTTTCATATTTTTAATTACTGTTTCCGTTGCGTTTATGTGCTCGAAACCCTTCAATGGCATCAGAGCTACTTGCGAAAAGTGTATAATTCGTTTATGTGTTTACTGGTTTTATGTGATAACATGTATATAATATTCCATGACTGTTATGTATGCGATTTTGTATGCTTTACATGTTATTATGTTTATATATGTGTATGTATATATATGTTTTGAATATATGATATTCATGAGAGTTGTATAATCATATGATGATTATATAATCTGTATATATACTGATATATACATGTTTTGTGTTTGTTCTTATTATAAGAATCGTATTTGATATGATTCTGAATCGGATGCAGCGGATTTGCTAAAATCTGGGTCTGGTGTCCGATTTTGGCAAACGAATATGCTATTTCATATGGAATCGAGCGTCTGAACAAAACTGATAGATAAAGCTATCATCGACTGATCTGTAAGGCGTTTTATGTTGTTTAGACCCTGTAATCTGCGATTTAATGTTATCAGATTTAATTTTGAATTTTCTGATTTTTGCTATATTTGGTTTTTATGATTAGATCATGATGGGTATCATATGTTAAGATCATATTATGTGTTTTAACATGTTCTTATGTGTTAATTAAGCTTGGTGGATGGTTATGGCTTATGACCTTAGGTTAATGGTTTTGTTTTTTTTAAATACGGCTTACATGTCATTTGATCTTGTAATTATTAAATCTCGAATGTAACTCGAGTTCTTATTGTAAGTACATTAGATTAGTTTTTATTTTTCATCCGTGTAATGTACATGAAGACATGAAGATTTGAAGATTAAGGAAGGGTAATCTCACATGGAGACCATCCAAGGAAGCAATACAAGAAAGAAGACATGTAATAGTTAGCCTGTATTTATTTTTCACCTTAGATTGACCTAGATCTTTGTTATTAGCTTGATGAAGATCACATAGGATAAATGTAATAACTTGAATTTTTGAGACCTTGTAAAACGTTTAAATGAATAGTAACCCTGACGGACGGGAAAAACTTTTGAGTCCACACTATGTAGTGCATGAGAAAATGAGTTTCGGAGTTGATATTACGACTATACGTATCAAATGAGTGTATGTAAACGCTATTAGTTTTCGAAGAAAACGAACTTTGAAAAATGACCGTATTTACGACTCATCGAGGATTACGGGAATCACAATATAATTATGAGATTAAAACCCAACGGATTTATATTCAAGTAGGATAATTAAAAGTATAAGGAATGAATACGAAAGAAATTATGTCGCGAACCATTTACGAGTAAGTATTACGAAGAACGTTTAAGTAACCGAGCGAACGCGTAAATGATTAAATAAACGTAACACACTAACTAAATTATGGTAAGACATTAACCATGGTTACTTCATCAAATAGTGAGATAACCATAGGATGATCAAGCTAGCTAGCAAAATAGTGTGCTAAGGAAGCTAACCATGTAGTTTAGTTTGTAACCTAGCAAGCTATTAATATTTGTCCCTAAGATTTGCAACCAAAAATCAACCTAGAATGATATACTAGGAAGAATAAAATCAATTGCAAGATATCACCCCATCTTCCTAGAAGCAACCTAGAAAATCAACCAAGCTAAGCAACCAAGAGGAGTATAAATAACCCCCATCACAATTGCTTCCATTCGGCAATTTGAAGAAAAAAAGGGAATTCAAATTCAAAACTCAAAGTTCTAGCTCTTGTAAAATTATCCCATTAATTTTCAAGCCTCCTATCAATTAAACTAAGGTAAGAAAATTCTTTCATCTCTTTTTATCAAGGTTTGATGGGTGAAATAAAATCAAGAAACTCACTAGTGAATAGTATGAATAGTAACCCCTCTTTGGTTTCTTGATTTCAATGGGGGTTTTAGGTTCCAAAAATCATACCAAACACTTCCAAGCCTCCACCATCCTCAAGAACACATCTTAAGCTTTCAATAAAGGTAAAAATATTTGGCCCAACTTTATTTAAGATTCATTTTTAAGATCCATTTAGTATGTGGTAGTAAACCTAGTGTAATGAGTGTTATTGATGAAATCTTGATGATTAAGTTAAATAGATTTAAGGTTGGTTGTTGTTTACTCAAGATCCATTGAGAGGAGTTTGTGTGTTGATGATGATATGATGATTTTTGGTGGTTATGTTAAGAGTTAGGGCGTAAACGAAACCCCGATCATTAAAACCAACAAATCGTAACTTTAAGTTTCTGCAGAAAGTCCCGAAGTTGTAAACTTTATTTTCTTAAAATATAACCCTTTTTAGGATATACAATGTTATAAGGATCGTTTAGGCGCTTGAATCGCTTGATTCTGATTTACGGATCAAAAGTTATGGCCGTTTTAGTAAAAGTGATTTACGCGACGAAAACTGCTATAAATCATGAACTTTGAAAATATAAAGGATAGACTTAAAAGTGTTCATAAATTATGAAATTTTACAGAGAGTAATATATTGAGTTTCCTAACTACCATAAAAATTTTAAGTGAAAATAATGATTTCTCAATTTTATAAAAATATCGGAGCCGAGACTGCGCGAGTAGAAACCGTAAGAATCCATAAGCGGAGCCGACAGCGATAATAAGAATGAACCTAAGATACTTAGGAAAATGAAGCGACCATAATGTGAATATAACTTAAAGGAATAATAAGGTTAGTATAAGTTGAGAGGGTGCATAATAAGTAGCACATGAGTGCGAGTCACCATAAATTAGAACGAGACCTAACGAAATGAAATGTGTTTATGGTTATAGATTTCCGAGCGGAACCTAGAGCATCCTCCACCTCGAGATACCCAGGTAAGTTTACGAACCCAACTCCATTTTACTGTTGTGTTGTGAAAGGATTTTTTTACTATCATTGCATAAATACCATGCTTGCCATGATACGTAGTTGTTGAATTTTTGCATAACATAGCGATGTTGTACGATAAATATATTTTGTGAAATGTTTATTCGGCTTTAAGCGTGACATATTATATAAGACCGAGAGTCGGTCGGGATTTAAGATAAAACCCAGGAATCATTCTGGTGATATTATAGGGTGATTATAAGTCCATAGTAGTACGTTTTAAAGGGACTCATCATCCACTTACGAAACATTAAAATACCTCAAACGTTTATTAAAACGATTTCCCAACGATCATAATCCCTCAACTAGATTTTATTGTTCGAATAATAAATACTATATACATATTCCTTATTATGGGAGTAGTATACACCAACGATTATTTATTTCAAACCCGATTAATCATTATAGATTATTAATTATGGAGACACAAACTAGTTGAGGAATATTATTTTAAATATTCTTTTAGAGAGTAAACTCATTCGAGGTTTAATTATTTATCGACTATTATTTAATTAATTATTATTCTTAAAGGGTTTATTATTGATTTAAAAATCATAGATCCTGATTTAAAATATACTTTCTAATTTCAGAACATCATTCGAATAATTTCAGATCCTCGGTGAATATTATCCCGACTTATTTAATATGTTGAATATAGTTTCAAGGAGAAAATTTTCCCCCTTATTAATTATCTGTTGACAACGGTCAACTCACATCCTTAGTACTTCCTCCGAAATTCTCGGAAGTACGTATATACATATATACACTTATATCTTAGAGAGATAAGATATTTCTATCAACAAGCAAAATGCTTGGGGAACTTCGATGTGGATCGAGTTCTCAAGATTGATAGAATTCTTTTAAAGGAAAAGGGAGGGGTAGACTCTGGTACTATGTGTGCTAGATGGACTACCAAAGGTACCGCAAGCGAAGGTACTCTTTGTACTCAGGAACTTGTGAAGTATGTGTATACCCGAAAATGGGACACGTAGCCTGAATGCGGCAAGGGTGATAACCGGGATACGAAGGTGTCGTCCTTCTACTAGTAGAAAAGGTTACTATTATCGTATTACGACTGATCATCGTATACGATGGCTCCAACGAGTGTCCTAATTCTTCCAATTGGAATTGTGATGTAATACCGTAACCTAAGCCTAGGTGCTGGGATTACTATTAAGGTATTCGCAGGATATTAAAATCCCTTAAAGAATTGTTTTCATAAGAAGGTGTGTATCACCAAGGAAAACTATTTTCGAATAAAATATAAATATCATATATGATGTTAGCATACAGTCATTTTCATACTGTTCATTATTATGCTGGGCATTATAGCTCACACTTGTTTTCTTAAATTGACACAACACAACAGTGAATCAAGATGCCTGCCATGAGAACCTCAGCCAGGAAACGGGTAGGAAATGACCAGCTGTTCCGTAGATTGTTTGGTGTTATACCACAGGTAGTCAGAATAAGCTGGATTAGTTTTCAGTTGTTTATAGTTCGGCTTATTTATAAGTATGACTTATGTAAGGTAAGAAACAAGAAACGAATATTTGGTCGGCAGACTAGCCTTACCTAAAGGTCACTCCCCGGTAAGATTAATTACTTTTGGGTTGTAATAAATATCACTTGATGGTTGACTATTTCTCTAGTTATGATGGTTCGTTTCCAAGACAATAACCTGTAAGCGTGTGTGTGTGATAAGTGTGGGGTCGTGAAGCGTGAGTATTTATATATTGTAGTGTGAGTCGTGAAGTGTGGGGTCGTGTACCCTGACCCCGGGTTTTGGTGCGCCACAGAAATGGTATCAGAGCCTTAGGTTATCAAATCTTGGAAATGATAGGACATAAAATACGTAGACATAAGAATAATAAAATAATCAATTAGAGCTCAAGTCGAGTTCATCGTCGGGCTACACGGGTAGTCTTGACCGTTTTACCCTCAAGGGAATTCCAACTCTAAGTTAGTAACACCTTGCCTATTGTGTCAGGTACCAGTGGAGCCTAGGAGGGAGGTTGATCATGTTGATGATGTCATGATTCCTGAGCGTGACCCTATTCCCGAGCCAGAGAGCCCACCCATTGATGATTCAGATGATGACCCTACTGAGGATGTCCTAGAGGAGGAGACTAACCTTCATGTCCCCATAGCTAATGGCGTAGTATGAAGGGATGTAGAGATGTATCCTCACCAGGATATTCGCTCTCCTACACCACCCTCAGGGATCCAGAGCCCTATGCCTTATACTGATGATGATGATGAGGAGGAGGAGGTGATACGTGCACAGTTCCACGAGGTTCATGACATATCCTCTAGCGACCCAGATTCACCTCTACCACCACCGGCGACCATGCATGTAGTCGTACATGACTGGATAGTGGGTCAGCTTAAAGCTAAGATCACTGCGGCATCTGCTCGCATTGCAAAGTTATGCCAGGCACTGACAGCTGAGAGAGCCACCCAACTAGGATACCCAGGAAATTTCAGAGCTGTTTCCCCAACCATAGCCCGTAAAGAGATCAATACAGAGCTGATGATTGCAGGAGCGATGAGGAGGGTGCGTGAACTCACTCACAGTAATAGTGACTGAGAGACTAGTGACTAGATATGGACCTTGAAGAAGGCTGGGTGACTTGTCACCAATTTTGATAGGATAGCTAGTAGTAGATAACGTTCCTAGCCCTTCAGGGTACACGGCTTATGTATTTTCATTTCAGTATTCAGAACTAGTAGTGATAGATTATAATCAGGCATGTATGAACTTGGCTAGTTGTTTCATCTCCAAGATATAAGTGGGAGATCTTATTAATATATATCTAAGCAGTTATTAAGAAATGATGTCTATATTATTGCACTTTTTAAAAACATGCTAGATAATAAATGACATGCTTACATATGAATAAAATAATCCAACTGTTATAATTACAAATATGTTGACCAATTTTCATTATCAGAACAATGCCACCCCGTTGAAGAGGAACCAGGGCACAGCCCGCAAAATCTGTTAATGAACAATGAGGTGAACCTGACCCTGTAGTGAATGAGGAAAGTGAAGAAGACCTAGACTATAATGAATATGATGAGGAAGAATATGTAGAAGAAGAGGCTGAGGATACCCATCAGGGAGGGAACCCCATGAATGAATTTATGGAACTGCTAAGAACAAATCTGAACCAACAGCCTATTCCACCACAGCCACATGCCGCCCAACAGACTGCAGCTACTGCCTTTAGAGCCTTCATATCTCTCAAACCCCCAGAGTTTCTAAGATCTGCCGACCCCGTTGAAGCACGGGCCTGGCTCAAAGAGATAGAAAAGTCCTTCGAGATACTAGGTGTTGAGGAACGACATAAGACCATTTTCCCTTCTTACATACTGAAAGGAGAAGCTAACTACTGGTGGGAGTCCAAACAAAACCTAGAAACTGATGCTGTGATTCCATGGGATAGATTTACCCGACTGTTCTTAGACAAGTACTTCCCTAGGTTTATGGAAACCCAGATGGAGATTAAGTTTCTGGAGTTGAAACAGGATAGGATGATTGTAGCAGAATATGAGGCCAAATTTACTGAGTTGTCGAGATTTGTGCCTGAGTTCGCGAATACCGAAGAAAAGAAAGCGTGAAGGTTTCAGCTTGGTCTGAAACAGTGGATACAAAACCGAGTAGCAGTATTAGAGCTGACAGACTATGCCACCTTAGTGCAAAAAGCCTCGATTGTTGAAGCTGGCAGTGAGCAGAGTGTGAAGGATAAATAAAATAGGAAAAGGAAGATAGGAAGCCAATGAATAGGAACCGGGAACAGGAGCTTCCGAGCAGGTTCGTCAGGGGAGCGGTGTCCCAACCTGCATGAGGCCCCGAATTCAGAAAGGCCCCAAGCGAGAGTGTTGGCCAGGGCGGCGGATAATCTAGGGCAACATTTCATATCCAACCACGTGCCCCAATACCAAAGTGTCAAACCTGTAAGAAGAGACACCTTGGAGTGTGTACCCAGACAAGAGCCCCTTTGAGATGTTACCGGTGTGACCAAATCGGACACCTTGCCAACAACTGCACCCGACCCAATGTAACGTGTTTCCAATGTGGAAAGGTAGGACACATGAGAAAGGATTTCCCAACATTGAATACCCCAGCCTCAGGGATGAGCAAAGCTGCATCCAACCGACCCCCAGTTGCTAACCTTCAACATGACTGTTCAAGATGCTATCTGAAACACTGACATGATAGCAGGTACCCTTTTGTTAAATTACGAACATGCAAATGTCCTATTTGATTCTAAAGCAACCAAGTCTTTTATATCTCAAGATTTTGCTAATAAGTGAAAACTTAATGCCATACCCTTATGTGAGATATTACGAGTGGAAATAGAAAACAAAGAAATAATTCATGTAAATCAAGTACACCCTAAGTGCAAGTTGAAATTAGAAGGGAAGATCTTCGAGATTGACCTAATCCCATTCGCGTTAGGAGAATTTGATGTAATCTTAGGAATGGATTGGTTATCCAGTAATGGAGCGCAAATAGATTATGAACGGAAGAAAGTAAAGATAAGAGTGCAGAATGAAAAAGAAGTAGTATTTAAAGGTTAACGATAGAACCAGAAATTTCTAACCATGCTACAGGCAAAAAGATTGTTAGGGAAAGGTAAAGAGGCCTATTTGGCTTATGTGATAGATACCAAGAAGGAAGTCCCTAATATACAGGACATACCCGTAGTAAACGAATTCGAGGATGTATTTCCAGAGAACTTACAGGATTGCCACCTGACCGAGAAATAGAGTTCGCTATAGAGTTAGCACTAGGAACGGCACCAGTATCCAAGGCCCCATATAGGCTAGCCCCAGTTGAGATGAAGGAACAAGCTTCTCAACTGCAAGAGTTATTAGATAATGGAATGATGAGGCCCAGTGTGTCGCCATGGGGGCGCCAGTACTGTTCGTAAAGAAAAAGGACGGCAGTATAAGATTATGCATAGACTATCGAGAGCTGAATAAGCTGACTATTAAGAATAGGTACCCTCTCCCCAGAATTGATGACCTATTCGACCAACTCGAGGGAGCCGTATATTTTTCCAAAATAGATTTGGGAATAGGATGCCATCAGTTGAAAATCAAACCGGAAGATATACCGAAGACTGCTTTTCGCACTAGGTATGGACACTATGAGTTCTTAGTTATGTCGTTTGGGTTAACCAATGCACCCGCAACCTTTATGGATTTGATGAACAGAGTGTTCAAAAAGTACCTGGATATATGTGTGATAGTTTTTATCGATGATATTCTGATCTACTCAAAGACAAAGCAAGAACACGCAAAATATTTGAGGATAGTCTTAGAAATCTTAAGGAATGAGAAATTGTATGCCAAGTTCTCGAAATGCGAGTTTTGGTTGAGAGAACTTCAGTTTTTAGGACATGTGGTGAGTAGCAAAGGAGTTTTAGTTGACCCTGCCAAAATAGAGGCGGTATCCAATTGGGAAAGACCGACTACACCAATGGAGGTTAGGAGTTTTGTGGGTGTATCAAGATATTACCGAAGATTCGTGCAAGACTTTGCTAAGATAGTCGGTCCACTGACTAGACTTATCCGGAAGACAGAAAAGTTTGTATGGACAGAGAAATGTGAGGAGAGTTTTCAAGAACTGAAAAGGAGGCTGGTGTCAGCACCAATGCTCGCTCTTCCCGATGGAAAGGGAGAGTTTGTGATATACAGCGACGCATCGCTTAAAGGATTAAGATGTATACTGATGCAGCACGGCAAAGTTATAGTGTATGCCTCTCGGCAATTGAAGGAATATGAGAGCAGATACCCTACACATGATCTAGAATTAGCAGCCATAGTATTTGCCCTAAAAATTTGGAGACTCTACCTATATGGTGAGAAATGTGAGATCTACACTGACCATAAAAGCCTCAAATATATTTTTACTCAGAAGGAACTGAACATGAGACATAGGAGATGGTTAGAGTTGATAAAAGACTACGACTGTGAAATTTTGTATCACCCGGGTAAAGCCAATGTGGTGGCTGACGCCCTTAGTAGGAAGGAAAGACTCAAGATGATAATGACATCGGAGGAGTTGATTAAGGAATTTGAGAAGATGGAAATTGACGTGAGGATGACCGGTAGGGGAATGGAAGGATTATTTGAGATTAAGCTAGTGCTAGAGCTGACTGAAAAGATACGAGTATGTCAGGAAAAGAAGATGAATGAGGAAAGAGGAATATTGACCGGTGAAGAAGTAAGATGCGAGAAGGACGAGAAAGGGATCATGAGGTATGCGTCCCAGATTTGGATTCCAAATGTGCAAGAATTAAAGGATGAGCTGCTGCACGAAGGGCACATCTCTAGATATTCAATCCACCCAGGAAGTACAAAAATGTACCGTGACTTTAAGGAATATTATTGGTGGCCTAACATGAAGAGAGAAGTAGCAGAGTGGGTCAGCAAGTGCTTGACATGCCAGAAAGTGAAGGCTGAACATCAACGACCTAGTGGACTAATACGACCCCTGGAAATTCTGGAATGGAAATGGGAGCATATAGCCATGGATTTTGTGACAGGCTTACCAAGAACAAAGACCAATCACGATGCCATATGGGTTATCATAGATAGATTGACCAAGTCCGCACACTTCCTACAAATCAACGAAAGATACACTGTAGACAAGTTGGTGGATATTTACTTGAAGGAAATAGTACTTAGACACGGCGTTCCGGTAGCCATAGTATCAGATAGAGACCCAAGGTTTAATTCCCGATTTTGGAGAAGCTTCCAGGAATGCATAGAAACCAGACTAAACATGAGTACCGCTTACCACCCCCAGACTGATGGACAAAGCGAATGGACTATTCAAACCCTAGAAAATATGCTACGAGTATGTGCCATTGATTTCAAAGGAAATTGGGATGACCACTTACCCCTGATCAAATTTGCTTACAATAATATCTATCACGCTAGCATAGGAATGCCCCCGTATGAAGCTCTTTACGGAAGAAGATGTCGCTCTTCCCTGTATTGGGATGAAGTTGGAGAACACAAGATATTAGGACCAGAGTTAGTCCAACAGACCAGGGAAATGGTAGGACTCATCAGGAAAAGAATGGTAGCAGCCCAGGACAGACAAAAGAAGTACGCCGACCAGACCAGGAAGGATAGGGAATATGAAGTAGGAGATTCTGTGCTATTGAAGGTATCTTCGTGGAAAGGAGTGATGAGATTTGGAAAGAAAGGGAAGATGAGTCCCAGATTCATAGGACCCATTGAAATTTTGAGGAGAATAGGACCTCTAACTTACGAGCTCGCCTTGCCTCCTAATTTGCAACAAGTGCACAACGTATTCCACGTGTCCATGTTAAGGAAGTACCATGCAGATGCACGACATGTAATAGAATACGAGTAGGTAGATTTACAACCAGACCTGACCTACATTGAGCAGCCAGTAAGGATAATGGACCAGAAAGAACAAGTGTTGAGGAACAAAACTGTGAAGCTGGTTAGGATCTTATAGAGAAATCAAAATGTCGAAGAGTCAACTTTGGAACTTGAAGACGCAATGAGGAATAGATATCCCCACTTATTTTATAATTGATTCCGGGACGGAATCCTTGTTAGAGGGGAAGACTGTAATAAATCGAATTTTTGAGACCTTGTAAAATATTTAAATGAATAGTAACCCTGACGGACGGGAAAAACTTTTGAGCCCACACTATATAGTGCGTGAGAAAATGAGTTTCGGAGTTGATATTACGACTATACGTATCAAATGAGTGTATGTAAACGCTATTAGTTTTCGAAGAAAACGAACTTTAAAAAATGACCGTATTTACGACTCATCGAGAAATACGATAATCACAATATAATTACGAGATTAAAACCCTACGGATTTAAATTCAAGTAGGATAATTAAAAGTATAAGGAATGAATACGAAAGAAATTACGTCACGAACCATTTGCGAGTAAGTATTACGAAGAACGTTTAAGTAACCGAGCGAACGCGTAAACGATGAAATAAACGTAACACACTAACTAAACCATGGTAATAAAGTAACCATGGTTACTTCATCAAATAGAGAGCTAACCATAGGATGATCAAGCTAGCTAGCAAAATAGTGTGCTAATGAAGCTAACCATGTAGTTTAGCTTGTAACCTAGCAAGCTATTAAGATTTTTCCCTAAGATTTGCAACCAAGAATCAACTTAGAATGCTATGCTACGAAGAATAAAATCAATTGTAAGATATCACCCCATCTTCCTAGAAGCAACCTAGCAAATCAATCAACCTAAGCAACCAAGAGGAGTATAAATACCCCCCATCACAATTGCTTCCATTCGGAAATTTGAAGAAAAAAAGGGGAATTCAAATTCAAAACTCAAAGTTCTAGCTCTTGTAAAATTCCCCCATTAGATCTCAAGCCTCCTAGAAATTAAACTAAGGTAATAAAATTCTTTCATCTCTTTTTATCAAGGTTTGATGGGTGAAATAAAATCAAGAAACTCACTAGTGAATAGTATGAATAGTAACTTCTCTTTGGTTTCTTGATTTCAATGGTGGTTTTAGGTTCCAAAAATCACACCAAGAACTTCCAAGCCTCCACCATCCTCAAGAACACATCCCAAGCTTTCAATAAAGGTAAAAATATTTGGCCCAACTTTATTTAAGATTCATTTTTAAGATTCATTTAGTATGTGGTAGTAAACCTAGTGTAATGAGTGTTATTGATGAAATCTTGATGATTAAGTTAAGTAGATTTAAGGTTGGTTGTTGTTTCCTCAAGAGCATGATGTTCTTGAGATTATTTTGTGTGTTGATGATGGTATGATGATTTTTGGTGGTTTTGTTAAGAGTTAGGGCGTAAATGAAATCCCGATCGTAAACGTATCTCCGTTAAAACCAATGAATCGTAACTTTACGTTTCTGCAGAAAGTCCCGAAGTTAAAAACTGTAAATTATTGAAGAATAGCCCTTTTTAGGATATAAAATGTTATAAGGATCGTTTAGGCGCTTGAATCGCTTGATTCCGATTTACGGATCAAAAGTTATGGCCGTTTTAGTAAAAGTGATTTACGCGACGAAAACTGCTACAAATCACGAATTTTGAAAATATAAAGGATAGACTTAAAAGTGTTCATAAATCATGAAATATTTACAGAGAGTAACATATTGAGTTTCCTAACTTCCATAAAAATTTCAAGTGAAAATAATGATTTTTCAATTTTATAAAAATATCGGAGCTGAGACTGCGCGAGTAGAAACTGTAAGAATCCATAAGCGGAGCCGACTGCGATAATAAGAATGAACCTAAGATACTTAGGAAAATGAAGCGAACATAATGTGAATATGACTTAAAGTAATAATAAGGGTAGTATAAGTTGAGAGGGTTCATAATAAGTAGCACATGAGTGCGAGTCGCCGTAAATTAGAACGGGACCTAACGAAATGAAATGTGTTTATGGTTATAGATTTCCGAGCGGAACCTAGAGCATCCTCCACCTCGTGATACCCAGGCAAGTTTACGAACCCAACTCCATTTTACTGTTGTGTTGTGAAAGGATTGTTTTACTATCATTGCATAAATACCATGCTTTCCATGATACGTAGTTGTTGAATTTTCGCATAATATAGCGATGTTGTACGATAAGTATATTTTGTGAAATATTTATTCCGCTTTAAGCGTGACATATTATATAAGACCGAGAGTCCATCGAGATTTAAGATGAAACTCGGGAATCATTCCGGTGATATTATAGGGCGATTATAAGTCCATAGTAGTACGTTTTAAAGGGACTCATCGTCCACTTACGAAACATTAAAATACCTCAAACTTTTATTAAAACGATTTCTCAACGATCATAATCCCTCAACTAGATTTTATTGTTCGAATAATAAATACTATATACTTATTCCTTACTATGGGAGTAGTATACTCCAACGATTATTAATTTCAAACCCGATTAATCATTATAGATTATTAATTATGTAGACACAAACTAGTTGAGGAATATTATTTTAAATATTCTTTTAGAGAGTAAACTCATTCGAGGTTTAATTATTTATCGACTATTATTTAATTAATTATTATTCTTAAAGGGTTTATTATTGATTTAAAAATCATAGATCCTGATTTAAAATATACTTTCTGATTTCAGAACATCATTCGAATAATTTCAGATCGTTTGTGAATATTATCCCGACTTATTTAATATGTTGAATATAGTTTCAAGGAGAAACTTTTCCCCCTTATTAATTATCTGTTGACAACGGTCAACTCACATCCTTAGTACTTCCTCCAAAATTCTCGGAAGTATGTATATACATATATACACTTATATCTTAGAGAGATAAGTTATTTCTATCAACAAGAAAAACGCTTGGGGAACTTCGATGTGGATCGAGTTCTCGAGATTGATAGAATTCTTTTAAAGGACAAGGGAGGGGTAGACTCTGGTACTATGTGTGCTAGATGGACTACCAAAGGTATCGCAAGCGAAGGTACTCTCTGTACTCAGGAACTTGTGAAGTATGTGTATACCCGAAAATGGGACACGTAGCCCGAATGTGGAAAGGGTGATAACCGGGATACAAAGGTGTCGTCCTTCTACTAGTAGAAAAGGTTACTATTATCGTATTACGACTGATCATCGTATACGGTGGCTCCAATAAGTGTCCTAATTCTTCCAATTGGAATTGTGATGCAATACCGTAACCCAAGCCTAGGTGCTGGGATTACTATTAAGGTATTCGCAGGATATTAAAATCCCTTAAAGAATTGTTTTCATAAGAAGGTGTGTATCACCAAAGAAAACTATTTTTGAATAAAACATAAATATCATATATGATGTTATCATACAGTCATTTTCATACTGTACATTATTATGCTGGGCATTATAGCTCACACTTGTTTTCTTAAATTGACACAACACAACAGTGAATCAAGATGCCTGACATGAGAACCACAGCCAAGAAATGGGTAGGAAATGGCCAGCTGTTCCGTAGATTGTTTGGTGTTGTACCACTTGTAGTCGGAATAAGCTGGATTAGTTTTTAGTTGTTTATAGTTCGTCTTATTTATAAGTATGACTTATGTAAGGTAAGAAATAAGAAACGTATATTTGGCCAGTGGACTAGCCTTACCTAGAGGTCACTCCCCGCTAAGATTAATTACTTTTGGGTTGTAATAAATATCACTTGATGGTTGACTATTACTCTAGTTATGATGGTTCATTTCCAAGATAATAACCTGTAAGTGTGTGTGTGTGTGTGATAAGTGTGGGGTCATGAAGCGTGAGTATTTATATATTGTAGTGTGAGTTTAGATGGCGTGGCCTCCGAGACTCCTGACCCCGAGTTTTGGGGCGCCACAATAAAGCCATAACCAACCACGTTTATTTATTGTACTTTACATATATATGAGCATATGATGAATGTATGTGCAGAGTAGTTTATAAATATGCATGCTTAATTAGATTAAGGATGTATTTATTAGATACGACACCCATGCCATGCTTTCTAAACATTATAAAATCTGTAACGACTCAAGATTTTAAAATGAACAAATGATTATGAGATTCTCGTGTTTATGAAATACGGAATAAAATACAAATTTTCTTTATTTCTGACATGAGGCGATTTTATCAAAAGCGAGTTCATTGAACTTGTAAGGTTGTGGGTTTAAGCGAGACCGTTGTGACTCCCTCACTACCTGAAAATCAAACCATTGACGAATGTTGATTTGAAGTATTTTATTCAAGGGAAAATTGGGAATCTCTTTATGATGGGATCATGATCGTTTTAAAATTAACAAAACCCTAAAGTTAATATTAAGTTGATCGGATGCCTTCCAATAAGTCTAATGTGTTAACCCTAGATCGATAAGGAGTGGGGTTCGCCAAAGCGAAGTACTCTCATCTATCGTGGGAGATGTGTTGAAGTATATTGATACTTTTGACTATTGGGTTTGACTTAACTAAGTTACCACAATAGGATTGTGAAATTAGATGCATAGAGTTTGGCGAGATTTATTAGATAAATATGAACAAATGTTATTCCACCAAACTATCTGTTAGTCCCTAACAATGCAACAAGAACTACAGAAGAGGGGTTGAATGGAATTCTTGAAACATTTTCTGAATTATTAAATGTTCTAACTTAAAATATATATGTCAGTGTTTTGATTTGCAAAGTGCGGAATCACAAGTTAAATATGAATCAAAACACAAAGTAATAAAAACACAAGTCTTTAAAACTTTCTGGTGGATTTGAATGTATCCACCAGATATATATATATATCAAGAGAACTTTGTGAAGCTTGAATAGCTCACAGTTGGTTACAAATAAGAACAACTAAACTTACAGAGAAATATTAAAGGATTCAGCTTACAATTGTTTCTCTGCGAAAATATTTTCTTAGTCTTGTTGTTCTTGTTCTATTTGCTACTCTTGGTTTATATATCACCAAGATTATACAGTAATAAGACAAGATAATAAAATAAAACATATCAAGTGTAATACTATGCTTCTTCACTACTCTATTCCAGCATCTTTGAATATCTTCATAATAGCATGGAAATGGCAATGCTTCTTTGTTCTCAAAAACCCAGTTGAATAGGCTGCCACATTCCTTTTGCATACACTCGACGCATGTGACTGTGTTGTCACTGTCAACAGATGTTTGAATTGATCATCTGTCGGGTACATGATTATCATCCATCGGGTTACCTTGTTGATCATCTGTCGGGTAGCTTTGCTAATCATCCGTCGGGTAGCTATTTGGCACTTGACTTCATTTCATTTATGCAGAATTATAAGACATCATCTATGTATAATTAATCAACCTATTCTTCATATCTAATCAAAGTCAACATGACTTATATGCTACTACAGAATCTATAAAAAGGTGTTTGCAGAAATGTGCTACATGACTTATTATTACATAAGCTACTCACTCGATGGATGTCAAATCATCATCCGTCGGGACTGTATTGAGTCATCCGTCGGGACTATATTTGCTTATCCGTCGAGTGCTACATAATTCACTAAGTTGAATCTACTAAGGTGTTTTTTTAATGAAATCATCAAGTTCACAACATATTCCCAACAATCTCCCCCAATTTATGTCTACTAAAATTGTAGCCATAAATTAAGAGAAACTTGATAATAATAAAACACTCTAAAATACAAATTTAAATGAAAGTAGATAAAACTGTAAAGTGTTGTAAATAACAAAATGTACAAAAATTTGCTCACAGTCATTTTCAAGGTGCTCCTCTAGCCTGAGAAGATTGATATATTTCCTTAATGATCTGGATCTCTTTCCAAGCTTTCTATTGTTTTCTTCTATTTGATTTTGGAGTTGTCTGTGGAATTCCAGTTCATTAGATTCTGAGAGATTTAACATTCCTTGCATTTCCAAAAGAGTCTCATTGCTAGAGATGCTCAACTGATCTTCTAACCTGAAGAATCTTCTAACTCCCTTATCATCCATAAATTCTATCAGCCAGTAGGGTCTTAGATGCACTTTACTTCTAGTGTAAGGAATAGTTAGAATCTTTGGGAGTGCATCTTTGGCTCTAATTCTCCTCAGTTCTTCGGTCTTCTTTAAAACTAGTCTTCTAGCTGTCACATTGAATCCAATGTTCTTTTTAAATGATGAATAAACCTTTATCATCCCAGATTGGCTTTCTTGAAGGATCCTGTGAAGTGGCCATTGTATCTCTTTTCCTCCCTTGTACTTGAATACTAACCTTTCAGGTAGATTCCTGTAAGCATCAATCCCTCTAACTTCTTCCAGTTCATCTACATATAGGTTTAAATATGAGAATTCCTTGATATCACAGATGTACATAATGTTTCCCTTGTTGACTTTGGTTTGAACTTTGGTTAGGGACTTGGATCTGAGAGTTGAGGGCTTTACTTTCTTGACTGCTCTGGTCTTTGTCTTCTTTGGCTTCATGAAGTGAGGTAGATTGAGTTCAGGTATTGGTAGACTATCCCAGTCTATTGGCTCATCCTTTGGAATGATAGGTTCACCATGAAAATTCTTGGATGGATCTATCTTAAATTCTCCATGTGCCACAGAGGGCATGGATGTTTGAGTTGTTGCAGATGTAGACTTTTTGGGAAACTGATCTTCCAATTCTTTTTTATCAAAGTCCAGTTTTCTCTTTGCATGAAGTTTGTAACTAAAACTTTTTCTCTGCTGTGATTCTTCTTGCATTTTCAGTTCCTTAGATTCAGTGGTTTTAGATGATTGTTCAGGAATTTGTTGTATAGGTTTCACAGCTTGCAGCTTGGCCAAGATAGCAGCTTGCTCCTTCTTTTGTTTAACCTTTTTAGCATCTAGAGCAGCTTGCTTCTTTTCTTGCTTCAATCTTTCCTTTTCTTCTCTTTTTGCTTCAGCAAATTGAGGGTGTCAAGCCACCACACAAATTTCCTTACCATTCCTGAAAACCATGGAAATTCTTCTTTTCAATGCTAAATCAGCTGGATCCTTGTAGAATGCAATAGAACTTGTAGGCAGTTTCTTTTCATCAAGCTTTGGTGTCTCATACACTGTATCCAAAGGGTTCTTTAGAGAAGGTTTAGGATAGTTCACCTTTGGCTTCAAAATTAGCTCAGCCTTTGGAGATTTGATGCAGGATGGTTGTCCTATTTCCAGATTATTCATGCTCATATCATTCACAGAGATTTGCCTGACTTGAGAGTGATGAATGGCTGATTTTTCTGGCTTTTTTGCTAGCCAAAATCTCTTTTGAATATCCTCGTCAATTTTCTCCCAGTTGATTGGGCTCAACTGCTTCTTTTCAGCTGCTCTCAATGTGGCTGCTGCTTCATTAATCAGATCAATGATGTCTTTAGTTGGTGTCTTAGTGAAAGAAATTGTGGGAACAATTACTTTGCTAACTTGAATGTTGAGCTGTTTCTCCCCCTTACTTGAGGCTTTCTCCCTCTTTTGTTATCATCAAGCTGTGTGGGAGGGAGTTGAGCAACCACCAACTGTTGGAGTAGTATAGTCTGAGTTTCTTGATTGTTAAGTATCTTGGCCATTGACCTCTCCACAGAAGATAATCTTGAGTCCATGGCCTCAACTTTTCTATTGAGATCAGCCTCCTTAGCTTTTGAACAATTTCAGTCATGGGGGTTGCAGGGAGTCTAGCATCCATCCTTTCTATGACAACTTGCTTGACTTTAGAAATTTCTTGCTTGATTGCATCCACACTCTAACTGTGTTGGAGGGCTTGAATTTTATGCAGCTGGATTGCTTCAAGATGTGCTGTGAGTAGTTTCTTTGTGCTGGCATTAGTAAATGCATGAATGGTTGTTTGGGTGTCATGAATTAACTTGAATAGTATTGATTGGAGATGTGAGTAGGAGCATTCTTTTGTTAGCATCCAGGCAGGAACATCTGCATCTCCCCATATGTCCATGCTATCTTCCTCATCATCCCCACCAGCATCCCCAAATGAGTTTTCATCCAGTTCAAAATCACTTCCAATATTGGAAGGCATAGCAGTGATTGCATCCTTTGCTCTCTGTAAAGATTGTGTAGTATGTACTAAGTTCAACAATCTTTCAGCCTCCTCATTACCCTATACAGCTAAAGTTTGGTAAGCTGTCACAGGGTGAGTAAATGTCTCAGCATCCAGGGAAATAGAATCTATAACAGCTTGATATTCTTGCTGAAATAGCCTTTCCTTTTATGCATCATTGACTCACTTCCAATGGTTTCCATCCTTATCACTCCTGTACCTGCATTTCTCTCATGATCTTTCTTTTGTTGCATCAAGGTCTCACCTTGGATCCCCACCCTCACACCCTCACCTTCACCATCTAAGGTGGGACTCCTCACACTCACTTTTGCCAGTCCTGAAGAAATGGACTGCATTGGTTCACTCTTTTCCTCTCCTTTTTCCTGGGAGCAACCCAGACTCTCACTCATTTCACTCCCTTCCCTCAGACCTAGGAGTAATTGCACTACTACTAAGTCTTTTGCACTTATAATAATTGATGAAATTTGAAGTTGTGCAGAGACACTCGACGGATAAGGAATATCCATCGGGGTAGTAATTTTGCTAACCGACGGATGACTGCTGTTAGGCACATCCATCGGGATACAATCACTACTCGACGAATGAACAATATCCATCGAGAGAGTAGAAATAAATGAGTTTGGAGTGGAGACTATTATGGACTCTGTGCAGATTGATGAAAATTTTGGCACAGATGTCCCAACAGTTTCAGAAAGAAATGGCAAGTGAGCCAACAAATCATCTAGAAGATGATGCTAACTTGCTTGGATTTTTGGCTTCTCCAAGAGAGTTAAAGATGGAGAATTTGGAAGTGATGTGTTTATCATGTCAACATCTAAAGAGTGTGTGGGAGAATTTGGTGTTTCAGGTGCTTCAATTATTAGAGATTTTGGTTGTGACTCCATATTTATTGGAGCCACGTCAACCTAACTTTGAGAAGGTGCAGTGATTGTGTCTTTAGCACCAGTTTGCACAGTGTGTGAACCCTGTGCATCCCCAAGGGTCTTTGATTTCTTCTTTCTAGTGTAAGTTTGGGGTGAGCTTCTGTCTCTTACCCTTTTGGCATGTGCTCTTGGCTGAGAGCTATGTTCAATAGTCACATCCTGTTGGGAGGAGGCAACTAGTAATGAGCTTATATCCTTATTAAGCACTGTAGTTTGTTAGGAAACTGCAGTGTAGCTAGGCTAGGAAACATTCACCTCTCCAACCTTATCCTTTGAGTTTCTTTGATGTTCACCAAGTCCCTCACCTTTCTTACCCACCTTCACACTCCCCTCTTTAGGTTTTGTGGATTTTATAACTGGCATCTTTTGAGAGACACCAGAGGGGGCTTTCTTTGTCTTTGTTTTTGAAATTTTGGATTTGGTAGCTTGGATAGGCAACTGTTGGGTCAATGACACAGTTGCCATAGCTACACTAGAATGTAAAGAAGTTTATGAGGTTGGAAGAGTAGAGACAGTTGAAATTACCTCACTTACCTGAGGTGCCTCCATAACTGGAAAATAGAAGAGTGGCACCTCTTTGTGATGGTTTGCCATGTTCAAATCTGCAATGATTCTCCTTTCTTGAACCCAACAATCTAATTTGTTGGTTGGGTTCTCAAGCACAATATCCTCAGAGAGGTGGTTAGCAAACATCATTAAAAATCTAGCATAGTAAACATTTTTACCCCTCTTATTTAGCTCCCCTAACTTAAACCCCAACTCAAATATGACAAGATCACTAAAGTTGAAAAATTTATCAATTACTAGCATGTAAAGCATGTTGAGCGTAGAGATATTAACTGAATCAAAATTGCTAATTTTACCAGAAAATAACTTAGTAACTACATCACACTGATAACTCCATTCCTTCCTAAGACCCAGCCTCCTAATTTCACTTAATTTAGAAGTAGAGAGTGCATAGCCCGTGGAATTAAGCATATTAACAATGTCAGTGTCTGTGTGTGGAGAAGTTACAATATTATCAGGAATTTTGAAGCATGCTTTAACAATATCACTATTAACACAGAATTCCTTACCTTTAATAGTGAAAGTGATAGTCTTATCAGTTGAGTTGTATATTGCAGTTGTCCACATTTCTTCAACAACCTCACTGTGAATGGTGGGTGATTCCGGCATGACATAGTTGAGTTTGCAGTTCTTCACAAAATCCATCATTTTGTGGTATCCGCCAGACTGCTGAATCCCCTTGTTCACTAGAGCCGTGAAGTTGTTCTTCTCATAGATAAATCCAGTTTGAGACATGATCTTGAGGACCGGTGCCATTGTTAGAGAGTGAAAATTGCAGAGAGAGAGATGATAATTGCTTTTGAGAAAGAGAGAAGTTAGATAAGATAATTTGAGAATGATAAAAGAAAAGCAATGAAAATGAATTATGCTTTTATACTATCTCAAAAATAACTGTCAAAAATAATAAAGTAAAATAAAGTAACCAATAAGAATTGCCCAAAATAGCCGTTTAAAAATAAACTGTAAAAATTCTATCAATTATCCGCCGTGTTATGCTTACAAACTGTAAGTATACTCGATGGATAATGTTCAGAGAATCAACGGCTAAGAATAAGACAATTCGACGGATGAGGATAAATCAGTTATCCATCAAGACATAAAATATTCCAGAAAAATAATTGATTTTATTAACAAATTGTATACCGACGGATGATCAAACTCGATGGATAATGATCATCCGTCGAGATGTAAATTTTGACTTAGCCAAAATTTCATCCAAGACTGAAAAATCAATTAAATTTATGGCTGCATTACAACTTGCAAATTATCTGTAAAGATTCAAGAGTAATTAAGCATACCTAACTCACTTACCAACCTTGAAAAGGTGGATTCATCCAATGGCTTGGTAAATATATCTGCAAGCTATTTTTCACTTGGAACAAAATGTAGTTCCACAGTACCATTTATTATATGTTCCCTTATGAAGTGGTACTTGATGTCTATGTGCTTTGTTCTTGAATGATGTACTGGATTTTCAGTGATGGCAATTGCACTTGTGTTATCATAGAAAATAGGAATCCTTTCCACTTTCAGACCATAGTCTAGCAATTGGTTTTTCATCCATAAAATATGTGCACAGAAACTGCCAGCAGCAATATATTCAGCTTCGGTTGTAGAAGTAGAAACTGAATTTTGCTTTTTACTGAACCAGGACACAAGCTTGTTTCCTAGAAATTGATAGGTTCATGTTGTACTTTTTCTATCAATTCTGCAACCTGCATAATCTGCATCTGAATAACCAGTTAGATTAAAACCAGAATCTTTAGGGTACCAAATGCCAAGTTTTGGTGTTCCCTTGAGATATCTGAAAATTCTCTTAATAGCTACTAAGTGAGATTCTTTAGGATTAGCCTAAAATCTAGCACAAAGACATGTAGCAAACATTATATCTGGCCTACTAGCTGTTAAGTACAGAAGTGAGCCAACCATGCCCCTATAACTTGAAATATCCACAGACTTTCAGTAGTGTTTAATTCAAGCTTAGTTGCAGTGGCCATGGGAGATTTTGCAGATGTGCAATCCATTAGATCAAACTTCTTTAAAAGATCATAAAAGTATTTAGTTTGAGTAATGAATATTCCATCACTAACTTGCTTAACTTGCAAACCAAGAAAGTAAGTTAGTTCTCCCATCATGCTCATTTCATACTTACTTTGCATCAATTTGGCAAACTTTTTGTAGAGCCAAAGATAATGTCATCTACATAAATTTGAACAAGTATGCTAGAGCCATTAACATTTCTAAGGAATAAAGTTTTGTCAACATTACCTCTAGTGAAGTGATTCTCTAAAAGAAACTTTGACAAAGTGTCATACCAGGCTCTAGGTGCTTGCTTCAGTCCATAAAGTGCTTTCAAAAGATAGTAGAGATATTCTGGAAAATTTGGATCTTCAAAACCAGAAGGCTGACTAACATAGACTTCCTCCTCCAAATCTCCATTCAGAAAGGCACTTTTAATATCCATTTGATAGACCTTGAAATTGGCATGGGTCGCATAGGCTAAGAAGATTCTTATGGCTTCAAGTCTTGCAACAGGAGCAAATGTTTCATCAAAATCTATTCCTTCTTGTTGACAATAGCCCTTAGCAACCAATCTAACTTTGTTCCTGACTACTATGCCATTTTTATCCATCTTATTTCTGAATACCCATTTGGTGTCTATTGGATTCTTTCCTTTAGGCTTGGGTACCAGCTTCCATACCTTATTCCATTCAAATTGGTTTAGCACCTCCTTCATAGCTAAAATCCAATCAGGATCCAACAAAGCTTCCTCTACCTTCTTTGGTTCTTCCTTAGATAGGAAACTGCTATATAGACATTCTTCTTGAGGTGTTCTTCTTGTTTGTACTCTAGAAGATACATCACCAATGATGAGCTCAAAAAGGTGATCCTTTGTCCTTTTCCTTTATTGAGGTAGATTAGCTCTAGATGAAGAGGCCTCATGGTTGTCTTGATGTGTGGTTGAGTTTTGATTATTAGAAACTCCCCCTGAGTTTATGGATCTTTGATTTGAGAAAGAAGAACTTTCTGTAAATGATCTATTCTGACTTTCAGCTTCTTTTGATGACCCGAAGGATGGTGAATTTTGAGTACCGACGGATGAAGCTGGTTGTCTCCCGACGGATAAAGCAGATTGTCTCCCGACGGATGAAGCATTTTGCAACTCGACAGATGTTGAATTTTGTGCTTCATTGGTAGTAGATTTTTCTGCATTATCCTTTGATACTATTTCTTGATCACTTTCATCATCACTGTCATCACTGACCATCTCCACATTATCAAATTTGAGGCTCTCATGGTAATCTCCATCTTGTAGTCCTTCAATCTTTTTATCATCAAACACAACATGTATTGATTCCATAATAATGTTGGCTCTCAGATTGTAGACTCTGTATACTTTACCAACAGCATATCCAACAAAAATTCCTTCATCTACTTTAGCATCAAACTTCCCATTCTGATCAGTTTGATTTCTCAAGATATAACATTTGCAGCCAGAGACATGAAGAAAATTTAGAGTTGGCTTCTTGTTCTTGAACAATTGGTAGGGAGCCATGCATTTTGCTTGATTAACCAAAGAAATATTCTGAGTATAGCATGCAGTATTTACAGCTTCAGCCCAGAAATATGTTGGTAACTTAGATTCTTCAAGCATTGTCCTTGCAGCTTCAATAAGTGATCTGTTCTTTCTTTCTACTACTCCATTTTGTTGTGGAGTTCTTGCTGCTGAAAACTCATGCAAAATCCCATTTTCTTCACAAAATGCTCTCATGACAGAATTCTTGAACTTAGTTCCATTGTCACTCCTGATTCTTCTAACTTTGAAATCAGGATGATTGTTGACTTGCCTTATGTGATTGATGATGATTTCACTAGCCTCATCTTTAGACTTAAGGAAATATATCCAAGGGAACTTTGAGAAATCATCTACAATTACTAGGCAAAATATTTTTCTAGAGATGGACACCACATTGACTGGTCCAAACAAATCCATGTGCAGCAGTTGCAAAGGTTCTTCAATTATTGAATCAAGCTTCTTTCTGAATGATGCTTTAATTTGCTTTCCCTTTTGGCAAGCATCACACAGTCCATCCTTAGAAAACTCCACTAGAGGAATGCCTCTAACCAATTCTTTCTTTACAAGTTCATTCATGGTCTTGAAGTTTAGATGGGATAGCTTCTTGTGCCATAGCCAACTTTCATCTTGACTTGCTTTACTGAGAAGACAAGTAAAAGATTCTGCATTTGATGAGTTGAAGTCAGCTAAATACACATTTCCTTTTCTCACTCTAGTGAGAACCACTTTGTTTCTCCTCTTTTTTATCACAACACAGGCTTCTGAGTTGAAGGTTACTGAATTGCCTTTATCACAAAGCTGGTTGATACTCAACAAATTTTGCTTGAGACCATCCACTAAGGCAACCTCCTCAATGATGACATTGTCTTTTGAAATCAAGCCATATCCCACAGTATAACCCTTGTTGTTATCTCCAAAAGTAATACTTGGGCCAGCTCTCTCCTTGAACTCTGTGAGCAGGGTAGAATCACCAGTCATGTGTCTTGAACAACCACTATCCAAGTACCACAGATTCTTTCTGTTTCCCTGCACACATTAAAATCAAATCAAGTTGATTTTGGTACCCAAGTTTCCTTGGGTCCTCCCTTGTTAGCTTTCTTCTTTTGTTTCTTAGGTTTGATCGCATTTGACTTGGGGATGTCAGATTCATCCTTAGTCATCTGAGTTGGACGTTTGCAACCATTCATTAAAACAGAATTATCATGCACATTTTGATTAACAAGAAATGGCATGCTATTAGCAAACATGTTATTCCAGTAGGGCATGCTAAATGGCATTTGAGGCATGCTAAATGCAGCATAATAAGGATTAGGTGCAAATGGCATATTAGCAAATTGTGCATTCATATTCTGTGTAGACATAGCATTCATAGGCATAGAAGGCATGGCATTCATGTTGGGAAAAGGAGGTGGCACATATATGGAAGTAGGCATGGCATTTTTGCAAATAACAGACAGATGATTTATACTACAACACTTGACACAGATTTTTCTTGGAGCATACTTATCAGGTGTGTAGTTGTTATGTTTGTTAATCCTTATTTACCATTTTTATTGTTTTTCCTTTTAGCCTCTGTTTTAACCTCAATCTTTTCTAGTCTGTCATTCAATTGCTTGATAGACAGATGACCAACATTCACTTTCTTCTCCTTCCTCACTTGACTAGATTCTCCTAAAATGATGTTTTTGGAAACTGATCCATATTTTTCATTAAACTTGGCAAGTTTGTCTTTACTCACAGGTTTGCTCACAGCCAACGGATGTGGATTTGTGTCACTCGGCGGATAATCCTTTTGGTTATCCGAAGGATGACTCTCATCATCCGTCGAGTCCATATCTGTTAGCAATCCTTCAACCAAATTGGATTCCAGCTTCTCCTTATTCTTCTTCCAGGCTGCATCACAAAAGGACTCAATACCTTGAACTTTGGTGATTTGAGCATGAACATCTCTAGATGTTTTCCATGCCTTAATCACCTCATATTCTCGTTCAAGCTGCTTCTTCAAAATCTCTTCTTTCTTTAAGGACTCAGTTAATTCATCCTTAGCAATCTTACACTCAATTCTCAGTTTTTCAAATTCAATAAACTGAGACTCTAGCATATTATTTCTCTCACTGAAAAACAAATTGTTTTCTTTGATTTTAGCATTTTCCTTAGTGAGGGACTTAAGTGTAACACGCAAATGATATAATTCTGTAGACATGTCATTTATTGCATCATTACACTCAACTTTAGATAAAAGTGCAAGGTTAGTGGTGATTACCTGATTACTTGAAGAACTTGTCTCTGTCTCATCAGACTTGGCCATTAGGGCTAGATTGACATAGCTGACATCCTCATCCTCAACCAGACCATCTGCTGCCCAATCATTTTCTTGTGTAATGAAAGCCCTTTCCTTTTGTTTGAGCAACTCAAAATATTTATGTTTATAATCCACAGGCTCAAACTTTTTCTTGCTGGAATCTGACTTTCTACACTCATTGGCAAAGTGCACTGCCAAGCCACATTTGAAACATTTGAATTTTGATTTATCCACCATGTTTCAATTTGGCTTAGCTGCTCCAAAGTTCTTCTTGAACTTGAGCTTGGCAAATCTTTTGGAAAGAAATGCTAGATGTTCATCAATGTCATCCTATCATCTTGGCTCAAAGAATCTTCATTTTCTGCTACCAGCCACTTGCCCTTGTTTTCACAGACCTTTGAAGTAGACTCAACAGCTTCTATCTTCATCTCCTTCTCTTTCTCTAACTCAGAAACCAGTGCAATGGACCCTCCTTTCTTTCTTCCTTTCTCCATTCTTTCATCTTGCTCTATTTCAAGCTTATAAGTCTTTAGAATTCCATACAGTCTCTCTAGTATAAACTCCTTATATTCTTGTGAATTTCTCAAGGAGACTATCATTGGTTTCCATTCTTTTGGTAGGGATCTCAGAAATTTGAGGTTAGAATCTTTGGTTTGGTAGACTCTTCCATGCAGCTTTAGAGCATTTAGTAGCTTTTGAAATCTACTAAAGATATCAGTGAGAGTTTCACCTTCTTCAAAGTGGAAATGCTAATATTGCTGCATTAGTAACTGCATCTTGTTTTCTCTAACTTGTTCAGTGCCATCACATATAATCTGAATTGTATCCCAAACTTCCTTGGCAGTTTTGCAATTGATGATTTTGTCAAACATGTCACCATCAACTCCATTGAACAGAATATTCATGGCCTTCTTGTCTTTCCCGACTTGTTCCATATCAGGATCTGACCATTCATGCCTTGGCATGGGAACTGATGACTCATTTCCAGTTGCAGCTCTCATTGGTACATGAGGGTCTCTCTCTATGCAGTCCACATAGGCCTCATCTTGAGAAAGTAAATGAAGATGCATTTTTACCTTCCAGTGATGGTAATTATCTTTGTCCAGAAAAGGAATCTTGACTCCAACATCCTTCTTGTTCATCTTGCTGTTTTTCGTGATCTTTAAACTCTTTGTTCTTCAAGAGCTTGCTCTGATACCAATTGTTAGTCCCTAACAATGCAACAAGAATTACAGAAGGGGGTTTGAATGGAATTCTTGAAATTTTTCTGAATTATAAAATGTTCTAACTTAAAATATATATGTCAGTGTTTTGATTTGCAAAGTACGGAATGACAAGTTAATATGAATCAAAACACAAAGTAATAAAAACACAAGTCTTTAAAACTTTCTGGTGGATTTGAATGTATCCACCAGAGATATATATATATATATATATCAAGAGAACTCTGTGAAGCTTGAATAGCTCACAGATGCTTATAAATAAGAACAACTAAACTTACAGAGAAATGCTAAAGGATTCAGCTTACAATTTTTTCTCTGAGAAAATACTTGCTTAGTCTTGTTGTTGTTGTTCTATTTCCTACTCTTGGTTTATATATCACCAAGATTACACAGTAATAAGACAAGATAATAAAACAAAACTTATCAAGTCTAATACACTATGCTGCTTTACTACTCTATTCCAGCATCTTTGAATATTTTCATAATAGCATGGAAATGGGAATGCTTCTTTGTTCTCAAAAACCCAGTTGAATAGGCTGCCACATTTCTTTTGCATACACTCGACGCATGTGACTGTGTTGTTACTGTCAACAGATGTTTGAATTGATCATCCGTCAGGTACATGATTATCATCCGTTGGGTTGCCTTGTTGATCATCCGTCGGGTAGCTTTGCTGATCATCCGTCAGGTAGCTATTTGGCACTTGACTTCATTTCATTTATGCAGAATTACAAGACATCATCTATGTACAATTAATCAACCTATTCTGCATATCTAATTAAAGTCAACATGACTTATATGCTACTACAGAATCTATACAAAGGTGTTTGCAGAAATGTGCTACATGACTTATTGTTACATAAGCTACTCAGTCGATGGATGTCAAATCATCATCCATCGGGACTATATTGAGTCATCCGTCGGGACTATATTTGCTTATCCGTCGAGTGCTACATAATTCACTAAGTTGAATCTACTAAGGTATTTTGTTAATGAAATCATCAAGTTCACAACATATTCCCAACACTATCTAAGAGTTATATTGTTGATATAATTGACAAATGTTGTCTACCTAAATAATCATGTTTTAGGAGAAAAGCCAAAGCTGACCTAACGCATGGTGAAATATGGATCTTGGCTCACTAGAAAGGATATAGAAGATGTTCTTTCTAAATTAATAGCTAGGGCTATTGATTTGATAAAAATAGTGGGAGATATATATTGTGTATATATATATATGAATAATCACTTGAACATAATTTATTGATCATCTGTAGAATAAGTCATTTTATGCATTTTAATATTGTAGATATCAATTGACAAATAATAAAAATAACTTCTCTATGTAATAGTCCTTGAGAAGGACAAGCTGACATTAAATAATTTCCACAATTGACACGAGAACTTGAGGATTGTCCTCAGGTTTAAGGATGTCACTCAAACCCCTCCATTATTTCCTCTAGCTGAGAATGAAACATATGCTGAACAAAATGCTTACCAGAAGCAAATTGATTATGCAACTGATGTTTCATGTCTCTTGCTTATAATTATGAGTGCTGAGCTTTAGAAGCAATAAGAGCAAAATGATGCTTATGATATGATTGAGCACCTTCAAAGGATGTTTAAAGGATAGGCTCGTCAGAAAGATTTGACAATAATAAGGCACCATACTTTGCATTAATGGGAGAATGATATCCGGTTGGACCACATGTTCTAAAGATGATAGGTATATGTACCTTGATATTTTGGCTTTCAAGAATAGTCTAGAGACTCGGCTTCATTTGATCAAACAATCTTTGAACAATTTATATTCTTAGTTTGTTAAGAACAAAAGGAATGAGTAAGACAGAACACTCACTGATTTGTTAATCTTGTTTAGAACTGCTGAAAATAACACGGTAAAGGCATGAATTACGTCCATATTGATGATGTACACATGGAATGCAAATGGGAAAGGAAAGTGGACAGGCAAGGTGAAGATTTGATCTCATTCGGTGCCAAACCAAAGTCCAATCCCAAAGGGCTTTTGAAGCCTGATAGTGGTGTTTTTAAAGGAGATGATTTTCATTCTTGTGGAAATAACCGGATGATTGGAAGTTAAATTATCGATCTTGTTTGAAAGATCTAAAGAAGAAGACTAGCAATGGTCAAGCTTCAGGTATCGGGTTAGAATTGGAGCAAAAGTTGTTGCTCTAGTTGAAGGAACTCGATACCTAATTTTGCCCATATAGGCGAGATTGAGAACTTGATAAATTGTTATTATGTGCCTGCCTTTAGGGGATACATTAAATCAATTTCTTGTAAGGATAAGAAAGGTTTTTATTTTAATTAAATAAACAATAGTTGTTTATTCTATTTTAATGATAAGGCTTATAATGTTGCACAATTAGTTAACAATTTATATGTTCTAAGATGACTCAAATAAAACATTACCTCTACCATTGTCATTAAGCCATATTAATGAGAAATGCATTTCTGAGTTACATATAGATGGATACTTGGATAAGTTTGATTTTGAATCATACTGAAGATGCGAACTTTGTCTCATTGGCAAAATCACTAAAGCTTCTTTTACCTGATCAGGTGAAAGGGCCACCGAATGACTAGGACATATACATAATGATGTATATGGTCAGATGCGTATGATGGCAAGGGGTGGCTTATACTACTTTATAACATTTACTGATGATTTCAATAGATATGGATATTTGGTTCTTATAAAGAACAAATCTGATTCTTTTGAAATGTTCAAAGAATATAAGGCCGAAGTAGAAAAGCAAACAAGGGAAAAGTATAAAAGTTTTATGATCAGATCGTGGAGGAGAATACTTAAGCCTCAAATTCAAGAGTTTCTTGAAGGAGTGTGATATTGTATCACAACTTACCCCTTTTAAAATACCTCAATGGATTAGAGATTCTGAGAGGAGAAATCGTACCTTGTTGGACATGGTGCGATCGATGATGAGTCAAGCGGATCTTCCAATCAGTTTCTAGGGTTATGCTCTAGAAACGGCTATATATACACTTAACCAAGTTCCAACCAAAGCGGTTCAAAATACTCCGTATGAGATATGGACTGATAAACGTCATAGCATGTCATTTATGAAAATTTGGGGACATGAAGCGTTTGTAAAATATTTAGCCTCTAACAAGCTTGGACCAAAATTAGATAGATGCTATTTTATGGGATACCCAAATGAGACTAGGGTATAATTTTTATAATCCTTCCAGGAACAAAGTGTTTGTTGCTCGGGCCGCTGTATCTCTTGAGGGAGAACTAATTTCTAAGAAAATCAGTAGGAGGATAATATATTTAGATGAAGATCGAGAACCACATGATAACATTGAACCAGAGTTGGAATAAGATCAGGATGTACATCAAAATGTTGAAAGTAATCATGTCCAAGAAACACATGTTATTTGTAGATCTATTAGGATTCACTATGAGCCCGGGAGAAATTATGAATTTTATTTTGACTCAAGATGGTGTTGTGATGCTTACGGATAATAATAAGCCTCTCACCTACCAAGATGCTATGAACAGTTCAGACTCCAAGAGATGGCTTGAGGCCATGAAATCTGAGATAGAATCCATGTATCAAAATAAAGTATTGATTTTAGTTGATCCACTTGATGGGGTAAAACCTATAGGGTGCAAATGGGTTTTCAAGAAGAAAACTGACATGGATGGTAAAGTACAGACCTATAAAACGCGACTAATGGCAAAACGTTTCAAACAAATTCATGGTATAGACTATGATGAGACTTTTTCACCGATTACTATGGTCAAGTATATCAGGATTTTGTTAGCAATAGTTGCTTACTTTGACTATGAGATTTGGCAAATGGATGTCAAAACTGCTTTTTTATATGGGAGCCTTGAAGAGGATGTATATATGATACAACCTGAGGGTTTTGTCGATCCAAAATTTGCTAAGATAGTTTGTAAGTTGCTTTTATCTATTCATAGATTGAAGCAAGCCTCAAGGAGAATGAATATTCATTTTGATGAAATGGTCACAGAGTTTGGCTTTAATCAAAACGAAGATGAACCATGTGTTTGCAAGAAGGTTAGTGGGAGCCATGTGACATTCCAAGTATTATATGTAGATGACATATAATAGATAAGGAATGACATACCTTCTCTACAGGCTGTTAAGACTTGGTTGAGAAATAGTTTCTCGATGAAAGACTTAGGCGATGCTACCTATATATTAGGGATTAAGATCTATAGAGATAGATTGAAAAGATTAATCGACTTAGTCGGAGTACATACATTGATAAAATATTGCATCATTTTAGGATGCAGGAGATAAAGAAAGGATATGTTTCGATGTCTCATGGGATAGTGATCTCAAAAGATAATTACCCCTAAATTATTAGATGATAAGGGTTGTTTGAAAAAGCTCCATATGCTTTAGCAATTGGATCTATAATGTGTACAATGATATGTATTTATCCTAATGTTTCGTATGCTTTGAGCATGACGAGCAGATACCAGTCTAATCCAGGTGAGGGTCACTGGATAATTTTCAAGAATATTCTTAAGTACTTAAAGAGGACTAAAGATTTATTTTTGGTGTATGGAGAAAATAGGGAACTGGTTGTAAAGGGTTACTGTAAAGGGTTACACTGATACTAGTTTCTTAACCTAATTCCTTGTTAGACAAGGATGATTATGTGTCTATGTCTGGTTTGTGTCTAAATATAAGTGATCTTAGATGGAATAGTTCACAGCAAGAACATTGATGATTCTATAAAGGATTTCGAATATATTGATATTTTTTTGAAACAGCAAAGGAGACTGTTTAGGCATGTCCTTTGGTGATATCACCTTATTAATGAGATTAATGATCAAGGAGATATAAATGTAAAGTGCATGGTAATGATAGTGTTGCATACCCACTGACTAAGGCTTTGTCGCAACAGAAGCACGATGGTCATACTAGTTCCATGAGTATTAGATACATGGGTGATTGGCTCTAGTGCAAGTGGGAGATTGTTAGTGTTTGTGCCCTAGAGATAACACTATGATGTTTTAGTTTAATACATTAGGATTATTAATGTTTATGTTCTATCGATTATTCTCTTTATAATTTATTAATTCTTAATTTACTGTGATATAAATGTTAGATTAATAAATGTCCTTGGAATATGATATGCAATTCCATATCTCTAAGTACGTGACTTAGAAATGAGATTTTTAGAATAGTATCAATATTCCTAAAGGTCCCTAGTCGAGTATTATTATTAAGGGACAATAATAATGCATTAAGACTAGTGTGTTTGTTGACTGATGATCACCTCTCATTGATCATAGGTATGATGATAATAAAGCCAAAAACACAGGCAGATGTATATGTACATGGTGTTGGACAGACCCAATGTGAGATTCTACATGTCTGTTGTGTTATAAGTAATTCTCACAGTGATAATGATGTAATGGTCCTTAGACCTGAAGTCATTATATTTCTATACGAGAATTAATATACATTGATTCCATTAAAAGTTATCCTTAACCAGGTAATGATAAAAGTGGACATTGGGTATAATATTAATCATATGAAAAATATGAATGATCTAGATGGGATTTAACCCTCCTATTTTAGGAGTGATATTATTGGCCTCTTGTGTGAGCTAGACTATGAAATGCGTGGCCACGCTCAAATATTGATTTGATATGATAGTCTACTCATTGATCAAGGAAACCTGGATTAAACATTGATGAGGATGACACATTACATGCCTCCAGTTCAATCTATAATATGTGGTTAAAGGGATTATATTACATTGTACATTATTCACAAAAGGTTTAATTGTAACAACCCAAATCCGGGGTCAAGATTTGGTGTCACTAAACAATCTTTACATAAAATACAAGAATATTCAATTAACCCCTCGAATCCGGATTGTTTACAGGTTATGGTATGAACAAGAATCGAACCTTCTATAATTCACAACAACTATAATACGAGTGTAAATACCTTTATGCTAACGTCCTTGACATATTTTTCTAACATTTTCGTCCTCTCGCAGTGGAGATCTCTTTAACTTCTGTTGTCTAACGAAAGCTATTCACTTTTGAAAATCACATATTTTCTACTTTTCCTTGGATTCTGCTCACATTTATTAGCCGATGAACTTTTCATTTTCCGTTGTATATCATTTTATTCACAATTCTACCACAACACTGATGTCTGGTATTGTCTTTGATATTCTCATCGTCGTTCTAGAAGTTGTACTTACAACCACACATGTAATTCTACGTTCTCCTTGTAAATAGGGTTGCACCTTCTTTCTAGTCTTACCTATACCTAGTAAGATAGATATCATTCCTCGCGCAGTGCCAGGTATGTGTTAAGAATTTTCTCGCAACGGTGGTGCCTTTGCAGCTTGCAACTTTGGCTCTTTATCAGCTTCGACTAACTCGTTGCCTCCGGCGTGGAGCTCATCCTACTACCTAATTCTAAGTTAAATCGTACTAATACTCACCTAGCTTCCCTTACAAAAGTCCTCACAAGAATCAATCGCATCTTTTTCAAAACCAGATGAAAAGTAGGGTAACATACCCAATCTCCGTCAAGCTGTCAACTCCTCATTACTATAGGGTCTGAAAACTCAATATATCTATAGCGTTGCTATATTCGTCTCAACAACCATATCTTACCCATTTCATATCAGATCTGCTAACCCTAATTCACACTAAACTCAACTTAACATGAGCATGCCTAGCTCTTTACTATCTTATATGGCCTATCACTCCTATCTTACCCTCACCGATTCTTATTTCAGTGACCAATAACCTGTAGCTCTGATGCCAACTTGTAACAACCCAAATCCTGGGTCAAGATTTGGTGTCACTAAACAATCTTTACATAAAATAAAAGAATATTCAATTTACCCCTCGAATCTGGATCGTTTACAGGTTATGATATGAAACAAGAATCTAACCTTCTACAATTCACAATAAGTATAATACGAGTGTAAATACCTTTATGCTAACGTCCTTGACATATTTTCTAACATTTTCATCCTCTCGCAGCAGAGATCTCTTTAACTTCTGCTGTCTAACGAAAGCTATTCACTTTTATCCTTATCTGCTTCTAAAAGAAATAAGAATTTACAAAGCAAGAGTGAGCCAAAAATGCCCAGCAAGTATATAAATTGAGTTTCAAGCATGGATATAGAAGGAAAATTTCTGGATAAAATCTTTAAACAATTTTAAACAATTCTATTTATATGAGAGAGTTGAGCGGATAAACATTGGCCATTACCAGCCTTTAATTATAAATCCAAAAGTGATAAGTGATTCCAGATTCATCTCCTGAATCAGGGTTTTGTCCGGTTTTGGAATCATAAAACTTTTCATGAAAGAATGCCGTTAATGGCGATCAATAACAAATTAGACTGGACACTAGTTCACACTCATACCCTGCTAATCAGTCAGGATATAGTGTAGATCTATATCTCCTATATAGATCCAGTCGGGTACCCAGGCTCTACGGCCCATCTCAAGGATTCGGTTATGTCCCGGTCCTTAGGATTAAGAACACTTAATCCCACACATCACTATCCAGCCCGTGGAGTATTTTGATGTCAAATCATTTTGATTTCAAAACATCCCAACTCAGGGTTCGCAAATAACCGGAAAGAATAGGTATTTGCTCAAGAGAGCAATCGAATTATAGGAACAATAATGAAAAGAACTTGCATAATAAGAGTAATTGCAGCGAAATATAAAACGTTTAACTATTCTGAACTTAGAATAGGAATGAAGAAATAATTGCAGTATTTTAAAAGAAAGTTCAGGAATACTTGCCTCAATAAGCTTTAACCACTATTATCGGTTGACTTTTGGATTGCCTTGAATATTTGTCTTTGTCGTCAGACCACTATCCTATTCCGTCTACGATCCCAATGCTCAGATCCTTCGATTGGAACTTTACTGAGCTCAAGGTCGAACCACTATATCACTCTTAGTCCGACGTCACTCCTCGGGTCTTCCGACTAGGACCTACAGGGTTTGAAATACCCTAATTCAGATAATCGCCTCGCTTATCATAACATCACTATCACTTCTACCCATATGATTTCATAACCCGATTCGTAATTATATGTATTATTGAAATACACATGGCAATTATGGTTCACATCTTTGAAACTCGGTTCATTGTTTATTTTCGGAAAGTACGTATACTCGTTGGTCTGAAAATAGTAGGGTGATTATAAAATATTTTGTTACGACACATAACTAGATTCGTATAACATAATTATATACTTTTGTTCGACGTCTCCGATAATTATAGGTTACGTTCCCGTATTTTCAGAATTAATTTCCCGAAAATCGGGCAGCGTCTCCTTTGTTTACCGGCCTACCCTTCGAAGCAATTCAACGTCAATCCAATCAAAATGACAACATCCAATCACAATTCACAATTCCCAATCATTGGTACAACTCAATTATTAATTATTATCATCATCTGTGTTTCTGTGTCTTTATTCGTATTTTTCAATTCGCAATTCATTTTATCAACTAATTTTATTTAATTATAATTTATTTCACGAAATCCACCTCAATTTAATTCCTGCAGAAATTAATAATAAAATAATTAAAATCCCAAATCGAACAAGGTAACACATTCGAGGCAGAAACCACCAAAACACAACCACAACGCGCGTCACGTGCACAACAGAACCAAAGACAGGGCAACCAGAACACAAACTGCAACACCGCCTCCTGTCAACAAGCACACACACACCACCACGCTCACACACACGTATAACACACACATATAACACACACACGTACACAATCACGAACACACATACATATATATATATAACTAAATCGAACAGAACCGAAGCAAGAGGAATCACCGGAAGAACCAGCCGGAAAACTCACCGGGACACAAGAATCCGGGGAAAGTCAGAGGAAAACAGAGAAAGAAGAAAGAGAGAGAGAGAAAGAATAAGGGAGAGAGTGTGAAGAAATAAAGAGGAGAAATCGAATCTACCGAGAGATCGAACAAGAGAGATGAAGAGAGGAGAGAATTGAGGGAGAGAGAGAACCCGAGAGAGGGAGAGGCGGCAAAGTCGAAGGAAAAAAGCGGTGGTAAGGAACAGAGAGGGGGGGTTGTATATGGGGGTTTTTGTTTCATTATTTTTTATATATTTTTTTTCGTTATTACCCCGATTCGGGTCGCACTTATCAATTTCAACAAATAATTGATGAGTAACAATAACCCGAAAATTTATCCAAACATATTTAAAAAAATTTCAAGATAATTAAAACTAATCATTATAAAAATTTTATAATTTTAAAATCATTTTTGAAATGCGCATTCAGATTCGTATTTTACAATTTAACGAATAAATGGGTGGGTGAATAGAAGCCTGCAAATTGCCGGGATAATTTTAGAATTCTCGAAATGTTTAAAAGTTAATAAAATAAAATTTTCATGATTTTTGAAACATTTTGGAATTAAATACTGATTTTACAATTAAATGAGATCAGAAAATCATTTAAAATTAAATAATCAATAAAATATTTATTTCTAAATTTTATAAACTCCTAAAAATATTAAATAAAATTATAAAACAAGAAAAATAATTTTAGAAATAATTTAAGCATGTATGAGAATAAATATTCAATAAAATCATTTTAAGAACAAAATAATGCCATACAGTTCAATAATTAATTATACAAATAAGGTTCGTATCCAACAATTACCCAAAGTTAACAATAAAATAACACACAACTAATAGACTAATCACATATTTTATTTGTTTAATAATTCAATAATTGCATTTACATATCAGATCCGAAAATAGGTTACTTAGCCGTTAAGTAACTAAAAAGACGACACGATTTTATAACAGATTTGGATAATTATCAATACAGAGCTTCCTATAAAACATTTTATACGAAAATAAGATAATAATATCTCGCCTTTTGAGAATACGGATTTTTATCGATCTATAAAACGATTAGCGTATCAAAAATTTTATGCCAGGACTCGTACAGGTCAAACCGTACCCCGGATCGAAAAAGTCAAAACATAAAAAGTGTTTAGAATCATCAGATTAGGTTAAGAAAGAGTTTTCGGAAGAGTTTCGAGTTGTAAAAATGCAAAAATGGTTGAAATGGAACGATTTCTGATTCTAAAAAGTAATTTTATAATCACGTAAAATAACCATTATTGATTCTATAAATCCTTATAAAATCACATAACACTCCAAAAATTACCAGAAAAATACCAAAACTATCTATATTTTATTATAGATAATTAAAGATTAAAATATCTAAATTTTATCAGAAATAAACATCCAAATATTAATATCAATCATCAAATAATTTACCAAAAATCACATAATAATTATTTATTGATAAAAATAATTACATAATATTTCGCAGACGTTACATCCTTCCCCCTTATAAGGATTCTGTCCTCAGAATCATGCTAAGGAACAGACCATGATATTTTTCGAGCATCTTACTTAAAATTTCTCAAAACTCATCATTTTCACCACTACTCAACAGTCTTTTGACAATATCAACATCTATCAGTTGCTCATGCAACCTAATTCAAATTTCCATTTTGTACATATGGAGCTAATTTACTCTTCTTGGTCATACACCTATGAACGTCTTATAAACTCGTTATACATGTCACAACATGACCAACTCATTCACAATCATTCTATCTGTCTTATTGTCTCAAAGGGCTAACTTAAATTATACTAACCTTCTTTTCTTTCCAATTCTAATAATTCATGGTCATGAACGCCTCCCATTTTCCCTAGTTGTTCTATTTTACTTTCCATGTCTCTTTCTGTTCGATTAGCCTGACATATGATCGTTTTCAATCGTATTCGAGAATCTTTAACCGGCCTCTTGTGCTTTTCATCCGTCTGCGCCCAATATACTAAGCTCTTGGCGTCTGATGCTTCGAAATGTTCTAAATATATTAAAAAACTAAAAATTAAAGGAAAATCTCGGCAATTGCATTTAACTCGCCACTTAGTATACTTCAATTCCTTTTTAATCACTATCAAGTATATTCATCGAGCGAGAATCTTTTACTATCTGAAAGGAAATATTAATTTGGAATGGAATGCATCATAACTTTATTCAAAACCGAACTCTTGGTACTAATACTCATTTTGTTGTCATATCAAATTAGATATCAATATGAACTTTGATGCTCACAACATTCTATACTAAAGTTAACATCAATCATCTATATTAGTACCACCTTTGATATCTAACAACAAAGTAAGTATCAGTATAATCCAGAAGCCGGATCAAAACATATTCTCAATTTCTAACTTTTCTAATTCCTTTATCCACTTCCCAGCAATCTTCGTGACATTCACTCTTTCTTTTCTACTCTAGACATCTGTCTCTAAATGGATCTTGCTTGGTTGGTAATTAACCATACTTCCGTAGCTCATAATCCATTATGACCAGAGTTCACACCTTTGAAGCTTAGAACGCAGTTGCTACTTTTCAACCCTTCGCAGGCATATCTTCCAATATTTAACTTGGTCTTCTTTAGTCCTTGAATGGGCGAGGAGTATATCAATAAATATAATTACACTATCCAAATACTCCTGATACACTATATTCATTTAATCCCAAGACTTACCACTTCTAATAATTAATGCATAATTTTATACCTCCATTCTCTTTTTCCCATGATCACTATTGTGCATAGCGCGAAACACTTCTTATTTTATTATTCCTTCATTCCACATTCCTGGAGTTTCTTTAACTCATTACTCCATCCCTATTGGGTCATATTATACAGGGCTTTTGACACCAGCTCCACTCTGCGCAATAACCGATGAGAAATTTTTACTTCATTCCTCGAGGTAACCTTGGTAAATCATTCGTTCGAACCTTTGGGACTTCACTTTAATTCTAAATAATTCCATCTTGAGATTCATTGTAACGTTCTTCCCTAACAGTTTGCCACTAATACCTTTGGTTAATCTTCCCTGTTTACACGCATTCTTTGAATGAAATTCCTATCTTCAATTATCGGCGTTTCACTTCATTCTCCTATCCGTTCTAGCACAACTGATGTTCGCAACTTGCATATATCATGGATTATTTTATAAAATTTCTTTATCATTCTTTTGATTCCATTTATTTTCTTATTTATTTCTCCATTCTCATTATTCATTATCTCTTTTAAACATAAGGGATCTCTTTTTCTAGATAATACTAATCTGTTCATTATTAGATAAGTCATTTCTGAAGTTAACGCTAGAATGAAGGCTTTATTTATAATGTTTAAATTCTTACTAACAGAATTATTAAAATTTATCGGTAGCTACTCTCTCAGCCTTGCTTAACTCATCACGGATCGCGTATTTGACTTTCCCCTCATTGATCAACATTTCTTTTTTCCTGAGTTCACATGCAGACTTCTTTAGTCTCTATCTTACATCGGATACTTGGATTTCCGAGTTTCCCAGTATTTCACAGCATCTTCCATTAAATCGTAATTCGACATGGATATACATTCACATCCTTCATGGAGTATTATTACAGATGGTAACATTTCTTTGCTCTATCTTGGATCTTCAGTTCTTGCAAACGTTCTCTTCACTAATTTATAGTAACTTCCATTAAATTGACATTCGATATGGGTATACATCCAAGTCCTTCCTGGAACGCTATTACAGATGATAGAATCTCTTTGCTTTATCTTGAACCTTCAGTTCTTAAAAATATTCTTCTGACTAACATGTACCAATTACTTTCTGTTCCTCTTGTTTATCGAAAAGGGTGTATTCATCTAGATAAAATCTCTTAAATGTCTGTAGTAACATCACGCTAATTCTACTGAACTTTTGATTTCTTCTAATGCCATCACTTCCTCCAAATTCCTAATTGCTTTGATTTCAGAACTGAAAATCATGTCAGAGTTTGACTTAATCTAATTGGAATCGACTTCCATTTAACTAACCATTAGTTGGTAAAGTTAATCAAGTAACTCTTTTAACTGATCAATTAAACCAAGTGCTGACTAGCTAACTGGAATCAAAGACCAATTATATAAAGTCGGTTGGGTCATGGCAACCTTTTCCAAAAACCGAGATCGCAATCATTTGGAGTATCAATAAGAATGAAAATATACTTCTTTATCCTTAAAAGTAGGGTAATTTTTGAAATTTTGAGCAATACCTCCCCTATACCATCGACTGCTAGTCGGACTCAAGCCGACACCATCAATCAACCAAATCGTCCACAATCATATACACCCACTTCCATCAACCAAATTCATCCATTCACCATAACTCAAACTGTAACATTTTGATCAGCACTTGTACCATAACATCTCTCTTTTGAATTGGACGGAGGTCTTAAACTAACAAAGATTAGTATCACCATATTTTTTTTCAATTCTTTATGAATATTACTATATGTTATTAATGAACTTAAAATTTATCTCGTTGTTTCTCAAAAATTTTATTTCGCAAGTATTTTAACTTATTTCTTGTCATTACTAATTGTGTATAGTTACTTTTAGAAATTAAGCCTAACTTTGATGATACACACTCAGTTTCATTATTTAATTTTTTATCTTTTAATAACCACGCATGATCTACATTATCGTCATCACAATTTGGTGGAAACTCAATCATTAGATCATTATTTCTTAAAAGATTTCACATTCGAATCACAATTCCTTCATTTCCACTTATGTTCCTGTATCAAACTTTCGTCGCTGGCTCAGATAGGGGTATTAAATTTTCCATCACTTATTTATGCAAGTTAGAGAACCTCATAATTTCTTGAAGAACACGTTCAAAATTTGGTTGTAATTAAGATTTCTTCTATCTTGAATCTTCACGACAAATATCTTCCCGCGGCGAAGGGATGCTTCATGTATTAATTTCCTATCTGAATCATTGTTCATAATTTCCTTGATCTTTGATTGTCGTCCCGATACTCATTTGCTTTGTCTGATGCATACGACTTTACTTCCTTATTTTGTAATTAATTTTTTTGTTACGGTTCAATAACGATTCATTTCTCATCGAAATCTTCTGATTTGAAGTGCATCGCGTTAATGTAATCTACTGTGCTGATAAGATTCTCATAACACGAACAACTGTCAGATTTGATGTCTTTGCCACGACCACATTGTCGGTGTATTCATTCTTCCTTGCTCATAAATGTCCATCATTTATCGACTTGCAATCGTATCTATGTTCGTTATATGATTCCACGTGCCACACTATTCCATTCCTTTTGAAATCGTCAGAGAACAGATTCTACGCAAGAGGAGAATTTGTGAATATGATTCTGATTGAAAACTGAATAGGGAACAACAATGCAACAAACGATTGGGAGAATTTGTAAGTCAGTAAATTGAAGGAAGAAGAATGAGTGAGGATTTAGATATGAATGAGAAAACCATATTTGTACTCAAGATGGCCAGTCTTTCATACTATATGGCATATAGCACATGATTAGGTGGCGTCCCACCCGACTCTTCATCATTTCAAAAAAGCGTCATACCCCAACACTGTTTGTCTCAATCAGGAATCAATAATTTGAGAAGTTAAACGATTCAGAAGGAATACAATAAATTTTCTTTCATTTTCGCCTCATATGATTTATCAACAAAAGAAGCTCATATGTATTCAAGAATCAAGAAAAACACATACTATCATATTAGAAGAAAGAATATCAGTGTTGATCACCTTCCACGCTTCACCTACGTATGCCTTCAGGATCGTTCGAATACAGGTTCACGATTCAAGTCACATCATTGCTTCGAAATGTTGTCTGGAAATGCCTTCACATCAAATGCTTCAATAATTTGATCTTAATCGCGTCCTTACAAAATTTATAATCATTGCTTCAGATCTCATCTATGCCGTGTAAAATACCCATCGATCACGCAACGCCTCAATTTCGTCGATAGAAATACGATTCTTTTCCAATCATCTGGAAGATTCTTCCATTTCTTTCAATCATCCTCTGTCCGTTTGAATCACAACTCTCGTTAAGTTTTAATAATTTCACGAATTAGGTAAATAATGTTTTAACATGTTTATTCAATTATTGATATTATTAAACAAAATTTATATTAGTCTTTCATGGAAAATTTTAAACTTTCTTCTTACTAGTGGGTCTACTTGGTCCTCAAATTCAACAATACTGAGTCTAAATTCATTCTTCTTTTTAGGTCATTTTCTGTTTAAAATAACAAGAACTTAAGCAGTAATTCGACAACCAAATTATGAATCTCGTTTTATGTAAAAAACTTTTGAAAGTTTATTAAGAAAATCCTTTTTGAAAACTCATTTTAAAGTTTTGAAAATCACATATTTGGTCATCATTACTATATAAGTTACTTGCTATTTTTTATAATCCGCTAATGAAATGTCTAATTAAAAGAATGCCCATATAAGGGTCTCTCCACTTTGGTACCTCTTCTACTTTTCCTTGGATTCTGCTCGCATTTATTAGCCGACGAAATTTTCCTCTTCCGTTGTATATCATTTTATTCACAATTCTACCACAACACTGACGTCTGGTACTGTCTTTGATATTCTCGTCGTCGCTTTGGACGTTATACTTACAACCACACATGTAATTCGATGTTCAGCTTGTAAATAGGGTTGCACCTTCTTGCTAGTATTACCTATACCTAGTAAGGTAGATATCATTCCTCGCGCAGCGCCCGGTATGTGGTAAGAATCTTCTCGCAACGGAGGTGCCTTTGCAGCTTGCAACTTTGGCTCTTTATCAGCTTCCATCTACTCGTTACCTCCGGCGTGAAGCTCGTCCTACTACCTAATTCTAAGTTGAATCGTACTAATACTCAGCTAGCTTCCCTTACACAAGTCCTCACAAGAATCAATCGCATCTTTTTCAAAACCACATGAGAAGTAGGGTAACATACCCAATCTCCGTCAAGCTATCAACTCCTCATTACTATAGGGTCTAAAAACTCAATATATCTATGGCGTTGTTATATTCGTCTCAACAACCCTATCTTACTCATTCCATATCGGATCTGCTAACCCTAATTCACACTCAACTCAACTTAACATGAGCATGCCTAGCTCTTTCCTATCTTATATGGCCTATCACTCCTATTTTACCCTCACCTATTCTTATTTCAGTGACCAATAACATGTAGCTCTGATGCCAACTTGTAACAACCCAAATTCGGGGTCAAGATTTGGTGTCACTAAACAATCTTTATATAAAATAAAAGAATATTCAATTAACCCCTCGAATCCGTATCGTTTATAGGTTATTGTATGAAACAAGAATCTAACCTTCTACAATTCACAACAACTATAATACGAGTGTAAATACCTTTATGCTAACATCCTTGACATATTTTTCTAACATTTTCATCCTCTCGCAGCGGAGATCTCTTTAACCTCTGCTGTCTAGCGAAAGCTATTCACTTTTATCCTTATCTGCTTCTGAAAGAAATAAGAATTTACAAAGCAAGAGTGAGCCAAATATGCCCAGGAAGTATATAATTTGAGTTTCATACATTGATATCCAAGGAAAATTTCCGAACAAAATCTTTAAACAATTTTAAACAATTTTATTTATATGAGAGAGTTGAGCGGAAAAACATTGGCTGTTACAAGCCTTTAATTATAAATCCAAAAGTGATAAGCGATTCCCAGATTCATCTCCTGAATCAGGGTTTCGTCCAGTTTTGGAATCATAAACCTTTTCATGAAAGAATGCCGTTAATGGCGATCAACAACAAATTAGACTGGACACTAGTTCACATTCATACCCTGCTGATCAGTCAGGATATAGTATAGATCTATATCTCCCTATATAGATCCAGTCGGGTACTCAAGCTCTACGGCCCATCTCAAGGATCCGGTTATGTCCCGATCCTTAGGATTAAGAACACTTAATCTCACACATCATTATCTAGTCTGTGGAGTATTTTGATGTCAAATCATTTTGATTTCAAAACATCCCAACTCAGTGTTCGCAAATAACCTGAAAGAATGGGTATTTGCTCAAGAGAGCAATCGAATTATAGGAAAAATAATGTAAAGAACTTGCATAATAAGAGTAATTGTACCGAAATATAAAACATTTAAATATTCTGAACTTAGAATAGAAACGAAGAAATAATTGCAGTATTTTAAAAGAAAATTCAGGAAAACTTGCCTCGATAAACTTTAACCACTATTATCGGTTGACTTTTGGATTGCCTTGAACATTTGTCTTTGTCGTCAGACCACTATCCTATTCTGGCTACGATCCCAATGCTCAGATCCTTCGATTGGTACTTTACTGAGCTCAAAGTCTAACCACTATATCACTCTTAGTCCGACGTCACTCCTCGGGTCTTCCGACTGGGACCTACAGGGTTTGAAATACCCTCATTCAGATAATCGCCTCGCTTATCATAATATCACTATCACTTCTACCCATACGCTTTCATAACCCGATTCGTATTTATATGTATTATTGAAATACACATAGCAATTATGGTTCACATCTTCGAAACTCGGTTCAGTGTTTATTTTCGGAAAGTACGTATACTCGTTGGTTTGAAAATAGTAGGGTGACTATAAAATATTTTGTTACCACACATAACTATATTTGTATAACATATTTATATACTTTCGTTCGACGTCTCCGATAATTATAGGTTATGTTCCCGTATTTTAGGAATTAATTTCCCTAAAATCGGGTAGCGTCTCCTTTATTTATCGGCCTACCCGTCGAAGCAATTCGACGTCAATCCAATCAAAACGACAACATCCAATAACAATTCACAATTCCCAATCATCGATACAATTCAATTATTAATTATTATCATCATCTGTATTTCTGTGTCTTTATTCGTATTTTTCAATTCGCAATTCATTTTATCAACTAATTTTATTTGATTATAATTTATTTCACGAAATCCACCTCAATTTAATTCCTACAGAAATTAATAATAAAACAAATAAAATCCCAAATCGAACAAGGTAACACAGTCGAAGCAGAAACCACCAAAACACAACGCGCGTCACACGCACAAAAGAACCAAAGACAGGGAAACTAGAACACAGGCAGCAACACCGCCTCCCGTCAACGAGCACACACACACCACCATGCACACACACACGTATAAAACACACATATAAAACACACACATATAACACACACACGCACACAATCACGAACACACATACATATATATAACTGAATCGAACAGAACCGAAGCAAGAGGAATCGCCGGAAGAACCGGCCGGAAAACTCACCAGGACACAAGAATCCGGGGAAAATCAGAGGAAAACAGAGAGAGAGAAAGAGAGAGAGAAAGAATAAGGGAGAGAGAGTGAAGAAATAAAGAGGAGAAATCGAATCTACCGAGAGATCGAACAAGAGAGATGAAGAGAGGAGAGAATTGAGGAGTGAGAGAACCTGAGAGAGGGAGAGGCGGCGAGGTCGAAGGAAAAAGGCGGTGATAAGGAACAGAGAGGGGGGCCTGTATATGGGGGTTTTTGTTTCTTTATTTTATATATATTGTTTTTCGTTATTAACCCGATTCGGGTCGCACTTATCAATTTCAACAAATAATTTATGAGTAACAGTAACCCGAAAACTTATCCAAACATATTTAAAATATTTCGAGATAATTAAACTAATCATCATAAAAATTTTATAATTTTAAAAATCATTTTAGAAATGCGCATTCAGATTCGCATTTTACACTTTAACGAATAAATGGGTGGGTGAATAGAAACAAGAAAATTACCGGGATAATTTTAAAATTCTCGAAATGTTTAAAAGTTAATAAAATAAAATTTTTATGATTTTTGAAGCATTTTGGAATTAAATAATGATTTTACAATTAAATGAGATCATAAAATCATTTAAAATTAAATAATCAATAAAATATTGATTTTCTAAATTTTATAAACTCCTAAAAATAATTAATAAAATTATAAAATAACAAAAATAATTTTAAAAATAATTTTAGTATTTATGAGAATAAATATTCAATAAAATCATTTTAAGAACAAAATAATGCAAAACAGTTCAATAATTAATTATACAAATAAGGTTCGTATCCAACAATTACCCAAATTAACAATAAAATAACACACAGCTAATAGACTCATCACATATTTTATTTATTTAATAATTCGTTAATTGCATTTACATATCATATCCGAAAATAGGTTACTTAGCCGCTAAGTAACTAAAAAGACGATACGATTTTAATACCATATTTGGATAATTATCAATATAGAGCTTCCTATAAAATATTTTATATGAAAATAAGATAATAATATCTCGCCTTTTGAGAATACGGATTTTTATCGATCTATAAAATGATTAGCGTATCAAAAATTTTATGTTAGGACTCGTACGGCTCAAACGGTACCCCGGATCGAAAAAGTCAAAACATGAAAAGTGTTCATAATCATCAGATTAGGTCAGAAAGGAGTTTTCGGAAGAGTTTCAGGTTGTAAAAACGCAAAAATGATTGAAGTGGAACGATTTCTGATTCTAAAAAGTAATTTTATAATCACGTAAAATAATCATTATTGATTCTATAAATCCTTAAAAAATCACATAACACTCTGAAAATTACCAGAAAAATACCAAAACTATCGATATTTTATTCTGGATAATTAAAGATTAAAATATCTAAATTTTATCAGAAATAAACGTCCAAATATTAATATCAATCATCAAATAATTTACCAAAATTAACATAAAAATCACATAATATTTATTTATCGATAAAAATAATTACATAATATTTCGCAGATGTTACATTAATTGATCACCGATTCAATTATTATTACTTTGGTAGAAATGATGTAATACTAGATCCCGCTCATTGTTTACGATTTTAAATTAGATTTAAAATTTGTTGCCAATGTAATAATAACCTATAGGGTCACACAGAAAGAATGCTTTAATTTAAATTGGATTTAAATTAAATTAAATTAATTTGAATTATTTATAATATTAATTAAGTTTGACTTAATTAATTAGATAAATAATGATATTCAAATTTATTAATATTAATTATGAAATTTATTTGTTAAATAATTAAGTGAGATTTAATTATAATAAAAATAGGAATTTCGAATTAATAATAACTCCGAATTAGTTAAGAGTTATAATTCGTTTTTCTACTCGATATATAATATCTCTTGTGTGGCTGATTTTTTGTGTGAAAAAAAAGACTTTTACTAAAACCCTAGCCACCAAGGGAGAAGATGGAGAGAGCAAGAAGAAACGAGTTTGTGCTAGTACACATCCAATCCTTGCGTTCAAGCATTCGTGTTGATATCGATCGAGTGTAGATCGCAAGAGCGGGATGCGTGGTGATTGAACAAGCTTTGGATCTCCATTAGTCAAGCAATTTATAAAGCTTCTTAAGGTAAACAATCTGATCTACGAATTAAACATCTATTTTTTGCATGGATCCTGCGGTGGGTTTCTAAAATTCTGGGTTTTCACGTTTTTAATTATTATTTCCGTTGCGTTTATGTGCTCGAAACCCTTTATTTACCGGTTGCAACAAAGCTATTGATGAGTTAAGAATAACCAGGTATGTGTGATGTTCTTCTTTCATACGAATGACTTAATTGTGTTCCATTTAACTACTTTCTTTCCAAGAATCAGGGATCAGATTAGATTGTTATGATATTGATCCTGTAATTCTGCCTTATACTGATATATCATAACAAATTAACAGCTAAACATTACTTATCTAATAAACCGATATATGGCAATCAAATATCTTTGTATATATTTAAAAATAAAGTTAGTTTAAACTTCATTTTATTTGGCATTTTCTTCTCTTAAACCAAGTAATTAGCTACACTTAAGATGTTTGATTGATATGCAAAATTTTAAAATAATTGAGATTATTAAATTATTAAAATTATGAAGATCCTTCTTTATTTTAGAACAAAACGTTATATGAAAAAACTACGTATAGTTAATAATAATCTTGAGACAATAAGCATGTATCTCGATGAGGTACGAAATATACGTTCTAATCCTAAAAATATTGCACATAATAGAGCATATTTCAAAAAAACATCGTACAATCATAATGTCACTATCGAAAGAGGAACAAAGAAATGATGTTTCCTAGACATAGAGCACTGTACATTCATTCCAAGCTTGTTTAATGAATGGAAGTGAATTCGCTCTGTATTTTAGAGTCATAGAAAGGCAAGCTTTGCAAGAAATAATTTTTTTTATGTTTCTTAGAGTTAAATGGCCATTTTGTGATGATTGGTTCTATCTCTAACCTCGAATTACTATATGTTGTACAAACGTGGGAAACAGCAAGTTTTTAAAAAATTATAATATCACAAAAATTATTGTTATATGTCTAGCAGATGGATGTTTTCACTTTGTACTTCACAAACATTACTGTCGTCTTAATACAATTTTTTTATTGATTATGGAGATATATTTGTAATTGCCGCACAACATCAATAATCGCAAAATTGCTCTCATTTATTTTATAGATATATTAAAACAAATGACAAATTAAATTTAAGATCACACATAAAATGTTATATAAATTTAAAATTAACAGTGATAATAAGATCACACATATAATTTACTCTTCTTTCCAAGGAGAAGAGTGGATGTCCCAACATTGAGATAAATTTGAAATTAAATAATAAAACTGATGTAAAAATGTCTTATTGATAAATAGAATAGTAAATTCCATCAGCCATGATTTTCTTCGCTTGATTTTATCATCAAGGTGCATGGACGACAAGGTAACCCATATCCTGCAACCTACAATTCATTCTAAAAGAATCCAGTTAAAAATCATCGTCAAAATATTTTAGTTGTCTTATTGTATTGCTTAACTATATTAAGTATCATTCAGAGTTTAATGTACTTCTGCCGTATGAGTAAAACATGAGGATGATCAATATTGACGTAAATCTTGGTAGACGGTAGATTACCAATTACATATGTATCTAAAATATTCCATAAGATAGTTAGCTCATGAACAGAATAATGCATGTGAACTACACAAAACAGTGAAAACAGGTATGGAATGCAAGATTGTAAAAATAATTTACTTCCAAACATTGAAACTCTGGTTGATGCCAGTATTATAATAATAGGATTCTCCATCTGATTATCATACAATGCTTCAAAATTTTGAGGTAATGGAGAATAAAAGGATACCCTATGCCTAATCCTGCGAATTGTGTAAAGTATAAGGAATTATAACATTAAATTTAAACAATTAAGACACAGTGAAGTAAATCACACATACAGTCTGTCAGAAATATTGAAGCGCACAACATCCATTGGACCATATATAGTCTGCGTAGTCCTCATGGCTTTCAAATTCTCAACGACTCCAACAACATCTGTTAATATAGACATAAGTTCATTACATAATATACAACCAGTTAGTGTAGCCAAATCATGTAACTTACCTGTAGAGTACGGAGGCTGGTGATCACTGTCAAAAAAATAGAATGTATCGCGAAGCTCATTCAATGGTGTAATATGAAACTTATGCATCAGGATAAAGAGATGATTGTTCAGGTCCAATGCAACAGTGGTGGATGCAGTAAAATGGATCATATCTCTCGAATGTACAGGCCTAAACAAACCAGTATATTGGGACACATTCATGTTTCTGATGACATATAGGCTACCTGGAGTCATAATACCAGCAAAGCGATTCCAAATCTCTACAGCAACGACCGCGTGCATATGTTTATTCTAAAAATAAGATAATTGAAATGATTAAGGTAATTATATAGAAATGAATACCGATTTTAAAAAATATGATAGTTTCTGCAACGTTGATTGAAAATAAACTTACCTCACAATCTAACAAAACATATTGTAACGAATCAAAATGCCAGAGCTAGTAGTATTGTTTCAGATCTCGGTGACACGAACTCTCAGGAACCAATCATTTCTAGTCTTATTCAAAGTGGACAAATGACTGTGTATCTCCATATCTGTAAAATATTTAACAAATAATGGGTGATAAATTGTGCCATAAGAAAATGCTAATGTGTTGTTATGCACTACTTATGATTTACGCGGCAATTGACCTAAGACCTAAGAGTTTGAAGTAAGAATGATATGACATAGATTTATCTTGATGAGCTAGGAAATATATACCATTTATAGCACTTTTTACACACAATACTGGAACTGAATACCGTAATATATAAGTCATTTATAATGGTTGCTCTTACCGGTTGCAAAGAAGCTATTGATCAGTCCAAGATAACCAGGTATGGATGATGTTTTATTTTCATACAAATTATTTAATCGTGTTGTACTTAACTACCATCTTGCCACATATCAGGGATCACGATTGATTGTTAGGATATTGATTGATCATGTCATCCTGCCTTATTCTGATTTATCAAAACAAATTAACAGCTAAACATTCCTCAAAAAATTAACTCATACGGGGCGATCAAATATCTTTGTATATATTTCAAAATAAAGTTCTTCAAACCACGTTTTATTTACCATTTTTTACCTTAAACCAAGTAATTAGGTATATTTCAGTTGTTTGTCTTATATATACAAATCGTTATATATATTTGAGATTGCTAATTTTTTGAAATTAAGAAGTTACCGTATAGGAAATAACTTTGATTAGGTGATAAGAATGCAATCTGATTCTGTTATAGTTCAATAATCAATAATCAATAATAATCTTAAATCATATGATCTATATGGAAGAGAGCTCTATTAATATTTTGTAGCTTCATTAGGATATAAAAAAGTCGCATTTCACATTTGTTAGGGTCTAAAAATATAGAATATTATTAAGTGATTAATAACATCTTCTTAAAAAGGTGCAGAAACATGTTGTTTCTGATTATTATATCTATATTGTTGTATTAATTTAATTTCTTGAGATATTAGTAATATAATAAACATTGGAATTGTATTATACTTTATTTTATCAAATTTTATTGTTGTATACAGTCTAGTTGTCACCGAAATATGGCTCGTGTTATGGACATGTGTATTAATTAAATATTTGAGAATAAAGATTTAAGATTATATTATTTTGTAAATTTAATTAGTTTTGTGATTTTCCATATGATATATTTCACTTGTATATTAGAATTTGTGATATATTTTGGTTAAAAAACTTAATAAGATATTGCACATAATTCATAACTTAACATCCTGCTACTCATGATGTTTTACAATTAGTATTGGACATGAACGGAGCAATGGTAGAATGTGCGAACAAACATATTGGATAACTCCATTGTGACAGAATGCGTTGATGCTAAGTCCAGGATTTAATTTTTGAAATTGCATAATTTATTAAGTTATAAGTTTCTTATATGTCAATACATACTTGGTTCTGCAAATAACATATCATATTACTGGTTGTAATATAATAGTTGCATTTAAATCATCTAGTATGGAGAAAACACAAAAGTTGGATAAAAATAAGAAGCAACAGAGACCGTGTTATTTATGATTATTATGGACTCCAGTTAATTTTTTATTTTATTCTATTTTATTAATTTAGATTCTTGAGACATTAGTAATATCATATTGTCGGTTGTATTATAATAGTCTATGTCACTTCGTAGAACGTGTACAAAATACGGAAATTGGAGAGGATACAAAGCAGAAGACGCCATGTTAGTTATGATTATTATATCTATTATATTTTATTAATTTAATTTATTGAAATATTAGAAATATAAAGAGCATTAGAATTAAGTTGTACTTTATTTTAAAAAAAATATTTTTTTATGGATTCTAGCTGTCACCGAAATGTGAGTCGTGTTATAGACATGTGTATTAATTAATTATTTGAAAGTAAAGATTTAAGATTATGTTATTTCGTAAATTTAATCAGTTTTGAGATTTTCTATCTGATATATTTCACTTATATATTACAATTTGTGATATATTTTGCCTGAAAAACTAAATAATATAACACTTATTGCATAAATAAACATCCTGCTACTCATGATGCTTTACAATTAGTGTTGGACATGAACGGAGCAATGGTAGAACGTGCAAACAAATATTGTTATGACCGACATTTTGTGTAATATTATTTGCGAACTCTGTATAATATTAGAGTCGATCATGAATACATATATTGATTGTACATTTGTGTGAATGAAATTTGCTGCATTATAAATTGCTTTATTTAAAATATGAATTTTTCAAAGCGAAAGTTTTATTAATTGCTCTTATTTTTCATGTATAGAGAATATTCTTACCATGGGAAAATTATCTTTTAAAATTATTTCATTCACAAATCACAAAATTGATCTCATAAAATTTCTAAAAATCCAAGTTATTTTATGATACAACTTTTATAATTTTCGAAGTTTTATTTTATTCTATAAAAGTAAATCTTTGAAATTAGTTGTTTAGTAACTAGAAATTTACATGGATACCCATGCATGAAAATACCCTCCCATTCAACTTAAAGGGCTAAAAAGACAATTCATACCCCACTAACTCTCTTTTATCCACCAAAAGACCAAACTAACCTTGCATGCAATTTTTCTTAGCTTTGGGAGAAGGGCACTCTTGTAAATTCTAAACTCCACTCATTACTTGGTGCATGATGATCAAAAAGATGAGAGTTAATCTAAAACTACACTCCACTCAACCTCACCATTTTTACACTCAAAATTTTCTCTCATCCCCCCCCCCTCTTTCTTCCATTCGGCCGAAGCCCCTTCCCCCATCCCCTTCAATTTTTCTTCAACAAATCCTTGCAATTCTAGTGTAATTTCACTACCCATTAATATATAATACACTTTCCAAGAAGTTCCATGCTTAGGAGATGAAGTTTAATTCTTGCATGTCTTGTTTTTATGTGATCTCCAAGTAGAAACTTCTTAATTCATATGGATTAAAGAGTTCTCCATGAGATATAATTTTATGTGCATAAACTAAGTGTTTCCTTGATTAAAACTCTTTTAAAACACTTGCATGCTACTGATCTCTAGTTGTAATGCCATGTTTTACTTTGCATGTTAGAGATAGGAAATTATTTTCAAGAATGATCAAGCTATATATATGCTCTCTTTTTCGACAATATACATGCGCGTTTGGTTGGTGATTAAATTCGACCTATATGGGCTAAAAACAAATTGTTTCCTTGATATCATGCTTGATCTTAGTTGTTAAAAGATAGTGTGCATGATCCCTTGAAATAATTTAGTATTTTAAGTCAAAATTATGAGCTAATAATCCCATTGTTTTGTCAAACTTGTTTTTGTGATCATTGTGAGTTGCATGTTAAGTTTTAGTTTGCATGTTGGTGCTATAGGGAATGAATGATCTCCATTCTTGGTTGAGGCCTTATTTTAGAGTCTTATAGAAGTAAATTTTCCTTGGTTTAGATTTAATTCGTTGTTTTGAAGTGGGAGTTAAGGTGGAAAGGCTAGGATAGAACCTTGAAATTTTTTTCCAGATTTGCATGTGAGTTGTGTGATGATTTTGAATGGGCATTTCTTAGGCATTGTTAGGACCAAGCCACGGAGAGTTAGTACTTGGGTTGTAGTTGAGTCCAGAATCCATAACTTAGAGAAACCCACCCATTTAGTGAGGTGCACACACCAAAACTTAGATTCTGCCAGAACAGGGGACAGTTTGAGTTTAGTACCTTTTGGAGGTCAAAAAGTTGGATTAAGAGTAAGCCTTCATTAGGCCTTGATTAGTATTGATACTAGGGAGTTTAAGGAAGAGTTTTCAAGTCAAACCATGGAGGTTTAGAGTTAGAACCAATGAGTTTAAGTTAGTCCAAAACAGGGCAGTTTTCAGGACACCCATTTAGAGTTGTGTCAACTTTGAGGTTAGGCCCAAGAAAATGTAGGAAGGCCATCGGTGTCATTTCAAGTTCAAAAGTTATCTTATAGACTTAAGAATCCAGTAGGTCAGTTTTTGTTAGGAATATTCGAGCTTTAGTGGTGTCAAAAACCGAGAGTCGCCTAAGTCGTCGCCATAAGTGTGCAAGTGAGAACGCTTTCTTTTAGCGTTTAGTTTTGTGGACCCTATGAGTGAGGCATGAGTGAGCCCTAGTGTTTGCATTTATATATAGGTTAGTAGAGTGTTAGGACAAGGTTTTAGCTAAGAGAATTCGAACCACCAAGTGTAGGCCCTTCAAGAGTCGAGACTAGTTTAGTAGTGTGTCACAAGTGGAATTGTGGAGATTTGAGAGTGAGATCATTCAAGTCCCGAATAAAGCACCAAGTCTAAATAATAGTATGAGTATAACTATGTGTGTTATGTGCTCAAAGGTTCTACTATATGTATATGTGCATGGTATTGTGTGTTAACTTAGTATCTTATGCAATATAAAACACTAAGCGTTACTTGGAGTCAATTTTTGCATTTAGTGTTAGGATTGTTTGGTGTCATAAGAGTCCATAGTAATGAGGGATTCTTATTATATTTTAGGATCGAGTGAAGATAGGAAGCTTGCCATCAAGATCGAGTAGTGCTCCCGTCGCTCCCAAGACAAGTCGTGTGTAGTCAAGCCTCTCAAGGCAAGTGTCCTTCCGTTGAAAACTTATATTGTGCAAGTATTTCAACCTACCTTTTTGTTTACACTGCAAGTATGTGTTAGCCCAGTTTTTATATATATGATGCGAGTATTCTAATTCACCTTGATATATATGAATATACGATCCAAGTGGTTTCAAATCTATCTTTCGTATTATATGCAAATACCATGAACCCTCACGAATTTATTACAAGTAGTTTAACTCTATTTGAAGATTTCTATGCAAGTGATTCAAAAGTCATACCATGCTAGTTTACTAAAGTAATTGTGATGCCATGATAAAGTAGAGAATTTTTATAATGCTTTATTGATCCTTTTGATTAACCTAATGTTGATTCATGAGGAACCTTGATATTGTTTCCCGATACTTTGTTGTAATGCCTTATTGAGCCTTATGATTAACATGTTATTGATTCCTGAGAAACCTTGATATTGCACCCTGATACTTGGATTCAACTCCTGTAAGAACCTCGATAGAAACCTTATCTTGATACCTAAAAAGTCAGTTATTCCTTAATGTCGTTCATGATTGTTTGATAACCCTATTCTTGCCCCTAAAACATGATACCCTGTTATAATTCGAATTGATGCTCACCTTCTTCATATTTTAATACCTATGTCTTATCTAGAACCATTACCTTGAACCTAGTTTGACTCAGTTCCTTTTTACTATCCAACAACCCTGTGAAACCTCAATGTCAAATTCCTTGTGAATAGAAACTTTGCGATTCCATTTGATAAGCTATCATTCCAGTTGATCATGACTTTAAAGTTGATCTAGAACCCTTGATAAAGATGTTCACTGTTTAAGAAATTTACCGTCATTTGGCATTAGTTTTTAAATTAAAAGTTAAAATTTGGATTTCCAGTCCCAAAGGGGGACAAGTATTTTCTTAAAATGGTGGATCTGGACTGAGACACAAGTCCTTTCTGCTCTTAATTTGTAGGCTTAAAGGTTGCCTAGGGATCCCATTAATGTTCTAAAACCCAGCGAGGTTCGGGATTACTTCGCGGCTGATCACCGGCTGTAATCTGTAGCGTCATAAAATGGTTTTTGTTGAAGAAATGGTTTTGAATTGTTTTATTACAAGTAAAAGATGCCATAACCTTGAGAGTTTATCTCTTGATGCTATATTGTTGAATCTTTCATTTCCATTGTTATTCTTTTATTCTCGTTTATGTATATTATAGTACTTGTTGAGCATTTGGCTCACTACTTGCTTACCCTGATATTTCAGCTTGAAGATATGGTTAGATTCAAGCAGACAGCGCGTAAGACTTGTGATGCCGATTCGTATGTTCGAGCTCAGGTAAATTAGTAATCGTTTTGTGTGAGGACTCGATATTAAAATCAGGTTATAATAGTTAATAGTGTTGGGCTATTCCAAACCCTAAACTGTAAGATCTTGGATTCGGATGTATTTACTTCCTTTTGTTAACTATTATAATAAGTTGTATAATATCTATTATTAAGTCGGGGCGTGACAGGTTTTGGTATCAGAGCTACGGTTTAGAGTCCCTGGATAGCCCAAATAGGTTATATATGTATATAGGTTTATAGAATATTATACGAGAGTGTAGATATAGGATATTCGAGTCGTTCGCGACTAATTCTCTTATATATATCTATGCATTATTTGGAAGCAAAGGGCGCATTCCTCATCATCTTCTGAACCGTCTGACACAATTGCTTTCTTCATTTATGCTGAGTTGAGGCGTGAGTTCGACAGGCTTCAGGGCAAGTACAATCGACTTTTAGAGCGATTGGAGAACGTGTATCCGGACAACAGAAATTATGGAGGAAAGCCTAAGGAGCAGATGACTGCGAGACTTGAGACCTTGGTTCAGTACGTTAACACTAAGCTTGATGAGATGCCATCGCACCGAGACCGTACCATTTAGTATACTATCCAGATGATTGTGGATGAGCTCCAGTGCATTATGAAGATGCTTCGTGAAGAGAAGACTACCGGACCCCGTTCTGATTGAGTGGAGCCTTATTTCTTTCCATTATCTACTTTTCATGTTGTTGTATTGTTGGACCTTGTAGAATTCCCTATTGATTTCCTTTAATTAAGCATGTTGTCCTTAGAATCATACTCTATTTCGATCTTGATGTACCTTGACCTTAATTTCAATAATTATGCACTATCGTTCTATTTGCTTTCAATTGTTCTTATGCCTTTATATGCATCACCCTTATTATTTAATATGAAACCCGATCGTATATGTGAATATAATGACTTGTGGTACCCAAACCTTGAATTATCTGTATTTTTCATACTTGTTTTGATATACCTTTTATTTCAGGATCATGCCATCTAAAAAGAAAAACCCGACAATAACTTCTACCACAGATCCTAATATTCTTCGATTACTGGAAACCTTACAACAACAAACAAACGCTATAGCTCAACAACAACTAACTCTTCAACAATAATTTGAAAACCAAAATAACCGTGAACCACACCAACCACCTGATCCACCAGTACCACCTCGATAAATTGTTACTTTCAAAGCTTTTCAGAATGTGAATCCACCTGCATTTCATGATACCACCGATCCGGTAATAGCTAATACATGGATTAGGGAAATGGAAAGAGCTTTTGAATTAGTTCAGTTGGGATAAGATCAGAAGACGCCATATGCTACTTATTTTCTGAAAGGGGAGGTCATCTATTGGTGGGATTTAGTGAAAGCTATGGAGACAAATCAGCCAGTTTCTTGGGAAAGGTTTAAGAAGTTATCCCAGGAAAAGTATTACCCTAAGTACATGCAGAATCAGATGGAGCTTAAATTTATTGAATTAAAGCAAGGAAGTATGTCTGTATTGGAATACGAGAAGAAGTTTACGGAGCTGTCAAGGTTTGTGATGAAGTATACCAACACTGAGGAAGAGAAAGCAAAGAGATTCCAACAAGGATTAGAGTCTTGGATCAGAGATAGAGTGGCTATGTTTGAGCTTGATACTTATGCTGCAATAGTACAGAAGGCTTCTCTGATTGAGAGTAATGGGATATAATCAAGGAAAGAAAAGGATAACAAGAAGAGAAAGGTTCCATTTTATGGAGAGAAGTCTGAAGCCGGAAGCTCACAAGACAGGAGTGTGAAAAGGATTGGATTCCACAAAGGCGGAAATTTTCAGAAGAAGGGAAATTTGGACAAGAGACAAGATTCTAAGGGGGACAACCAGTCAAGCCAAGGACAAGTTGGAGAAAATAGATTTCAGAGACCAGAGTGCAAGTATTGTGGAAAAAGACATCCAGGAGTGTGTAATAAGTTGAACATGACATGCTATAGATGCAATCAGAAGGGACACTTGGCTAATGAGTGTAAGGTACCGAAGCCGGGAGTTACGTGCTATAAGTGTGGAAAGAGTGGACATATAGCTAGGGAATGCAAGTCAACTGGACCAGTCAAGGCTTTGATGAACGTGGCAAGTACTAGTGCACACATGCCAGCTAAGGTATTGGCATTACCTTCACCATCTACCGCAACTCCGCAAGCAACAGCAAGGACATTCGATTTAAAGATAAAGGACGTTATTCAGAATTCTGAGGTGATAGCAGGTAAACTTTTAATGCATAATGTTGAAGCTAAGGTATTGATTGATTCTGGAGCTACCAGATCTTTTATATCAGAAACTTTTGTTGATAAACTTAAATGTGATAAAATGACCCTGAACGAGGTAATAGATGTGGTAATTGCGAACCAAGAGAAGATTCATGTGAGTCAATTATGTCCTAAGTATGAGATTAATATTGCGGGGCATAAATTTTCAGCAGACTTGATACTTTTCAAGTTAGGGGAGTTTGATATAATCTTAGGCATGGATTGGTTAGGGAAGAATAACGCCCAGATAGATTGTAAATCTAAGAAAGTATATTTAAAGACAGAGAGTGGAGAGAAAGTGGTATTTAAGGGTCAGAGGCAAGAACGACTATTTCTTACAATCGTCCAGGCTAAGAAATTGCTTAGGAAAGGTTACGAATCGTTCCTAGCCTATGTAGTAGATTCCGAAAGAGAGAGCGTCATCATAGAAGATATTCCTATAGTCAACGAATTTCCAGATGTGTTTCCAGATGAACTACCAGGTTTACCGCCCGATCGACAGATTGAGTTTGAAATTAACCTTGTTCCGGGCACGGAACCAGTTTCTAAGGCACCTTATAGAATGTCATCGGTAGAAATGAAAGAGTTGGCAAGCCAGCTACAGGAATTGTTGGACAAAGGAGTAATACGGCCAAGTACGTCGCCATGGGGAGCACCTGTTCTGTTTGTAAAGAAGAAGGATGGAAGCATGAGGTTATGTATTGACTATCGAGAATTGAATAAGATGACGATTAAAAACCGATACCCGTTACCAAGGATAGACGATTTATTTGATCAGCTGAAAGACGCTAAGTGCTTTTCTAAGATCAGGATACCATCAATTGAAGATCAAAGAAAATGACATTCCGAAGACAGCATTGTTAGGCACAAAACACGCGCTAATAATTCACGTAAGTATACGTGTTCGCAAGTAATATAGAATAATTTCTAGTTCATTCCCACAGAGACTCGGACTATTATATTCAATTAACTTACGCACCAATGTACGATTACTTCCCACTGTCAAGACAATAATACTTAAGATTGATTAACTAATTATTAACTATAATTAACTATGAGAATAAAACACTTAAATAACACTTGAATTAACAATATCAAACACACATGAGATCATAACTTCATTACTACTTCCTTCAATAGTCATTACTATTACCCTTACTATGTATTGGTGATGATATTAATCGAACAACACGACACTGATAAAAGCCAACTTTCGTTATACTAATACCATTCTACCAAACATCCACAATTAAGATAGAAGTTGAATAGGCATCAATTATGTTGAGACCCTATATGTCTACAGAATTTGACAATATAACGATTTAAGTGCAAGTTATTCATTATGATTACACAGGGCAAGTAAAATGGTTAGAGTTACCCATTAATCATGCATACACATACATGAACCTATGCTAGCATAGCAAGTTCTAAATCTCAAGATCCACTATCGCTTCACAAGAGATTAACAGATTATCTTATATATTCGCGACGTACATAAGACGAATAAGCACAACCTATGCTAGATATCATACAATCATCACACACCAAGGTATTGAACAACTAACTAAAAAAATCCATAGTAAATCCGTTACGACCCCATGATCATGATTAGCCAATGATAGAAGTCATCGTCACCATGGGTTCATATGAAACATGATAATAACACACAGTATAAACTAATAAAAATACTTATTAAAACCAGAGTACGTCACAAGAGTAATAAGGTTTAAAGTAAAGAAAACTAGCATCCACTGTCACAACGAATAAAAGAATCACAAGAAAACGTATGTTTCCTCTTCTTCTTTGCGATGTGCTAAAACGGTCTTCTTTCTTCTCTCCTTGCTCCTTGCTTGATACCACACACGTCGTGAAACGTCTCTGAATATTACTTATATAGAAGCCCACAAGAGCCAGCCGTCTCAGAAGTCCATCAGAATAAGAAGTGTAAAATCAGGATTTAATTTCCCGTCTCCGGGCGGCCGCCCCAGCTCCCAGGCGGCCGCCCCAGATCCTGGGTGGGTGCCCAGCAGGCTACTAGAAAATATCATATTCTGCTGCTGATTTCTGCCGCATTCTGCTCCTAACTTCCCACAACCAATGCCAAGCACTTCCTAGGCTTATTTTTGATGAAATCTTCCTACATACGCAAGTTATACCCTAAAATACAAAACACTAGAAAAAACGCATCAAATACAAAAAAAAATACTTGATTTCAAGACATCAATTCAAGCCATTATAAGATATTCTAAGTGGTATAAAATGCCATTTATCACACCCCCAAACTTAAATCGATGTGTGTCCTCAAGCGTCAAAGACTCAAAAACAAAGCAAAAACATGCATGAATGCAAACTACATGAAATGCAGTGATCCCCCTCACAATGACTAAATCAACCAACTCATGACATCTCAACAAATGCAATTAGGCAAGTAAAGTTCAATCAAACCATGCAAGCTAATATACAACTAGAAACGTGGTGTGTGCGGATGCTTAACAGATATGCTTCGAAACTAGATCAATTATCATGACTCGATTATCCTCAAGGCAATCACATGATTATACGAAGAATAAATTCTAGACACAAAATGACTTATAACACTTCAAGATCACTGGAGCTTATTACGGAATCATGCTTTTATTCAACACAACAAACAAATGCTTATTTGATCGTGCAATGAGTGAGGTCCACAAAAGACTTATGCAATGGCATCCATTTAGCGAGCGTTAGGTTAGCGAATCCCAAACTATAAAATCCTTAGGTCACTAGGCACAAAGTCCCCTTAGAACTTAATAACTCGAATACCAAAGAGCCCACTCGTGATCAATTATGCATTAAACCATAATTTATTTTTCTTCTTCCTTTTTTCGTATTTTTTTTCTCTTTTTTTTTCAAATTTCTTAGCAAGTGCATTTCGCTCCATCTTGCTCAACCCTAGACAACTCGCATAAAAATATGAGCCGGCTACTAGCCATTTGACGCCTAGCCACAATTAGAAATGAATTTTAGTTTTCACTCTAATTTTTTTTCTTTTCATGCCTTTTATCATTAAAAGCCTATCATAAATTCTAAGCATAATCAATAGATTAACCTCAAAAACCATCAAACCATGACAACAATCTAGTCCTTAAGCATACTCTAAGACTTAGTGAAATTACAAGTGTTTCTAGCATGCATGTCAACCTACAAGATTCAACATCACTCTAACGCTATCACTACACTCACATCAATATCACAAATCAATCGTTAAAGCAATGAAAAAGGGATCATGATATATGCATGAGCTAAATGACATGATAAATAAAGCTATAAAAAACTATATGGCAAAAATATGCAACTATATGAACTAAATTATCATGAATATGCAACTACATGACACACACACAAATATGCTCCTTAACTACCACCCCCAAACTTAAAATCTTCACTGTCCCCAGTGAAGGTAATAGAAAGGAACACAGGGTATACCTACTCGGAGAAATCATCATCATCACCCTCAAAGGGTGGAGTATCAGGAGGCGGATAAGCAGAGTCCTCACCAAAAATGGGCCACTGAATGTCAGCTCCAAGGCCTCTAAAAGCAGTCCCAAGTGCGAGGGTGAGCTCCTGAGCAAACCAACTCTACGACTCGTACATCACATCCATCCTCCTGGATAGCCTCCTATACTGGGCATCAGCCATCCCTAAACCAGCACCATCCTGGGCTCTAGAAGAGCCTGCCTCATCACGAGCCTGACTGGGCCTAGCCATAGTAGCACCAGCTGCTGATCGTCCTCCTGGAAGACGATATCCCAAACCATGCTCTTCGGGCTCCTTTTGTCACTGTCCAATCACACGGCGAATCGCCGCGGGCTAATAATCAACAACAAGCCCACGAACAACAGTAAACCCATTCTTGTCCGCCTTTACGTTCGTATAAAACTCGCGAACCACACTCATTGGAACCGCCTCCGGCGACTCGCATAAAGAAATCCACCCTTTCTTAGCAATCATTGGTAACAACTCGCCATCCCTCCCCGATGGTAAAAATCCTCTATCCTTCAGAATCGGCTTAGTCAGAAGCCTAGTATACTCCTCCTCAGCAGCCCTATCCACCAAACGGGGCCTCACAGCAGTTCCCCTCGAAGAATCAGCAGTAGGAATGGTGCTGTTGCTATCAATAGTTCGAGAACTCTTAGGTGCCATTGAAACTGAGAAAAAGTGTTTGAGAGTTGTGTTTTGAGTGTGGGAGAGAGTTTTGAAGTTTAAAGTATATGGGAGTGTATATGGAGGTATTGTGTGTATATATAGGGTAGGATTTAGGTTTAGAATTAGAGTAGGAGTGGGGTTTGTGGGAGAGAAAACGTGGGTTTGTGGGTTGTTTGCTGTGGGTTTTTACGTTTTTTTTTATTTTTTTTATAAGGCCGAAAAAAATTTCTGACAGAAGGGTGCCAAGAGGCCGCCCGGAATTTCCAGACGGGCACCCCAGACTCCAGGCGGGCACCCCAGGGGTTTCTGGAAAAAAAAACTTCTGCCCATATTTTCATATTTTTTTGGGTTTTTGGATATGGTACTAACTTCTAAAGGTTCCTAAAGTCTCAAATCTTGGGTTGCCTCCCAATAAGCGCTTCTTTTACGTCATTAGCTTGACGTAGAGGAGTTCGATCAAGTTGACAATAAAACGGCGCTAACCACTTCCCGATTTACCGTGTCCCCATAATAATGCTTCAATCTTTGACCATTAACCTTGAATACTTGGCCCGGATCATTCTCAAAAATCTCCACCGCTCCATGTGGAAACACAGTTTTGACGATAAAAGGTCCAGACCACCTTGATTTCAACTTTCCAGGAAAAAGTCAGAGATGAGAGTTGAATAAAAGAACTTGTTGCCCCGGCACAAATGACTTAGGAGATAGCTTCCTGTCATGCCACCTTTTTTACTTTTTTCTTGTACATTTTGTAGTTCTCGTACGCTTGAAGTCGAAATTCATCAAGTTCATTTAACTGAAGCATTTACTTCTTCCCAGCTGCATCTAGATCAAGGTTTAACTTCTTCAACGCCCAATAAGCCTTATGCTCTAGCTCCGCAGGTAAATGACATCCCTTACCATAGACAAGTTGAAACGGGGACATCCCAAGTGGAGTCTTATATGCTGTTCTATATGCCCAAACAGCTTCATCGAGCTTTAAAGACCAATCTTTCCTTGATGGACAAACAACTTTCTCTAGAATACGCTTGATCTCTCTATTAGACACTTCAGCTTGTTTGTAGATGATAGGCAGTAGCAATACGATGATTCATATTGTAGCGCTACATCATAGAAGTGAACTTACGGTTGCAGAAATGCGACCCCTGATCACTTATGATCACTCGTGGCATTCCAAACCTTGTGAATATCTGCTTATGAAGAAAATTCAACACTACCTTTGCATCATTTATCGGTAGAGCCTTGACTTCCACCCATTTTGAGACATAATCGACTGCTAGCAAAATGTACTGATTATTGCAGGATGAGATAAATGGTCCCATGAAATTGATTCCCCAAACATCAAAGACCTCAACTTCAAGCATCACATTTAAAGGCATCTCATCCTTTCTAGTAAGATTCCCAACTTTTTGGCAACGATCACACCTTAAAATGAACTGATGAGCATCCTTAAACAACGTAGGCCAGAAAAAACCTGCTTGAAGAATACGAGCTACTATCTTTTCACCACCATAATGTCCACCATAAACTGTGGAATGGTAGTCTCGTAATATCCCCTCCGTCTCACAGAATGGGATACATCTCCTGAGGATCTGGTCAGCTCCATATCTAAACAAATATGGTTCATCCCACATGTACCACTTCACCTCATGGAGAAACTTCTTCTTTTGAGCTGCATTCATATTAGGAGGCATTATATTGCTGACAAGATAGTTCATAATATCTGCGAACCATGGCTCTTCCTCCTGAACTGCGAACAACTGCTAATCCGGAAAAGATTCGTTGATCAATGTCTGGACATGGGAAGTAGAATCGGGATTCTCCAATCTAGAGAGATGGTCAGCTACTTGATTCTCAGTACCTTTTTGATCCTTGATCTCTAACTCAAATTCCTGTAGCAAGATCACCCAACGAATAAGTCTAGGCTTCGAATCCTTCTTTGAGACCAAATAGCGAATGGCAGCGTGATCAGTGAATACTGTCACCTTTGTCCCAACCAGATAAGATCCAAATTTTTTGAAACCAAAGAGTATAGCCAAGAGCTCCTTCTCAGTAGTGGTATAGTTCATTAAGCTTCATTAAGCATCTTACTAGCATAGTAGACCACATGAAAAAGATTATTCTTGCGCTGCCTAAGAACTGCTCCCACTGCATAATCACTCGCATCACACATCATCTAAAAAGGTTCTGTCAAATCAGGTTCCGTAATAACTGGTGCAGTTATCAAACTCTTCTTGAGAGTCTCAAATGCCGCCAAGAATTCATCATCAAATTTGAAAGGCACATCTTTCTCGATCAAGTTGCACAATGGCTTAGATATCTTCGAGAAGTCCTTGATGAAATGCCGATAAAAACCCGCATGACCAAGAAAACTACGGATTCCTTTCACAGAAATAGGTGGTGGAAGATTTTCAATGACTCCCACCTTGGCTTTATCCACCTCAAGGCCCTTGCTAGAGACTTTATGCCCAAGAATAATGCCTCCATGTACCATAAAGTGACATTTTTCCCAATTGAGCACCAAATTAGTTTCCACACACCTTTTTAGCACCGAACGAAGATTATTCAAACAGTCATCAAACGAATGTCCAAAGATGGAGAAGTCGTCCATGAACACTTCGACAATATTTCCAATCATATCAGAGAATATAGCCATCATGCATCTCTGAAAAGTGGCAGGTGCACCACATAAGCCAAACAAAACTTTGCGAAAAGTAAACGTGCCAAATGGACAAGTGAAAGTAGTCTTTTCTTGGTCTTCTGGTGCAATTCGAATCTGATTATAACCCGAATAGCCATCCAGAAGACAATAATACTCATGACCAGCCAACCTGTCAAGCATCTGATCAATAAACGGAAGAGGAAAGTGATCCTTCCTCGTGGCTTTGTTCAACTTTCTATAATCCATGCATACCCTCCATCCTGTTACTGTTTGAGTGGGGATGAGCTCGTTCTTCTCATTTGCTACCACAGTTATACCTCATTTCTTAGGTATACATTGCACGGGTCTCAACCAAGAACTGTCAGATATAGGATATATGATTCCTGTATCTAGCCACTTCAGAATTTCTTTCTTCACCACTTCTTTCATGATAGGATTAAGTCTTCCCTGTTGCTCAACAGTCGGCTTACTACCTTCCTCTAGCGGAATTTTATGCATTCAGTACGAAGGGCTGATCCCTTTTATATCTGATATAGTCCATCTGATGGCCGATTTGAATTCTCTCAAGATCCTCAAGAGCTTATCCTCCTCACTACCTGAAAGGTCAGATGCAATAATAACAGGCAAAGTAGATGCATTGTAATATCCGGGATATATCGTGTAATTATTTTTGCTAATAAATATTTATTATATGTGTTTAGTATCTATTCTGTGAACTATTTGTTAAGTGTTAAAGGTGTTAAGATGTTTAAAAATAATATTAATTGAGTATTTTAATTTTTATATGTCCAAAATAAAATATAGGTAATTGTCATATCTTCCTAATTATTTTTATGTTGATTTATGATTTTATAGGAAATATATGAATTTTATAAAATCTTTTTCCGGGTATTTAAAACCTATTTTATAAAAACGGGAACCAACCGACGTCATCCGTTTTTACGTTTTTAGAACCCGAAACTCTTCCGAGAACTCCTTCCTAACCTAATTGCAATATTCCGAGCATTTTCCATGTTTCGACTTTTTCGATCCGGCATACGGTTTGTCCTGCGCGGGTCCCGGCGTAACATTTTCGATAAAATATTCGTTTCGGTAAATCAATAAAACTCGTATTTTCGATAAACGGGAGCTTTTAATTAAACTATCACAATTATCACCTCGTAATACGTGTAACCAGGCGCTGAGACCAAGACCGCAGTACAAATTGTACTGATTTGGATAATTATCCCGAAAACCGATACCGTTTGGATCAGTTTTTATAAATAGACGTACAGTTTTATATCCAGAATGATCCAACGGGATACTAATTTTCCGTAATTATAAATAGCCTTTACCGTATTTTATTTCGTACCAGAAATCATTTGCAAACAACATTTACAGAGTTTTTACAGAGAAAATACTATAATTATAAACTGTCTTTCGTAATCAAACACAAATTCGAAGGCGTTACCGATATCGGATTAAGGCGTGCATATACTCGAATCGAAGCCTGAAAAATTTCCTATCTGATTCAGCCATCAATTTCAACCCAGAATCAAAGGTTATTTTCTTATAAACTACTTTATATTCGAATTATTAAGAATTAAAAGTGTGAATTTTTGTTCGAGTTATTGTTTGGATGATTTGATGCTTGCATGTTGTAGATCTTTTCTTCCTGATCATTTTGGTATGTCATATGATCGATTTGGAGTTCAATAACATGTTCAAATTAGGGTTTGATTCTCGAATTGTATAATTAGGGTTTATATTCGTTTGAATGTTCTTGATTAAAATTGGGGGTTTCTTAAATAGGGATTAACAGATGTTGAGAGATAGTGGGTTTTGTTCCCCTTGAAATTTGCAATCTATTCATATATACCTTGCTGATCGACGTTGCTTGTAGTGCCCGTGGTTGTGATTTGAAAGTTCGTCGGAGTTCTTCGTTTCTAGGCACAAATCCGGCTAAATAAGAGTTTGTTTGCTTGATTTGTTTGCTGGAATAAGTTCCTAGCAATTACCCACACATTTCCCTGAGTTTTTGAATCATTCTGAGCTTTATGGTGTGTTTCCGGCGAGCTTGCGCAGCGGCGGGTCGCCGTTAATGGCTTCCCGGCCGTCCGTCAGCGAGGTTGAGGAAGGAGGGTGGTCGAATTGCATTTCGACCCCCCTAGTTTGGAAAATTTGCAAATTATGCACTTCTGTTTTAAAAACCTACAAAAACCTGATTTCTGTTTTCAAAATTTATAAAAACGATATTTCTGGTTATAGTTTATTTACAAAAATTATTTTAAATATTTTAAAATCAATTGTTAGATATATTTGATAATGTCATGGCTAATATGTTTTATGTTTAGATTTCAGATCTTATTTGAACAGAACAAATCAGTACTTAACTGATCAGTACTTATACTGGACGTCAGAACTTAAGGGATATCAGTACTTATGTTATCAGGAGATAAGCATCAGGAGATAGATATCAGAACTTAAGTGCTGAAGGACGATCAGATAAGGACAGTAGCTGATTAAAGTTAAGAAGATCAAGATAAACATAAGAAGAGATATGCATGAAGAAGGAATTCCGTAAAGAAAGGAATACTTGGAAGGAAAGATATCTGATTGATATATATTAGGAAGCAGAATTATATTCCATATCAATTAGCGATTATCTTGTAACTGTGTAATATATAAACACAGACATAGGGTTTACACTATAAGTGTTATCATTATCGAGAATATTATTTACTGTAACCCTAGCAGCTCTCGTGATATTTTGTTCATCACTGAGAGATAACAGTTCCAGATTGTAACAGAGTTTATTGTTTCAATAAAGTTTGTTTTCTGTTACATAAGTTCTTGAAGTTTGATTTGATTGTAATAAACACTGTATTCACCCCCTCTACAGTGAAAGTGTGACCTAACAAGTGGTATCAGAGCCTTCTGTTAACACACATATAGTTAAAGATCCAAACACAATCATGTCTGACACAGAAACTCCAACTAAGCCTACCAAAACTGAGGAATCATCAAAGACATCAACTCAGAGTCGATATGAGACTATCAGAGTTCCCATATTGAGACCATCTGAATATCCCATATGGAAGGTAAGGATGACCATGTTTCTGGAAGCAACAGATCCAGAATACCTTGATAGAATCAAGGAAGGGCCTCACAAACCTACCAAGCTCGCTGTTGTAGTTGCAGGTGAAGCAGCAAAGACCGTACCAAAGGAAAAGAGTGATTACACTGCTGAAGATATAGCATCTATTGCTAAGGATGCCAAGGTACGACACTTATTGCATAGTGCCATTGATAATGTAATGTCAAACAGGGTAATCAACTGCAAGACTGCTAAGGAGATATGGGATGCACTGGAGACAAGGTGTCAAGGAACTGAAACAGTTAAGAAGAACAGGAAGACAATACTCACTCAAGAGTATGAACACTTTGACTCTAGGACTAATGAGTCATTGACTGATGTATATGATAGATTTGTCAAACTCTTGAATGACTTGTCATTGGTTAATAAGGAGTATGATCTTGAAGATACAAACCTTAAATTCCTGTTAGCTCTTCCTGAATGTTGGGATTTGAAGGCAACAACAATAAGAGACAACTACAATCTTGATGAAACAACTCTTGATGAAATCTATGGAATGCTCAAGACTCATGAACTTGAGATGGAACAAAGAAGCAAGAGGAAAGGAGGAAAGTCAAGGACAGTTGCTCTCAAGGCTGAAGAGGAATCCCCCAAACCACCTTCCTCAAAGAAAGATAAGGGTAAAGCTCTTATCATAAAGTCTGATACTGAGTCATCAAGTTTTGAGAGTGATGATGACTCAGATTCTGAAAGCTTGCCTGAAACTGATGCTGATGAGGAGATGATGAAGCTGTGTGCTCTTATGGTGAAAGGAATCATAAAGATTGCATACAGGAAGTTCAGGAAGGGAAAGAAGTTTTCCAGGAAAGGCATAAGTTCTGATAAGAAGAATTTCAGAAGATCTGAAGGAAGAGGAGGAAAGTCTGACAGAGGAGATTACGCTAATGTTAAATGTTATAATTGTGGTGAGAAAGGCCACATATCTCCTGATTGCAAGAAGACCAAGAGTGACAAAGGCAAAGCTCTTGTCACAAAGCTAGAAAAGCTGGACAGACACCTCAGACTCTGAAAGTGAGGAGAACTATGCATTGATGGCAAATGCTGACAAATCAAGTTCTGAGAGCAGTTCTGAAGCTGCTGAAACAAAGGTACCTCAGACTACTTATGCTTTTCATACTGATGATATTAATGAGTTGAGAAGATATCTTAAAACCATGTTTGTTAGTTATAGAGATCAAACTTTAACATGTGAAAGATTAACTTCTGAAAATCTTGCTTTTAGGAAAAGAAATGATTTCTTAGAAAAAGAGTTAGTCATGTTCCATCAAACTCAGAAGGATAGAGATGATGCTTTTTATGTTAGGGATGAAGTGCTAAAAATGAATGAATCTCTAAAAACTGAGTTAGAAAAGGAGAGAGAGATTATCAGAACTTGGACTAACTCTGGCAAAACAACTCAAAATTTGCTAAGCAGTGGAAACTGGAAAGAGGGCTTAGGTTATGGAGAAAATAAAAATGAAAAAGGAACTGTAGAAATTAAGCCTGTTGATAAGCAAAAGCCGAAGTTAAAACCTGTTAAGTTTGTAACTGAAAAATCTGAAAATGAGAAATCAGAAGTTAAAAAGGAATTAGCTTCTGACAAACTAAAACAGGAAAAGTCAGCTGAAGTTAACATAGGCTTAATGACAAAGAAGCAGCTTAAGCATAAGCTGAAAGATGTTAAGAATGCAAACAAGGTAAAATCACCTAGGAAAAACAGGAATGGAAAGGAAGGTGTGAATAAAAGCAATAACTATAAATCTGTTCCTGATGCTCCTAGGAAAGCGTGTCATAACTGTGGAAGTTCTAACCATCTGGCTTCTTTTTGCAGGAAGAATAAGAATATTAACTCCTTTTCTTCAAAATCAGGAGTTAAGAGTCAGTCTGTTAGATACAAACCACAAAATCCTTGTTTTCATTATGGTAGTTTATGGCATTCCATTTATACTTGTAAGGAATATCATAGTTTGTACTATGATTATTATCAAATAAAACCTTCTTTAAAAAAAGTTTCTGTTGTTCCTTCTAGTGTAAGTTCTGATTCAAAGTCTGGTAGTATAAGTTCTGATAAGAAAACTGTTAACATAAAATCTGATGCTAAATCCGCTGCAAATGTTAACAAACCTAAAAAGGCCAAAGGATCCAAGCAAGTCTGGGTCCTTAAAACTAATAATTAGTGGTCTTTTTGATTGCAGGGCAACAGGAAAAATATTTTAGTTCTGGACAGTGGATGTTCAGGACATATAACTGGAAATAAGGCCCTGCTATCAGACTTTGTGGAGAAAGCTGGCCCAAGTGTTTCTTATGGAGATGGCAACATTGGAAAAACTTTGGGATATGGCAATATCAATCTTGGGAATGTCATCATTAAAGATGTAGCTCTGGTCTCAGGACTTAAACACAACTTACTGAGTATAAGTCAAATCTGTGACAGAGGTTATCATGTTGATTTCTTTGCAGAACATTGTGAAATAGTTAGTAAATCTAAAGAAAAAATTGTTCTGAAGGGATTCAGGCGTGGTAACATTTATGAAGCTAAGCTTTCAACAAGTTCTGATGGTTCTGCAATCTGTTTAGTGAGTAGAGCCTCAACTGAAGAAAGCTGGAATTGGCACAAGAAACTCTCTCATTTAAACTTCAACAAGATAAATGAACTGATCAAGAAAGATCTTGTGAGAGGACTGCCAAAATCAGTGTTTGTTCCTGATGGTCTTTGTGACTCATGTCAGAAGGCTAAACAAAGAAAATCTTCGTTCAAGAGCAAGACTGAATCATCAATTCTTGAGCCTTATTATCTACTTCATGTTGATCTATTTGGTCCAGTGAATGTCATGTCTATTGCAAAGAAGAAATATGCGTCGGTCATAGTAGATGAGTTCACCAGATACACATGGGTGTATTTCTTGCACACAAAAAGTGAAACTGCATCTATCCTAATTGATCATGTCAAACATCTGGATAAATTGATCAAAGATTCTGTGAAAATTTTGAGGAGTGATAATGGCACTGAATTCAAGAACCTGATAATGGAAGAGTTCTGCAAAAATCATGGAATAAAGCAGGAATTTTCTGCTCCTGGAACTCCACAGCAAAATGGAGTTGTTGAAAGGAAGAATAGAACTCTCATTGAAGCTGCACGAACAATGCTTGAAGAAGCAAAGCTTCCAACCTATTTCTGGGCTGAAGCTGTGCAGACTGCTTGTTTTACTCAAAATGCAACACTCATTAACAAGCATGGAAAAACACCATATGAGATGGTGAAGAACAAGAAGCCAAATCTCAAATACTTTCATGTATTTGGATGTAAGTGTTTTGTTCTCAAGACTCATCCTGAACAGCTATCCAAGTTTGATCTAAAAGCTGATGAGGGAATCTTTGTTGGATATCCACTTTCTACAAAAGCCTTCAGAGTCTATAATTTGAGAACAAAAGTGGTCATGGAATCTATCAATGTCTCTTTTGATGACAAGAAGATCACTGGACTTGAAGATTGCATTGATCATGATCAACTGAGATTTGAAAATGAAGATTCATATTCTGATACCTCAAGTCCTGACAGTCTAAGTCCTGATACTGTAAATTCTGATGGATTAAACTCTGATGTTATTGAAACTGTGGTGACTACGTCAAAGGAAGATGCACCAATGCAGGGAGAGCATACTCAAGATATTATCACATCTCAAGAAGCATCAGAACATACATCTGGCTCTTCAAATTCTGATTCGTCAAGTTCTGATAAGCCAAGTACTGACAGTACTGAAAATCTAAATGCTGAAGGATCCAACTCAGAGAGCATAGTTTCAGGGGGAGCATCAGAAAATGAAACCGAAGACAGCATGAATCATGGGGGAGCATCTAGTTCTAGAGAAAATCTTCCATCTGCAAGGAAGTGGACAAAATCACATACACCTGATTTGATAATTGGAAATCCTGAGGCAGGTGTCAGAACTAGAACAGGTACTTCGAATGAATGTCTTTACAATTCTTTTCTCTCTCAGTCTGAGCCAAAGAAAGTGGAAGAAGCTCTTAAAGATGCTGATTGGGTGCAAGCAATGCAGGAAGAGTTGAATGAATTTGAAAGAAACAAAGTCCGGACCATAGTGCCAAGACCTAAGAATAGATCGGTTGTTGGTACAAAGTGGGTATTCAGAAACAAAACTGACAGTGGTGGCATAATTGTAAAGAACAAGGCAAGGCTGGTTGCAAAAGGATATTCTCAACAGGAGGGAATTGACTATGATGAAACATTTGCGCCAGTTGCTAGGTTAGAAGCAATAAGGATATTCATGGCTTATGTTGCTCACAAAAAGTTTACTGTCTTTCAAATGGATGTGAAAAGTGCTTTTCTCAATGGAGAATTGGAAGAGGAAGTATATGTTGAACAACCTCCAGGCTTTATAGATTCCAAACATCCAGATTATATCTACAGGCTTGATAAAGCACTTTATGGACTTAAGCAAGCTCCTAGAGCATGGTATGAGACTTTAGCTCAGTTTCTTCTGGAAAGTGGATTCAACAGAGGAACTATTGACAAAACACTGTTCTATCTCAACCATGGCAAGGACTTACTTTTGATCCAGATTTATGTTGATGATATTATTTTTGGGTCTCCAAATGACAAACTTTGCAAAAAGTTTGCCAAACTAATGCAGTCAAGATATCAGATGAGTATGATGGGAGAACTTAGTTATTTTATGGGCCTTCAAGTCAAGCAGAGTGAAGAAGGAACTTTTATTTGTCAATCTAAGTACACCAGAAACTTGCTGAAGAAATTTGGAATGCAAGACTGTTCAAGTGCATCCACTCCCATGGCCACTGCAACAAAACTGGATAAGGATACTGGTAATTCAGTAGATATTACTGATTACAGAGGTATGATTGGCTCACTTCTCTATCTAACTGCTAGTAGACCAGATATCATGTTTGTTACCTGTCTTTGTGCAAGATTTCAAGTAGATCCAAGAGAACCTCACTTAACAGCTGTAAAAAGAATCTTTAAGTATCTTAAAGAAACAGCTGATCTAGGATTATGGTATCCTAGAGAATCAGATTTTAAATTAATAGGTTACTCAGATGCAGATTTTGCAGGTTGCAAAATTGACAGGAAAAGCACAAGTGGTAGCTGCCAATTTCTTGGAGGCAGGTTGGTTTCTTGGTATAGCAAGAAACAAAAGTCAATTTCCACATCAACTGCAGAAGCAGAGTATATTGCTGCAGGAAGCTGCTGTGCACAGATTCTTTGGATGAAGAATCAGTTACTGGATTATGGGTTAACATATTTCAAAATCCCTATTTACTGTGATAATCAAAGTGCTATTGCTATGACAGGTAATCCAGTTCAACACTCTATGACAAAGCACATCAGCATCAGGTACCATTTCATCAGGGAACATGTGGATGAAGGTACAGTGGAATTGCATTTTGTTCCCACAGATCAACAAGTAGCAGATATCTTCACAAAACCACTGTGTGAAGCTACCTTTACAAAATTGGTAAATGAACTTGGAATGATTTCAGGTTCTTTCTCTAAATCTGCTTAAACTTGTTCTATGTTATCAGACTTTATGATCAGTATTTACAGAATTAATCTCTTTGTATATTCTGTGCATTAATTGATAAATGTTTTTAAGTACTGACTGTTGTCTGATACATATCTCTTAACTCTAATAAGTGATATATCTGTTTAAGTAATCATTCAATCCTATGAGGATAATTGTGCTAGATACTGACCTACTAGTCTTCAATAAACAAATGATCCCATGAAAGAAGTAATTATTTCTGTGGAAATCTTATGACACAAGCAAATTCTGATACTTGAGCTTAGTTTAGTTTACTTTATTCATCTTATTACTAAGTCCCAAATTAGAATAATGCTACTCATCTGTTTAAGTTCTGATTCTAGTAAAACTGCTGAATGTACTAAGTGCTGATAAACCTCACTTATCAAAAGAAGAAGAACAAGAATCAAAGAATAATATCAGGTACTCCTTTGAGATCTAGAGTAAAAATGTGAATGGGACGACCCAAGTGCATAGCTGGTATTAAGTAAATATGCATTAGAAAAGCAAAATATTTTCTTGGTGACTGTTCACACTCTATGATTACTGGAGAAATACTCTGATAATAGCATAAATTCTGATAAGCAGTCGTGACTCACTTATAACACCCTCCAAATCCGGGGTATAGATTTGGGGCATTATTAACAACAATTACCAACTATACCTGCACAAGCGGAATATTAATATAATAATTACCCCGATCTATCACTACTCAGGATCTTTTAAGGTTTGAGTTTGAAAAACAAGAATCATGCACTACACTTTATTACAAACCCGACTAAATAAAAACCTGTCTCAAGAACTCTCTTTATTACAAAACTTTATTCTATCTACAGTTTCACTACGCAATCTTTTATTCAAACTACACAAAACTTTTATTTAACCCAACATCACTACTTATCCTGCTACACCTGATCTGGCAATTCAAAGCTCTCTTCGGGAATAGGAATGAACACTCTTGGTATAAGAGGGTCCCGCTGCTTGACTCGCTTCTTGACTATGCGGGTCCTGATGGGTTTCATTCTCTACCTTAACTGTAAAACAATAGGAGTAACAATAAAAGAAATGAGCCAAAATTGCTCAACAAGCCTGCAACAATATATATATATATTATAAAAAGAGAGAAATAAATGAACCAATAAGCTGTTGGTTTGAACAACCATCTGTATCTGTATATGATAATAATTTGCCAACACTGGCGAGTGCCAAATGAACAAGACTGGAACAAGAACCAACATATGCACTATAATCTGCTGATCAGTCAGAATATAGTGCGGATCTATACCCACTGCATAGACCCAACCAACATAAGGAGTACTCAGGCAACTATGGCCTATTAATTAATGGTCTGGGAAAAACCCAGCCTTTATAGTAACCATCCAGTCCAAGGCTGAGCATCCGGAACAATCGGTATGCTATTGATGTATCCCAACACCAGGATATACCAGAATATATGTAACAAGGGTAAAGGAATTGAAATATGAACAGGGAATTCACTAAATTGGGTAAATCAAGAATTAAAATGAAATGGAACGAGTGATAATAAATAGGTAACAGTGTATATGAACAATGATTATCAAAGAGAATCGATACGATAGAAAGGAAATATAAATCACTATTCTGAATTTAGAATAGGGGAAAAACTTGCCTTGCGCGTACTTAACCTGGTTTATCTCACTGCCTTTTGACCCTAGCTTGTTCTGCCTTGCTAACACTGAACAAATCATGGAAAGATAGGTGTTTAGATAATTTACTACATACGTGTATCTTGAATTGATATCACGCAACCTTATCAGTCTACCCATGCGTTTCTATCTGATTCGCATATATATATACATACATTTATACAGCACATCTATTCACATAATCACATAAAGCACGTAGCACGTAAAGCACATAATTAATTTCTAGATTTATAATTATTTTTAGAATCAATTCTGGGCTTATACTTGCATTACTAGTCGTATCTGATTTTATTATAATTTTTCGGGATTTATTCGACTCAATTATATCCCTACTAGGACCTATGAACTATCAATTATCACCAAACCACTCTTTTTCAGAAGAAATTATAACTTACAACCATTTTTTATTGGATTCGTCTCATTTTTCTGAGTCTAGGGGTCTTCGTTTCACTTAAATCGGACTAACGGTTGAATTGTTATGAATTAAACACTGATAATTTAATTTATTATTCAATATAAATAATTATTACAACCTTTTTAATCCTAAAATAATTTTTTAAATAATTATTTAAGAAAAATCAAAGTCAAAAATAATTTTTTTATAATTTTTGGAGTTAAAATGAAGAAGTTACGATTTATTGAAAATTATGTGATTAATTATTGAAATAATTAATCATTTAATAAATAAATAACTAATAAATAATTAATAGATAATTATTTACTAATTTAAAATAATTAATCCCTAATTATTAGGATTAATCACAATTTATTACAAATATTTACAACTCATCGTTATTTATTTGATTAGATCGATTATTTACAAATAATCAATCAACTTAATTAACCGATACGCTATTTATCGAATAACTACGAATTATTCGAATTATAATCTAACTCAACGATTAATTACTCGTATAAATACGAGCTACTCGCCTTTCTCATATAATTATCGAACTATTACATTACTACTGAAACTCATACGATTCATTAATCAATTAATTATCGGTATTTAATTATATGATACAAATAATCACTACAATATTATTCGAATAACTATCGCTCGAATAATAATTCTCATTATCGAATCATTACTCGTAATAATAACTAATTATCGAATTATTAATCATATTATTTAATTATTCGTAATTCTTATTTATTAATTAATTACCTACTTATCAATTAATTACCTAATTATTAATTAATTAGATAACTAATAAATAATTAGATAAATAATTAAATAATTTATTAAATAATTAAATTCGAATTTATAAATCAATAAAATAATTTAGAAATTAATAATACTATTTTTCAGAATATAAAACTAATTTTTAATTAATTATTAGAATTACTAAAACTAATTTCTGATTTTAGAAAAATAAAATAAATATTAAAAAAATCAGAAACACAACACAGGTTTTCAGATTAGGGTTTTTAGGATCAAACCCCGGGTCGAAACCGGGTTGGAAACCGGGTCGAACCCGGGTTATCGGGTCACGAAGAACATCACCGCGGCTCCGCCGCCGGTGATCGTTCCAGTACGAAAACGACGACCAAACATCGTGATTCCAGTCGATTTCTTCTGGGTTTTCAATCCCCAACATCTCTGGACCACTCCCTTTTCTTCATCTTCGTCGTTCCGTCAAGAACGTCGCCGGAAAACGTAGAACAGCGGCGGCGACGTCGTTCTCCGACGAGCACGAAAACCTCAACCAAAATCTATGAAACCGGTGTCGTTCGACTGTAAACTCAACGATCTATTCATTCCCCACATCATAACAATCAAACAATCAGCCATAATCAAAACCCGAATTCGAACAATAAACCCGAATATACGAATTAGAAATCGATTAAACTAACAACAAAAACGATTACATAATTGAAAACTACCATCAATAAGCTTCAAAACGGATACTTACATGACTGATTTGGTTAACAAAATCACGATCAAAATCCGGTTTGATTCTCTGCCCTGTTCTTCACCAACAAACCCTAATTCTTGATTTTTCTGAATTTTTAATAATAATTAACTAATTAATTAATAATAAAACAGCTATTTATAATACTGAAAATAATAACCCTAAATAAAATTAAGGGTCTAATTACATTCCTAATAAAAATATTTGGCCCCAATTTTTATAATTTTTGGGTATTAATATTGAATTTTTTTAATTATCCAATAAATACAAAATAAATGCTAAAAATTCCCAAAAATTGTGAAAAATACAAAAATACAAAGAAAAATGATATATAATAATTTCATGATCATATAAAAATAAAAATGTGATTTTTGTGGGGTTTTTGGTACCCGAAGGGGTCCGGAAAAGTCGTTTTTCGCGAAAAAGGTCAATTTGTAAAACGTCTAGGGGTTCAGAATAGCGATACGGTATAGGGCATTTTTGGCAAAATAGGGCCAATGATTTTGTTTGAAATACGGCTTTTTAAAACATAGTTGTGAGCTGTACAGGTTTTTGATATAGTATATATAACTGACGATAGAACGCTCAATAAATATCCAAAACACGTTTGGATCAAAACAACCAACACATAACACATAGCAGTTAGGGTTCAACGACTTAACACATTTAATCACATAATAATACACATAATTTATTATTATTATAATATAATACAAGCGTAATTCCTCGGTCGTTACATTCTCCCCCCCTTAACAAGATTCTGTCCTCAGAATCTAATTATGCAAATAACTGAGGATACTTTTCTAGCATTTCACTTTCAAGCTCCCAGGTTGATTCTTCAACCACTGGGTTTCTCCATAAAACTCTCACTAATGACACAGACTTATTTCTTAATACCCTTTCTTGCCTATCTAGAATTCTTATTGGTTGTTCTACATATGACAAATCTGCCTGAAGTTCTACTGGTTCATACTCTATTACATGCCTTGTATCAGGATTATACCTCTTAAGCATAGATACATGAAATACGTTATGAATGTGCTGCATATGAGGTGGTAGAGCTAACTCGTACGCAACCTTCCCAATTTTCTTCAAAATCTCAAATGGTCCAATGTATCGTGGCTTCAATTTCCCTTTATTGCCAAATCTGGTTAATCCTTTCCATGGCGATATTTTGAGCAATACGTGTTCTCCTTCCTGATAGTCCATATCCTTCCTGGCTTGGTTTGCATATCTGCTTTGTCTGTTTTGTGCTGCTTCGATTCGTTTTCGAATAAGATCAATCTTTTCTTTTGTCTGCTGAATTAATTCTGGACCCAAAATCTTGCGTTCTCCAACTTCATCCCAGTGCACGGGTGATCTGCATTTCCTCCCATATAATGCTTCATACGGTGGCATTCCAATACTGGCGTGATAGCTATTATTATAAGAAAATTCCACTAGGGGTAAATGTTCCTCCCAACTGCCTTCAAAATCGATCGCACAAACTCGTAGCATGTCTTCAATCGTTTGAATTGTCCTTTCACTTTGGCCGTCAGTTTGCGGATGATAAGTTGTACTCATATTCAACTTCGTTCCTGGACATTCTTGAAATTGCCTCCAAAATCTTGAATTGAAACGAGGATCTCGATCCGATACAATTGATACTGGTACTCCATGACGCATCACAATTTCTTTGAGATACATGTGCACTAATTTGTCGAGCGAAAATCTTTCATTAATTGGTAGAAAATGTGCCGACTTCGTAAGTCTGTCAATGATTACCCATATCGCATCATGATTTGCCCTAGTCTTCGGTAGTCCTACCACAAAATCCATCGCTAGATGTTCCCATTTCCATTCTGGAATGTCTAATGGTTGCAATAACCCACTCGGACGTTGGTGTTCTGCTTTAACTTGCTGGCATGTGTAGCATTTACTCACCCATTCTGCTATCTCCTTCTTCATATTCGGCCACCAAAAGTTTTCCTTCAAATCGCGATACATTTTCGTGCTTCCTGGATGAATGGAATACTTCGAATTGTGCGCATCTTGCATAATTTCTTCTTTTAATTCTGCCACGTTAGGGATCCAGATTCTTGACGCAAAACGTAAAATTCCTTCATTATCTTTCTGAGTTGTAATTTCTTCTCCTGTTAAGTTGTCATCTTGACTCATCACTTCTTCTTGACAACGGCGAATCTTTTCCAGCAATTCTGGTTGGAAAGTCATAGCGTAGATAGTTTCTACAGATTCATTAGGAGTACGAATTTCGATTTCCAATTTGTCGAATTCCCTGGCCAATTCTTCGCATGAAGTCAACCTATTCAATCTTTCTTTTCTGCTTAGCGCATCTGCTACAACATTTGCTTTTCCTGGATGATAACTGATTGTAACATCGTAATCTTTAATCAATTCCAGCCATCGACGTTGTCGCATGTTTAGTTCCTTTTGCGTGAAGATATACTTCAGACTTTTATGATCCGTGTAGATTTCACATTTTTCACCGTACAGATAATGTCTCCACAGCTTCAATGCAAATACAATTGCTGCTAATTCCAGATCATGCGTAGGATATTTCTGTTCATGGGGTTTAAGTTGTCTCGACGCATATGCAATGACGTTACCATGTTGCATCAATACACATCCTAAACCACGATATGAAGCGTCACTGTAGATAACAAAATTTCCTTGCTCGTCTGGCAATACTAATACTGGTGCCGTCACCAACCGATTCTTTAACTCTTGAAAACTTTCTTCACACTTACTATTCCATTCGAACTTTTCACTTTGTCGAGTTAACTTGGTCAGCGGTGTAGCTATCTTCGCAAAATCTTTGACAAATCTTCGATAATATCCTGCCAAACCTAAAAAACTTCGAACCTCTGTCGGCGTCTTTGGTCTTTCCCAATTCAACACAGCTTCAATCTTTGCTGGATCCACTTGAATGCCTTCTCTGCTGATGATGTGCCCTAGAAACTGCACTTCTTTCAACCAAAATTCGCATTTGGAAAGTTTTGCATAAAGCTGTTCCTTCCGTAATATTTCCAATGTCGTTCTTAATTGTGCTGCATGCTCTTCTTCCGTCTTTGAATAGATCAAAATGTCATCAATAAATATAATGATAAACTTATCCAAATACTTCTTGAATATTCGATTCATCAAATCCATAAACGCTGCAGGTGCATTCGTCAATCCAAAAGCCATCACAAGAAATTCATAGTGTCCGTACCTTGTTCTAAACGCTGTCTTTGGAATATCTTCGGCCTTGATCTTTAACTGATGATAGCCTGATCGTAAGTCGATTTTCGAAAACCATGCTGCTCCTTTTAGTTGATCAAATAAATCATCAATGCGAGGTAAAGGATATTTATTCTTGATAGTTAACTTGTTCAGCTCACGATAATCGATACACAGTCGCATACTACCATCCTTCTTTTTCACGAACAATACTGGCGCACCCCATGGGGATACACTTGGCCTTATAATTCTTTTGTCAAGAAGTTCTTGCAACTGCTTTGCTAATTCCCTCATTTCAACAGGTGCCATTCTATATGGAGCTTTCGAAATTGGTTCAGTCCCTGGCGTCAAGTCAATAGTGAATTCGATTTCTCGATCTGGTGGAAGTCCTGGTAATTCGTCCGGAAAAACATCAAGAAATTCACAAACTACAGGAATATCTTCAATCTTCAAATCTCCCTTATCAACATCCCGTACATAGGCTAAATAAGCTTGACATCCTTGACGTAGCAATCTTCTCGTCTGCATTATTGATAGGAATTTCTGCTTTTGCTTCTCACCTTTAAATATTACCGTTTCATTTTCTTCAGTTTGCACTTTCACTCTCTTATTCGCACAGTCAATTTGAGCATTATTACTAGACAGCCAATCCATTCCTAAAATAATATCAAACTCCCCTAACCTAAAAGGTATCAAATCAACTGAAAAATGACATCTCCCTATCTCAATATCACAGCTCGGACATACTCGATCTACTGCAACCTGATCATTATTCGCTAGTTTTATAACTAACACTTCATCCAACCACTGAATCTCACAATCTATCTTAGAGATAAAGGCTTCAGAAATAAAAGATCTAGTAGCTCCTGAATCAATCAATACTAAAGCATTTACGGAATTTACAGGAAGTGTACCTGCAACCACATTCGGACTCTGTACCGCTTCCTTCATTGACATGTTGAAAGTTCTTGCTCTGGGCTGATTTTGCTGTGGTAGTGGAGGTGGAGGTAATGCTAAAATTCTTGGAATACTGGCAGCCATTGCAATTCCTCTGCAGTCTTTGGCGATATGTCCTTTTCTCCCACATTGGAAACAAGTAACTTCTGTCTTTCCCATTGGACATTCTCCAGAATAGTGTCCCCTTTGCTTGCACTTGAAACACGTAACATTTAGCTTGTTGCAAACTCCTGTATGCTTTCTACCACACGTTCTGCAATCAGGTATAGGCGGTCGGATAAGTCTCTGCTGAATTGGGGCTGGAAGTCGATTTCCCATCCTCTGATTGTTCTGCTCTGGCCTTTTGAAATTTACTTTTCCCCGAGCTTGAAATCTCGGCCTTTTGTTGAAACGATTCTGAAAATTCCCTGGTCCTTTCTCTTTCTGAGCTGCTTCGCTTTCTCCTTCAATAATCATAGCTTTCTGAACAACAGCCGTATAAGTTGTCAATTCAAACACAGCTACCCTGCTACGAATCCATGGTTTTAGTCCTTGCTGAAATCTCTTGGCCCGCTTCTCGTCCGTATCCACCTGCTCTGGAACAAACCTTGCCAATTCAGTAAACTTAATCTCATAATCCGCAACCGATAAGTTGTCTTGTTTTAGTTCCAGGAACTTGATCTCCATCTGGTTCTTCATAAAACGAGGAAAATATTTCTCCAAGAAAAGATCAGTGAATCTGTTCCAGGTCACCACACCTTCTTCCAAAGCTTTCTTTGATTCCCACCAGTAATTAGCTTCGCCTTTTAGAAAATAGCTAGCAAAATCTGTCTTCTGCTCTTCCTCAACCTTTACCAACGAAAAAGCCTTTTCCATCTCTTTCAGCCAAGCTCTCGCTTTTGTAGGATCTGTGGAACCCATAAATTCCGGTGGCTTCACCGACTGAAATTGCTTGAAAGTAGTCGTAGGTGCTGCTGGTGGTATTTGATGTCCTGGATGAGCGGCTTGCTGTAACATCTGTTGCTGGAACTGCTGTTGCTGCTGCTGCATTTGTTGTTGCATCATCAACATCTGCTGTTGCATGAGATTAAACATCTGATCCATCTGTTTATTATTGTTTTGGCCATCGGTGTTTCCATTCGATGAGTCGGGCTGCGCTTTTCTCTTAGGTGCCATTTTTCTGGTAAATAAATAATGGACCTTATTTAATAACAGTATATTAAACATATATTAAAACAGTTAATTCGAGAAAATAAAATAACTTATTAAATAACTGGATAGATAAAACAGTATGATATGTTTTTAAAATTTTATTATTTTTTTTTTTTTTTTTACAACGTGATTGTGAATAAAACTACATTTGTAAATATGCAATGGTACTGAAATAAATGTAAATGCTTAAATGACTGGAAATAAAATAAAGAAAACATGCAAAAGATTATCTCATATATATATATATAGGTAGAACACCAGCTACAGGTGTCAATGCTTGATACAAAACCCTATGATATAACAGTCGTACTGCTACTACTATCAGTCAGAGTCAGTAGCTACACTCATACAAACTAATATACAATACTATGCTGCCTCTATCTACAAAATATACATAATACAACACTCATCGATCTGCTGGTCTCAAAATCCTGGTGGTACGTGGCTCAACTCCTCCCGCACTGCCTCTAGCACTGCCTCGGTAAGTCCCAATGCTCTGTGATATGCTGTCTCCGTACTAAGATCCTGTTGTCTCAACTCAGTAAGCTGCTGCGAACTAACCCGGTGAATATGATGTAGTCTCTCTCTCAGTATATAATCCGGTCGTAATGCTCTGACAGGACCATCCGTCTGTGTCTCATACAATCCAAGGATCTCTCTACACTGTTTCTGCCATCTAATCCTCTCCTCCCTCTCTGCCTGAAAGCGCTGGTAAGTCACGGTATGATGCTCATGAACATCAGTGCTGGAACCTCGAGAAGGTAATGGTCCATCCACCACGATCTCATCCATAAACTCTGGCTGAGGAAACTGATACACTCCCGGAACAGGTGCATAAATGGCTAATGGGGCAGGAAATAAGACAGGCTGCTCCATAGGCGCATACACAGGCGGCTCTGCCTCTGGCTCCATCGGTGGCATCTCTGGAATCTCAACTGGTGGCATAGGAATCTGAGGCTCTAAATCCTCCCACTGCGGAAGATCAACCATATCAGGAATATCAAACATCGGAAACTCTAATGGTGGAATATCTGGTATCTCTGGCTCAACATATGGAAAATAATCTGCAAAACCTGGTACCTCCGGGAAAAGTGGTATCTCTGGTGCTGGCTCAGGTGGCAATGGAGGTAAAACCTGCTCTGACACTGGGGCTACTACCGGTACATCCACTGGATCTGTCTCGGTCCTCTCCGTAGACGATGATAAAGAAGCCATCTAATATACATAAAAATAATAACACAAAACAATCAAATCACAATCCTATAACTCATAACTTCTAATCACATAGACAAACAATCCTAACACTCTTACTCTCATCCTATCTTATTTTCCTATCTTATCTTAACCTTAACATTCTTGTTTTCCAAGGTCAAACCTAAGCTCTGATACCAACTATAACACCCTCCAAATCCGGGGTATAGATTTGGGGCATTATTAACAACAATTACCAACTATACCTGCACAAGCGGAATATTAATATAATAATTACCCCGATCTATCACTACTCAGGATCTTTTAAGGTTTGAGTTTGAAAAACAAGAATCATGCACTACACTTTATTACAAACCCGACTAAATAAAAACCTGTCTCAAGAACTCTCTTTATTACAAAACTTTATTCTATCTACAGTTTCACTACGCAATCTTTTATTCAAACTACACAAAACTTTTATTTAACCCAACATCACTACTTATCCTGCTACACCTGATCTGGCAATTCAAAGCTCTCTTCGGGAATAGGAATGAACACTCTTGGTATAAGAGGGTCCCGCTGCTTGACTCGCTTCTTGACTATGCGGGTCCTGATGGGTTTCATTCTCTACCTTAACTGTAAAACAATAGGAGTAACAATAAAAGAAATGAGCCAAAATTGCTCAACAAGCCTGCAACAATATATATATATATTATAAAAAGAGAGAAATAAATGAACCAATAAGCTGTTGGTTTGAACAACCATCTGTATCTGTATATGATAATAATTTGCCAACACTGGCGAGTGCCAAATGAACAAGACTGGAACAAGAACCAACATATGCACTATAATCTGCTGATCAGTCAGAATATAGTGCGGATCTATACCCACTGCATAGACTCAACCAACATAAGGAGTACTCAGGCAACTATGGCCTATTAATTAATGGTCTGGGAAAAACCCAGCCTTTATAGTAACCATCCAGTCCAAGGCTGAGCATCCGGAACAATCGGTATGCTATTGATGTATCCCAACACCAGGATATACCAGAATATATGTAACAAGGGTAAAGGAATTGAAATATGAACAGGGAATTCACTAAATTGGGTAAATCAAGAATTAAAATGAAATGGAACGAGTGATAATAAATAGGTAACAGTGTATATGAACAATGATTATCAAAGAGAATCGATACGATAGAAAGGAAATATAAATCACTATTCTGAATTTAGAATAGGGGAAAAACTTGCCTTGCGCGTACTTAACCTGGTTTATCTCACTGCCTTTTGACCCTAGCTTGTTCTGCCTTGCTAACACTGAACAAATCATGGAAAGATAGGTGTTTAGATAATTTACTACATACGTGTATCTTGAATTGATATCACGCAACCTTATCAGTCTACCCATGCGTTTCTATCTGATTCGCATATATATATACATACATTTATACAGCACATCTATTCACATAATCACATAAAGCACGTAGCACGTAAAGCACATAATTAATTTCTAGATTTATAATTATTTTTAGAATCAATTCTGGGCTTATACTTGCATTACTAGTCGTATCTGATTTTATTATAATTTTTCGGGATTTATTCGACTCAATTATATCCCTACTAGGACCTATGAACTATCAATTATCACCAAACCACTCTTTTTCAGAAGAAATTATAACTTACAACCATTTTTTATTGGATTCGTCTCATTTTTCTGAGTCTAGGGGTCTTCGTTTCACTTAAATCGGACTAACGGTTGAATTGTTATGAATTAAACACTGATAATTTAATTTATTATTCAATATAAATAATTATTACAACCTTTTTAATCCTAAAATAATTTTTTAAATAATTATTTAAGAAAAATCAAAGTCAAAAATAATTTTTTTATAATTTTTGGAGTTAAAATGAAGAAGTTACGATTTATTGAAAATTATGTGATTAATTATTGAAATAATTAATCATTTAATAAATAAATAACTAATAAATAATTAATAGATAATTATTTACTAATTTAAAATAATTAATCCCTAATTATTAGGATTAATCACAATTTATTACAAATATTTACAACTCATCGTTATTTATTTGATTAGATCGATTATTTACAAATAATCAATCAACTTAATTAACCGATACGCTATTTATCGAATAACTACGAATTATTCGAATTATAATCTAACTCAACGATTAATTACTCGTATAAATACGAGCTACTCGTCTTTCTCATATAATTATCGAACTATTACATTACTACTGAAACTCATACGATTCATTAATCAATTAATTATCGGTATTTAATTATATGATACAAATAATCACTACAATATTATTCGAATAACTATCGCTCGAATAATAATTCTCATTATCGAATCATTACTCGTAATAATAACTAATTATCGAATTATTAATCATATTATTTAATTATTCGTAATTCTTATTTATTAATTAATTACCTACTTATCAATTAATTACCTAATTATTAATTAATTAGATAACTAATAAATAATTAGATAAATAATTAAATAATTTATTAAATAATTAAATTCGAATTTATAAATCAATAAAATAATTTAGAAATTAATAATACTATTTTTCAGAATATAAAACTAATTTTTAATTAATTATTAGAATTACTAAAACTAATTTCTGATTTTAGAAAAATAAAATAAATATTAAAAAAATCAGAAACACAACACAGGTTTTCAGATTAGGGTTTTTAGGATCAAACCCCGGGTCGAAACCGGGTTGGAAACCGGGTCGAACCCGGGTTATCGGGTCACGAAGAACATCACCGCGGCTCCGCCGCCGGTGATCGTTCCAGTACGAAAACGATGACCAAACATCGTGATTCCAGTCGATTTCTTCTGGGTTTTCAATCCCCAACATCTCTGGACCACTCCCTTTTCTTCATCTTCGTCGTTCCGTCAAGAACGTCGCCGGAAAACGTAGAACAGCGGCGGCGACGTCGTTCTCCGACGAGCACGAAAACCTCAACCAAAATCTACGAAACCGGTGTCGTTCGACTGTAAACTCAACGATCTATTCATTCCCCACATCATAACAATCAAACAATCAGCCATAATCAAAACCCGAATTCGAACAATAAACCCGAATATACGAATTAGAAATCGATTAAACTAACAACAAAAACGATTACATAATTGAAAACTACCATCAATAAGCTTCAAAACGGATACTTACATGACTGATTTGGTTAACAAAATCACGATCAAAATCCGGTTTGATTCTCTGCCCTGTTCTTCACCAACAAACCCTAATTCTTGATTTTTCTGAATTTTTAATAATAATTAACTAATTAATTAATAATAAAACAGCTATTTATAATACTGAAAATAATACCCCTAAATAAAATTAAGGGTCTAATTACATTCCTAATAAAAATATTTGGCCCCAATTTTTATAATTTTTGGGTATTAATATTGAATTTTTTTAATTAACCAATAAATACAAAATAAATGCTAAAAATTCCCAAAAATTGTGAAAAATACAAAAATACAAAGAAAAATGATATATAATAATTTCATGATCATATAAAAATAAAAATGTGATTTTTGTGGGGTTTTTGGTACCCGAAGGGGTCCGGAAAAGTCGTTTTTCGCGAAAAAGGTCAATTTGTAAAACGTCTAGGGGTTCAGAATAGCGATACGGTATAGGGCATTTTTGGCAAAATAGGGCCAATGATTTTGTTTGAAATACGGCTTTTTAAAACATAGTTGTGAGCTGTACAGGTTTTTGATATAGTATATATAACTGACGATAGAACGCTCAATAAATATCCAAAACACGTTTGGATCAAAACAACCAACACATAACACATAGCAGTTAGGGTTCAACGACTTAACACATTTAATCACATAATAATACACATAATTTATTATTATTATAATATAATACAAGCGTAATTCCTCGGTCGTTACACACTTACACTGAGAAGCCACTGTAAAAGAGAATTTCAAAGATGCATAAAATTAGCATAAAAATAGTTGAGGTGGACTCATGCATGAACTCATTTATCAGTAGGTTTCAGGATAATGACAGCTCTTTAGCAAAATTTTAATTATGACTTATTTCTAAGATGTACTGAAGTAAATCAGACTTTACTCTTTATTAGTTATTTAGCTTAATGCACACACAAATCACTTCATATGAATGATGAAATTTTTGTGGTGGTCTATGTTCTTTTAGACAAACAGTCACTGTGTCCCTTTGCACAAATTCTGAGGACACGTTCTAGTTATATGCTCTGATGATTAAGTCCTGAAGACTATAACTCAGAACTTGTATGAAAACTTACTAAGATAGATATTCCTTGTTCGAGTTAAGACATTATGTTCTGATGACTGTTAAGTTCTGGTATAGGTCTAAGTTCTGATTTTTCAGTCTAACCCTTTACTTGACTTATCTGTGAGTAAAATTTGGTAACAGTCTCAGATTAATTTCGAAATGTTGAAGTGGAAGATTAATAGTCTATGGTTAGGACTAATGGCACTCGTCCTTGAACAGTTCACTCTTGTTACATGTGCACATTCCTTTTCAAATGACTATTATTCTTTTTCAAGTCTAGGGAGACGAGGTAGACTTAACTCTATCTGTCAGCATTAAATATCTTCGCGTCTCCTGGCATTCTCTTGCCTATATAATCAGCCACTTCACATTAGCCCTTTCATCAATTTTTCTCACAATCTTAACTTCATATTCTTTTTCAAAAGCATCATGGTTCGATTCAACATGTTTTTGAATTACCAAAATTTTCATATGGAGCTAAGTTGCGCCGACTGGCAGCAGGAGTGGCATGTAACTGCCATTCCTGAAGAGATATGGGGCTCTGTCCCACAGGCGGTGCTGAACCAACTTTTGTTCTTCGAGATGGACTACCAGCTTCATCTTGATCGATTGGAGGCGGAACGGCGGGAAGCTATCCGTCAGCAAGAGCGAATCATTCGACTCGCTATCTTGTTTGTCGAAGATAGGAAGAGGAAGATGATTTAATCTCGTCTTCTTCCTGTTCTTCTTCATCCTCAGCTTTGTCAGGCTTCTTAGCTAGGACTAAGGCTGTTGATGTTAGATTTAGAAGCTTAGGACAAGAATGTAAAAGTTCTGATGTAATTTTAATTTCATCAATGTATTATTTTGATATATTAATGGAATTTGTTTTAAGTCTTATGATCTTGTCTCTGAGAAATTTTGATACGCATTGATAAATCCTGATAAATATTCTGATGATCGTATAAATTGTGTCTGATTTTAAGTTCTGATAATGTTTTATCAGTACTTACTTAACTGATTGATTTTACTCATTCTCACACACAGTTTTTTTCGGAATATTAATATTGCAGAGTAAAATATTTGAATTAGTGGGAACAGTTTCAATTTTAAATTAAAACTGATTCACCTTGATTAGTGGAATCTAGGTAAGTGGAACGGTTTGTTTTTCCTTGAAAAACTGCAAGTGGGTGGTAATTATTCCTTATTTACCGTGCCCATTCCTTTTTGCCTTCTCTATGAAAAACAGGTGTCAAGGTATTTACCACTACTTTTAAATGCATGTCTGCCATGTGTCCTCAACGGTTACTTTTTGTGTATAAGTAAAAGAGAGCAAAAGATTGTCAAATCTTTTATTTACCATTATATTTTATCTCTCTCTTTACTTTTAAACTCTCTCATCTCCTGACGATTTTCTTTTCAGAGGCATTTTCTCAAACACATTACAGGTTACCGTTTTCTTTTCAAAACATAATGGCACCCAAGGACATTCTCTTTGATGGAGCAAAGTTTGTTCCTAATAACTTCTCTGCGATACTACACACTACAGAGGCACCCTCTGAACTTCATTTTATTCAGGACTTTCTCACAAGTTCTGATATTGGGTTTGCTCTAACTGAGCCTACATCAATTTCTGGGGTTCAAGTACTGGAGTTTTGGAGGAGTGGAGTATATGACAATGGTGGTGCTCACGGGTCCCCAAGTTTAATATTTTCATCAGGGGAAAATGAGTATGTTGTGACTCTGTCTACGGTTAGACAGGCATTACAGCTTCTTGAGGACTGTGTTTATTCTACTGTTGATGACTCAGTTCTTCAAAATATGATGGTTAGTCTGGGATATGAAGGAACATTGACCAAGCTTGGACAGTTGAAGAGATCTTTCATACGGAGGGAATGGAGTTTCTTTTTTGATTGTATTACCAAAGCTTTCGCCAACAAATGTACAAATTTTGATGCAATTCCCATATTCAGCCAACAAATCGGGTATGCACTTCTAAATCACACTGATTTTGATTGTGCACGTGCAGTTTTGGGTTTTATTGGGGATAGGATGACAGAAGATCGCAATACTGTATATTTTGCAAGATTTTGTCAGCTTATTTATAATTTTTGTTGTAATTCCCCCTAAAATTTTGGTGATCTCATTCCATCTTTCAGAATAGCTAAGAGAGCTTTTACTGATTTATTATCTTCTGATAATAAAAAGGTTGTGTTAAGACCCCTCTTAATACCTTTATCTGTCAAACAAGCCTTAATCACCTATGATCCTGTTAAGTACACTGCACTTTATTCTGATGTTCAAACATCAGAACCTGGTTCATCAGCACCTACCATCTCTACTCAGCCACCTCAAACCTCTCAACCATCTCTCAGAACATATCTCAAGTCCTATGTGAAACCTACATCTTCCAAGCCAAAGAGAACAAAGACTGTTTCTCACACACCTCAGAAGAAGAGGAGGATCACCTTGAGAGATGACTCAGATTCTGAGGAACCGATTCTTTCTTCAGAACCTGTGGTAACTGCAGCTGAGAAAAAGATTTCTCAGAAGGATTCTGAACTTGCAGGATCTAAGCTTCTCAAGAGGCTTAGAAAAATGACAATTCCTGACACTTCCAAGGACTCTAAATTACCAAGGACATACAAGAAACAGAGGGCAAAAAGGCCAGTTTCAGATGATGAGGAGGAAGCAGCTAAGGAAGGGGATCAGGAATCTCTGATCTCACAAGAAAAAGAATTTGCTCCAGTTACTTCTTCTCCATCCACTCCATCTCAGGAAACTGTATCTGACAAGGCTAATTTCCCATCTGTGTCTCTTGGTCATCAAGGCACAAGTGCTGATAATGCTGATCAACACTTAGTTGTGCCTGGAGTAATTTTCTTAGAAGCTCCAACAGCAACAAATCTTTTGCCAACAACTGTTACTGATGCTATTAAAACTCCGGAATTATCTAAGTCACCTTCTCTGCATCTAGACACTGATGATCAGACCTTAGGTGAGCATCAGGATTTGGCTGTTGATCAGAACTTAGCATCAGATCAGCAATTAGAGGATGCTGACGCCTCCATTGCTACTCACACTGCTATTATATCAGATGATACTGATTCTATAAGTTCTGATGCTGCACATGCTGGAGATACTGGTGATGCTGCTCCAACTACAAATACTGATGCAGCAGGTCCTTCAGGACACATTCCTCTTTCTAAGTCTGAACTAGTAAAGAAGTATGTTACAGAGGAACCACCAGTGCCTTGGAGTGAAACTCCTGCAGGACAGGAGTGGACTAAGGAATGGAACTCAGTCTCATGTATTCCATCTGCGTTACATCTTACTGAGCACTTTACTAAAGCTGATAAAATGTTAAATTCTGATGATTTCAAAGCTCAGCTTCGTGTCACTGCATTGAGTACTAAAAATCTACAAGGTCTTCATTCAACTACTCATGCCGAAATACACAAGATTCAGGAGAACTTTACCAAACAAGAACAAGTTTGGAAACTTGATAAGAAAAAGTTCTTTCAACCATCTATGGACAGGATTGCTTATATTGAGAAGACTCAAGATCGCCAACAAGCACAGATTGATAAAATTCTGCAAAATCAAGCTTCTCAGCAATCACAAATGACAGAAATCCAATCTTCAGTGGAATTGCTTATCTCTCTTCTACTTCCTGCTGATGCCAAAAAGGGGGAGAAAGTGATTAAGTCCAAATGCAAGGATGACAAGACACTGCAAGGAAAGGATGATGAAAAAGATGACCAAGGAAACTCTGGAATGGGTGGAGGTCATAGTCAAAGTAAAAGATTTTCATCAAGAAATGCTGAAATTGCAAGTCACAGGATAAGTTCTGATACTGGGAAGAGATTAAGTTCTGATACTGGTAAAAGAATAAATTCTGATGAACTTCTAGATCTTGATGAAGAAATGTCAAGACAGTTATTTCTTCAAGAAAATCCAGGAATGGACTTGGAAAGTTTAAAGGAAGAAGAAGCTAGACTTAAATCAGAGAAAGTCACATCTAAATCCGAAGCTTCTGGTAAAAAGTCACTTCCAAAACTGAAAGGTATTGTGATTAAAGAAAAGGCACAAACTGAAGCAATATTTGCTAAATCACAACCAAAGATAGATCCAAGATCCAAGGGTAAAGAAAAGGTTGGTGAACCTGTTAAAGTTTATGTACCTCCTGAAGATGAAGAAATTACTGATGACAAAGATAATCTTGCTCTGACTTCAAGAAAAGTTCTTAAAACAACCTCTGACACAGCTCAAGTTGTTCAGAGTCAAGAAATTAAAAGTTCTGATATTCAAAAGAAGCAAGTAACCTCTGACACAGCTCAAGTTAACTTGATATCAGAAGGAAGATCAAAAACACTCCTACCAGGATTCACTAAAGCAAAACAAACTCAACCTTTGAAGACTACTGCAAGTCGTTTTGAAGCTAGAGTAGTTACTGGAAAGGAAGCAAGAGATAAAACTGGATTGGGAAGTGCTGATGAAAGAAGAGTACACAACACTACCAATGATCCAACTTCCTTGTGTGAACCAGGAATTGGAGCAACTCCTGAAAGATTGAATCAATTGGAATCTGTACAAATGGTTTACCATACCTACTTGAAGGAACACATCTTGTTGTATTTCATGACAGATGGTAGGGTTTATCATATAAGACAAAATGCCATTCCATTGAAGTATTTTGAAGAATTGGAGCATGTATTATTCTTACTTCAAGTGGATGACAGATTGACAGGGACTGCTGCAAATTATTTGAAAGAACAGATTCAGAGACAGAAAAGACTTTATTCTGTTAAGTCTGACAGCATATATGTTCCAAAGTACAGAAATCACAATGGTGATATTGTTGATATGAAGCCTAATACTGCACAGATCAGAACATATCTTGGTATTAAGGGGCTTGAATTCAATCTAGAGTCTGACAAAGCTTATGTCATAAGACTAGATCGGGAGTTGAGAAAAGCAAAGATTAATGATCTCAGAGATGCAATATTTCAAACTGGTGAAGATACTGCAGAGCTTAAAGATGTCAAACGGAGAATGATTGATGAACTCAGATATGTTGAGAAATGTTTGTTGAAGAATTATCTCAGAACAACTCCTGACATCAGAGAGATCAGAAAATGATGAAGCCAAGTCAAAGATCTACAACTACTTAAATTCTGATGTGTATACAGACTAAAGTTGTTATCAGAAGTTGAATTGGTAAAAGCTTTAAGGACTGTAAGTTGTAGTTATCTTGTCTGTTTCTCATGCATTTGTACTTAATGTTTTTGACATCATCAAATATCTATTAAACTTGTATATTTTGCTAATTTACAAGTTGGGGGAGATTGTTAGATATATTTGATAATGTCATGGCTAATATGTTTTATGTTTAGATTTCAGATCTTATTTGAACAGAACAAATCAGTACTTAACTGATCAGTACTTATACTGGACGTCAGAACTTAAGGGATATCAGTACTTATGTTATCAGGAGATAAGCATCAGGAGATAGATATCAGAACTTAAGTGCTGAAGGACGATCAGATAAGGACAGTAGCTGATTAAAGTTAAGAAGATCAAGATAAACATAAGAAGAGATATGCATGAAGAAGGAATTCCGTAAAGAAAGGAATACTTGGAAGGAAAGATATCTGATTGATATATATTAGGAAGCAGAATTATATTCCATATCAATTAGCGATTATCTTGTAACTGTGTAATATATAAACACAGACATAGGGTTTACACTATAAGTGTTATCATTATCGAGAATATTATTTACTGTAACCCTAGCAGCTCTCGTGATATTTTGTTCATCACTGAGAGATAACAGTTCCAGATTGTAACAGAGTTTATTGTTTCAATAAAGTTTGTTTTCTGTTACATAAGTTCTTGAAGTTTGATTTGATTGTAATAAATACTGTATTCACCCCCTCTACAGTGAAAGTGTGACCTAACATCAATATTTTAATTCTGAAAATTATTTTTAATTTAAAAAAAATAAATCTAAATTACCTAATTAATTAACTTTAATTAATAATAATTATTCTATTAATCAATTAATTTAAATATTAATTGATTAATTAGTTTAATTATTTATTAATTGATTTAATTGATTATTTAATTGGATTTAATTATTTAAAAATGATTTAAAAATTCCGAAAAATAGTTTCGAGCTTTAAAATATTATTCTAAATTATTTCCAAGGCTCGATAATTATTATAAAATTATTTCGAAGCCAGAATTGGCCAACTGAACCCTGTTTATTACTCTAAAATTGATCTAACGACCCGTTTTAATTCCGAAAAATATTTTAAAAATCATTTTAATTACCTGAAAGCCTGTTTATGGCCCGAGACTTCTTTTTAAATGATATATCATTGATTATGTGACGTGCTATGTATTATATGTGACTTGTTGGTTGACTGTCGGTCTATATATTCGGTGATTACTTGTTTATAGCATAACTTTCGATCCGTTAATCGGATTTGGGTGAAACGAAGGGTAGATGGAAGTGTATATCGAATAGAATCGTATGAGTTAAATATTGATAGATATTTATAATGCCTAGCAGAGTAAGCAAGGCGTAAGAAAGGGAAGCTGGTGATCAGAAAATAGAATTGACATGTAGAAAATACAGCAAGTAATCAGAGGATAGAAGCGAGGCATAAGAGAAGCAGACGAGTGATTGTTGAATGGAGTCATTAGACAAGTACAAGTGAAGTTGAAATCGATTATGATAAGGCAAGTACTTCTAAACCTTTTTCGAGATATAAAGCAAATATTTTTAAATTCTCTTGTGACATACTGTTAATACCCAAAATAGCTCTGTTTTATACCGTATATACTTTGAATCCTTCAGCCTTGAACCTGAGCCACATCATTTGATCTTTAAGCCGGAAGCCTTATTCTTTGTGAACCATTTCTTGTTGATTTACCAGATATTAAACCACACAAATACAATACTACTCCACAAATATATATCCATCAAATACCAAATACTGAAACAGAATTGTTTGAGCATACAGAAACTTTTATACTCAACCATACCTTGTGATATCAAAGTACTAAAACCTTGTTAAAACATTATTCATCTAATACCCGATTATCCTACCGGCTGAAGGCCACTTCTTTTATGTACTTTGACATACCCTTTCGGTAACCATGAATTTTTACCATGCTCTTTTACAGATGTTTTATTGTTATTGATTATGATCTGGTTTTATTGAACTCTGTTGTTTATCATATTGAAATGCTTTAGAATTGGATAGTTTTCTTTGTGTGGACCAGATTCGTGGTCAGACCATATCGATGGTCAAGTTAGGCCAATGTGTGCCTTGGATCCAGTAGTTAGAGCAGTGTTGTGTGCTTTGCTCGGGGTTAGTGCGTGACTGATCAGCAGCCTAACCTTGGTTTTAAAAACTTAAAATGAATATCCAATTCTATTGGTTGTTTAACAAGAAACTTGATTCCTTTGAATCACCTCGTTTATTATTGTTTAACCTCAGTTATTGATAATATGACTTGCTGAGCTAGTTAGCTCACTCTTGCGAATCTTTTTATGTATTCTACAGTTAAGAAGGATACGGTTGATAGCGAGGTTTCCCAGTTCAATGTTCGAGCTAGGATTCCAGATTATGATTGATCGAGCTAGCAGGAGCTTATTGCAGTAGTGAGATAGTAAGGTTGTAAGAATAATTTCATATCAGTTGTAAATTAAATTAGTTGGGATTTGGTATGTTGTAATAAAAGTTAAGGTTGTGGCTTGTTTTCATACTTTAACCTGTTGCGATCCGTGGTTATGTAAAGCAGGGTCATTACAAATAATATGTTATATACAGGTTTATATATTGAGTATGTGTTATGGACCCCAAACTTCTAACCTAGGTTTGGAGGGCGCCACAGGTTGGTATCAGAGCTACAGGTTATAAGTCACTGACACAAGCCTAGATTGTCGGGATTGGGTAGAGTGTTAGGATTAGGAATAGGAAATAGAAAGATAGGTCATCGTGAGGTTAAGTGCGACTGTATAGTAGGTCTCCGGCACGGTTCGTGTTGTGATTCGGGATTCTTAACTAGCTACGTGATATCCAGGCAACGGAAATGGCAGATCCTGATTTCCCTGCATCAACTGATCATTTGGAGCTCTCCATTTAAGGATCGTCATCTTCTCCCAGATTCGATTTGCGCCTTGTTCCTCCATCAGTATTAATGGTATTACCTTCTATTATGACAGTTGCGCCTCTCCAAGTTATTTAACGATATTCTATCATCTCTTGATATGAGACAACCTATTTAAGAAACTTCCATCTGTTTATTCTTGTTTTACTAGACATCGGCTGTGAGTGTGTCCTTTCAATTTACCCAACACCCTGTTCTATACCCCAGTTTAAAATCTGTTCTATGAAATAATTTTATTTATGAGGATGGATTCGGGAGCTGCAGTAAATGGTGAGTATTGAGATACAAATTAAGGTGAGAAGGAGTTTAGAAAGAAGATTTAAGTGTTCCGGAGGATGGCTGTTACCAGGTTACAAGAAGTTATTAGTGATTAGGCCACTTATGACTAGTTTGTGGAATGGAGTAGATAAGTGTTGAAGAGATAGAGTTAGAGGAAATTAGGGATCTGAAGATTTTTTTAAATTAGAAAATGGTGTTGTAATGATGTGATATATATTTTAATAAGATGATGTGACATTAGCTGACTTGTTGACTATTGGATAGTTTGTTTCACTTAATGATTGCAAAGTGGTTAACGGGATTACTACCAGTATGGGAGCCTTAATGTGAAGCTACGAATAAGATAACGTACAACGACAGCTGAAGTTTTCATTGATTAAGGAAAGTAATAGACCCCAATGAAGGAGAGGAGATAAATGGAAGTGAATGGACCTTTGAGTGATCGTTTCTTTAACTTGGTATCTGGTCATAAGAAGGACAACAACCAACTCATACAGTAAGGACAACCGGAGGCGTAATTTTCAAAATTTTCAAAATTTTTAACAAGTTTTCGAAAAAGATTTTCCTTACAAAATTTCTAAAAGCCTTTTTGAATAAAATAAGTTTTAAAAATCGGTAGTCAAGTTACTACTTGAGTTTCTTGTTTGTCAAAAGACTTGGATTAGCTGGAAGGATATTATTTTAGATTTAGTATTGTTAATTCAGAGGACGAAGTAATCCGCAATTATAAAGAAGTTGGTTATTCTTGACAGAAAGGTACAAATATTGTTTGATAAGATTAACAACAAAACCAGCGTATGGAGTAACTATTCATCCAATTACTGGGATTATCAGAGTTCAAGGAATTCATGGATTTAACGGAAGCCTGAGCATGACCGAAGAAGATTGGGAAGATTTCCAGACTTTTCTAAAAGAAGAATATTATTAATAAAAAGATCGCTATGTTGAATGATTCATGTTTATTCCAAATTAAAAAGAGGAAACTCAAGGTTATTTGATAAGAACGCCATTACGATCGAATTGTTAAAGTATTATATGTGTAGGTGCGACGTTACACACACGAGACTTAACAAGTAAGAATCTACCATAATGCTTAGTTGCGAAGGCATTTTAGCATACTTCTAAAGTTGTTATATGATACAATTGGGATATGATCGATCAAACTTGAAAGATGAATACAATTGAAATGTGGATGGTGACCAATGGTATCATTCTTGTCCTCAACATTACATCGAATATTCTTTTTTTAATTCCTAAAAATGTATGAACTCCTTTTCTTAATAAATTCTTTCTGGATGATATCAAAACGGAGGATTTTGCATTCCTTTCAAATTTAATTGTTCCCCTCAAGTTTTGCTTTTTGATTGGGACAAACAGTGTTATGATGAGACACTTTGTCGGAATGACGAAGAGTCGGGTGGGACGCCACCTAATCATGTGATGTATGCCATACGGTATGAAAGACTGGCCATCTTAAGTACCAATGTGGTTGTCTCATTCATATTCAAATCATTATTTCTTCTTTCTTTTCAACTCTAAGTTTATTAAAATTATGAATCCTTCTAGTTGTTTCGTTGTACCGTTGTTCTTTGCGAGAGCTTTTCAAACAAAAGTCAACGTATTATACACCCAGTGGGCAAAGTCTCATCTACCTCTCACGCATGGAAAGGAAACAAGGGCATATGCCAGGGATGCATTAAAAGTCAAGGGAATCTACTTCAATAAGGAATATGTCTCCGAGAACGAGAATTTGTGATTTTCCTGAGAAATATGTTATTTAGAATATGGATGTGATGACGTGGAAGATTATTGCGGATACCTTATGCATTAAAGTATTGAAAGATGTGGGAGCAATTTGATCATATATCTCTCAAGGTTTTGTTGATAAGATGAATTATCCTGTCGAATTGATAAGATTATGACTAAAGGGCTAGCAAGTTAAGAACGTGTTGTTATTGAATAAGTAAATACCAATGGCGGAATCGATATTTCTGGCAATAAGTTGTGAAAAAGTGATATCATTTGAATTAAGAGGATTTGACATTATTCTAAGGAGTGGATTAACTATTCAAGTGTGATGCTCAAATAGACCGTCGTGATGAAAGATAATTCTGAAGATGCCAAATGAGAAAATAAAGAAGTTTAGAGGACAAAGGAGGGTAAAGAACTTGTTAAGAATGATTTAAGATTACAAGTGACCAAAATATAAGTGTTATGGCAATTATAAATAAGAGTCAGGAGCAAACTGAACTTGAAGATTTTACAATCTCAAGATATGTTTCCAGACGAGTTACTAATATTTCCTTTAGATTAAAAAGATGAATTTATGATTGAGTTAGCACCTGAAATGAAGCCAATGTCCAAAGCCCCGCACAGAATGGCATCAGGTAAAATAAAGAAGTTAACAGATCGAATGCAACTGGACCTGGTGTACCCCCTAAAGTGCACCGGCACGATTTGTTAATAAGAAATATAAAAGTGTGAGATTATGTGTTGACTAGCGAAAGCTTAACAAGGTTACTCTCAAGGGCAGATATCTGTTACCTCACCAATGATTTGTTTGACCAAATGAAGAAAGCAAAGTATTTTCATAAGATTAATTTAAGACTGGGTATATTACCAAGTGAAGATTGAACTTATGGACATACCAAAGATAATTTTTAGAACTCAGTACTATTGTTATAAAATTCTAGAAATGTTAGTTGGTCGAACTGATATACCGGTGATATTTAAATTTGATGAATAAAATCTTGAAGGAGGAATCTGGATAGGATGTATTTGTGTTATTTAAGAAGAATCATGCAACCTATACAATGATAGCTGAGGAGTCAAAGAAGCAAGAAGTGGTATGAAAAGTTTACCAGGTGAAAACTATAATGGCAGAATGTATAATTCTTAGCATAGATAGTCAGTGAGAAGGAGACAAAAAGGGATTCAGCAGAAAAATTTAAAGATAGTATGAATGAAGAAAGATCAAAAGCACTATCAAAAGCAAGAAGTATTTATAAAATGGAGAAGGGTGAAGAAAGTTTTGCGGAGTTAAATGAAAGAATGGTTACAACACCTATTTTATCACTTTGAAAGTATCAGGGAGATTTGGTAGTTTATAGTGATACTTCTCGTAAGGGAATAGGATGTGTGTTGACACAAAACAATAAAGTTATTGCATATGCATCCAGACGACCGAAACCTTATGAGCAGAAGTACCCTACTCATAACTGGGAATTAAAAGCAACAATAATATTTGTTTTGAAAGATTGGGAAATATTATAAGTATAGAGAAGGATGTGAGATATATACGGACCATAAGAGTTTGAAGTACGAACTCCCGAGGAAAAGCAAATGTAGTGGCAAGAGATGAGTAAGAAGAAGAGAGAATGAACATAGAGATTGTACTAGAAGAATTAGCTATGGAATTCTAGAAGTTAGAATTGGAAGTCAGAGTTCATGATCCAAAAAGGAGTAAGAATGTATACGTATGACTTTTCAGTAGGAATTGTTAGAGAAAGAAGTGTCAGGAAGAGGTAATGGATCAGGATATAAATCGTTTAGTAGGTGAAGAATTGTGCACGCGAAAAGGACGATCAAGGTATTCTTAGGGTTTCTTCTAGAATTTGGATTCCACCAGTGACGAAGAATGAAATTTTACAGAAAACTCATAATTCAAGGTATTCAATCCATTTAGGGAGTACCAAGATGTATAGAGATTTAAAGGAAAATTATTGGTCGCCAGATATGAAGAGGGAAATTGCAGAATAGATTAGCAGATGTTATATATGTCAAAGAGTTAAAGTAGAGCATCAGAGACCAAGTGGATTGCTACAGCCATTGGAGGTTCCAGAGTGGAAGTGGGAGCATATCGCCATGGATTTCATAGTTAGGTTACCAAGCACAAAAGCTAATCATAATACCATTTGGATTATAATGGATAGATTAACCAAGTCAGCTCATTTTCTATCTATAAATGGAAGATTTCACTGGACAAGTCAGTTCATATATACTTAAAAAAAAATTGTAGTTCGTCATGGAATTCCTGTGTCCATCGTATCGGATCGAGATCCAAGATTTAATTCATGATTTTGGGAGAGTTTTCAAGAATGTTTGGGAACGAGACTGAATATGAGTACGGCTTACCACCCGCAGATGGACGGCCAGAGTGAAGTAATGATCCAGACAATCGAGGACATGTTACACGTGTGTACTATTGATTTTAAAGGAAATTGGGACAAGCATTTACCTCTGGTAGAATTTGCTTACAGCAACAGTTATCACGCCAGTATTGGGATGCCACCCTATAAAGCCCTTTAGGGATGCAAAGGCAGATCTCCAGTGTATTGGGACGAAGTAGGAGAATGCAAAATACTTGGACCTAAATTAATACAGCAGACCAAGGAAGCTATTAAAGTTATCCAAAAAAAAAGATTGATAGCATCACAAGATCGTCAAAGGAAATATACAGACTAATCAAGGAAAGATATGGAATTCGAAGAAGGGATTTTGGTATTACTAAAAGTATCACCGTGGAAGGGATTAATGAGGTTTGGAAAGAAAGGAAAACTGAGCCCAAGATATGTCGGACCTTTTGAAATTTTAAAGCACGTTGGCAAAAGTAGCTTACGAGTTGTCGTTACCTCCGCACATGGAGCACATTCACAATGTTTTTCACGTATCGGTGATTAGGAAGTATAATTCAGACTTCAGGCATGTAATAGAATATGAGCCAATAGAGCTTTAGGCAGATTTGTCATATGTAAAGAGTCTAATAGAGATTCTAGAGGAAAGAGAGAAAGTATTGAGGAATAAAGTGGTAAAACTAGTAAGAGTATTATGGAGAAACCCAAAGGTTGAAGAGTCAACATGGGAGTTAGAAACCGATATGAAAGAAAAGTACCCTCATTTGTTTTCTTAGGAGATTCTGAGGATATAATCCTTTTAAGGGGGGAAGGATGTAATATCCGGGATATATCGTGTAATTATTTTTTCTAATAAATAATTATTATATGTGTTCAGTATCTATTCTGTGAATTATTTGTTAAGTGTTAAAGGTGTTAAGATGTTTAAAAATAATATTAATTGAGTATTTTAATTTTTATATGTCCAAAATAAAATATAGGTAATTGTCATATCTTCCTAATTATTTTTATGTTGATTTATGATTTTATAGGAAATATATGAATTTTATAAAATCTTTTTCCGGGTATTTAAAACCTATTTTATAAAAACGGGAACCAACCGACGTCATCCATTTTTATGTTTTTAGAACCCGAAACTCTTCCGAGAACTCCTTCCTAACCTAATTACAATATTCCGAGCATTTTCCATGTTTCGACTTTTTCGATCCGGCGTACGGTTTGTCCTGCGCGGATCCCGGCGCAACATTTTCGATACAATATTCGTTTCGGTAAATCAATAAAACTCGTATTTTTGATAAACGGGAGCTTTTTATTAAACTATCACAATTATCACCTCGTAATACGTGTAACCAGGCGCTGAGACCAAAACCGCAGTACAAATTGTACTGATTTGGATAATTATCCCGAACACCGATACCGTTTGGATCAATTTTTATAAATAAACGTACCGTTTTATATCCAGAATGATCCAACGGGATACTAATTTTCTGTAATTATAAATAGCCTTTACCGTATTTTATTTCGTACCAGAAATCATTTGCAAACAACATTTACAGAGTTTTTACAGAGAAAATACTATAATTATAAACTGTTCTTCGTAATCAAACACAAATTCGGAGGCGTTACCGATATCGGATTAAGGCGTGCATATACTCGAATCGAAGCCTGAAAAATTTCCTATCTGATTCAGCCATCAATTTCAACCCAGAATCAAAGGTTATTTTCTTATAAACTACTTTATATTCGAATTATTAAGAATTAAAAGTGTGAATTTTTGTTCGAGTTATTGTTTGGATGATTTGATGCTTGCATGTTGTAGATCTTTTCTTCCTGATCATTTTGGTATGTCATATGATCGATTTGGAGTTCAATAACATGTTCAAATTAGGGTTTGATTCTCGAATTGTATAATTAGGGTTTATATTCGTTTGAATATTCTTGATTAAAATTGGGGGTTTCTTAAATAGGGATTAACAGATGTTGAGAGATAGTGGGTTTTGTTCCCCTTGAAATTTGCAATCTATTCATATATACCTTGCTAATCGACGTTGCTTGTAGTGCCCGTGGTTGTGATTTGAAAGTTCGTCGGAGTTCTTCGTTTCTAGGCACAAATCCGGCTAAATAAGAGTTTGTTTGCTTGATTTGTTTGCTGGAATAAGTTCCTGGCAATTACCCACACATTTCCTTGAGTTTTTGAATCATTCAGAGCTTTATGGTGTGTTTCTGGCGAGCTTGCGCGGCGGCGGGTCGCCGTTAATGGCTTCCCGGCCGTCCGCCAGCGAGGTTGAGGAAGGAGGGTGGTCGAATTGCATTTCGACCCCCCTAGTTTGGAAAATTTGCAAATTATGCACTTCTATTTTAAAAACCTACAAAAACCTGATTTCTGTTTTCAAAATTTATAAAAATGATATTTCTGGTTATAGTTTATTTACAAAAATTATTTTAAATATTTTAAAATCAATATTTTAATTCTGAAATTTTTTTTTTAATTTTAAAAAAATAAATCTAAATTACTTAATTAATTAACTTTAATTAATAATAATTATTCTATTGATCAATTACTTTAAATATTAATTGATTAATTAGTTTAATTATTTATTAATTGATTTAATTGATTATTTAATTAAATTTAATTATTTAAAAATTATTTAAAAATTCCAAAAAATAGTTTCGAGTTTTAAAATATTATTCTAAATTATTTGCAAGGCTCGATAATTATTATAAAATTGTTTCGAAGCCAGAATTGGCCAACCGAACCCTGTTTATTACTCTGAAAATGATCCAATGACCCGTTTTAATTCTGAAAAATGTTTTAAAAATCATTTTAATTACCTAAAAGTCTGTTTATGACCCGAGACTTCTTTATAAATGATATATCATTGATTATGTGATGTTTTATGTGTTATATGTGACTTGTTGGTTGACTGTCGGTCTATATATTCGGTGATTACTTGTTTATAGCATAACTTTCGATCCGTTAATCGGATTTGGGTGAAACGAAGGGTAGATGGAAGTGTATATCGAATAGAATCGTATGAGTTAAATATTGATAGATATTTATAATGCCTAGCAGAGTAAGCAAGGCGTAAGAAAGGGAAGCTGGTGATCAGAAAATAGAATTGACATGTAGAAAATACAGCAAGTAATCAGAGGATAGAAGCGAGGCATAACAGAAGCAGACGAGTGATTGTTGAATGGAGTCATTAGACAAGTACAAGTGAAGTTGAAATCGATTATGATAAGGCAAGTACTTCTAAACCTTTTTCGAGATATAAAGCAAATATTTTTAAATTCTCTTGTGACATACTGTTAATACCCAAAATAGCTCTGTTTTATACCGTAAATACTTTGAATCCTTCAGCCTTGAACCTGAGCCACATCATTTGATCTTTAAGCCGGAAGCCTTATTCTTTGTGAACCATTTCTTGTTGATTTACCAGATATTAAACCACACAAATACAATACTACTCCACAAATATATATCCATCAAATACCAAATACTGAAACAGAATTGTTTGAGCATACAGAAACTTTTATACTCAACCATACCTTGTGATATCAAAGTACTAAAACCTTGTAAAAACACTATTCATCTAATACCCGATTATCCTACCGGCTGAAGGCCACTTCTTTTATGTACTTTGACATACCCTTTCGGTAACCATGAATTTTTACCATGCTCTTTTACAAATGTTTTATTGTTATTGATTATGATCTGGTTTTATTGAACTCTATTGTTTATCATATTGAAATGCTTTAAAATTGGATAGTTTTCTTTGTGTGGACCAGATTCGTGGTCAGACCATATCGATGGTCAAGTTAGGCCAATGTGTGCCTTGGATCCAGTAGTTAGAGCAGTGCTGTGTGCTTTGCTCGGGGTTAGTGCGTAACTGATCAGCAGCCTAACCTTGGTTTTAAAAACTTAAAATGAATATCCAATTCTATTGGTTGTTTAACAAGAAACTTGATTCCTTTGAATCACCTCGTTTATTATTGTTTAACCTCAGTTATTGATAATATGACTTGCTGAGCTAGTTAGCTTACTCTTGCAAATCTTTTTATGTATTCTACAGTTAAGAAGGATACGGTTGATAGCGAGGTTTCCCAGTTCAATGTTCGAGCTAGGATTCCAGATTATGATTGATCGAGCTAGCAGGAGCTTATTGCAGTAGTGAGATAGTAGGTTGTAAGAATAATTTCATATCAGTTCTAAATTAAATTAGTTGGGATTTGGTGCGTTGTAATAAAAGTTAAGGTTGTGGCTTGTTTTCATACTTTAACCTGTTGCGATCCGTGGTTATGTAAAGCAGGGTCATTACAAATAATATTTTATATACAGGTTTATATATTGAGTATGTGTTATGGACCCCAAACTTCTGACCCGGGTTTGGAGGGCGCCACATGCATCACCTAAAAAAGCATACCTCAAGTGTTCAGGCAATGGTTTAAGCTCCAAAGTAGGTGCTTCCTCAATAGATGGTTTGAGCTTTCCCTCAGCATTCTTGAGATCAGTATTACCAAGATATTCAAATGGCATGTCTAGCTTTCGCTTCCAAGGAGAAGCATTTAGATATTGTAGTTGATCATTGCCTTCCTCATCTTCACTATCAAATTCCCCCACTAAGGCTTTCTCTAAGGCATCAGACATTAGCACATGATCAATTTTCGAAGTTACCGCAGGATCAATCAAATCCACCTTTAAACACTCCTCATCTTCTGTAGGGAATTTCATAGCATTGAATACATTGAAAGTCACATCCTCATCTTGCACTCTCATAGTAAGTTCACCTTTTTGCACATCTATTAAGGTACGTCCTGTAGCCAAGAAAGGTCATCCCAATATTATGGGAATCTTCTTATCTTCCTCAAAATCCAGAATGACAAAGTCTACAGGAAAGATGAGCTTATCCACCTTTACTAACACGTCATCCACGATGCCTCGTGGGTATGTAATAGAACGATCAGCCAACTGTAGAGACATGTAGGTGGGCTTTAGATCAGGCAAATTCAGCTTTTTGAAAATAGACAATGGCATCAGATTGATGCTTGCTCCCAAATCGCAAAGGCACTTGTCGAAAGACAACTTGCCAATGGTGCAAAGAATAGTGAAGCTACCTGGATCTTTAAGCTTTGGAGGTAATTTTTGTTGCAACAGAGCACTGCACTCTTCTGTTAGAGCAACGGTATCAAGGTCATCCATTTTCACTTTCCTTGAAAGAATACTCTTCATGAATTTTGCATAACTAGGCATTTGCTCCAGAGCCTCATCAAAGGGTATGTTGATGTGAAGTTTCTTGAACACCTTCAGAAACTTACCAAATTGCTTATCCAGCTTTTGTTTTTGCAATCTCTTAGGAAAAGGTGGTGGAGGATAGAGCTGTTTCTCCCCTGTATTACCCTCAGGCAGAGTGTGTTCAACAGTAGTCTTCCTTGGTTCCACCACTTTCTCCTTTTGCTTGGTCTCTTCATCTACCACTTCAGCTTCTCCATCTTTTGCTTTTTTAGCATCAGCAACTTTTCCAGACCTTAAGATGACAGCCTTGACTTGTTCCTTAGCTTCCTTCCTGCCTGGCACTTTAGTATCGCTGGGAAGTGTGCCAGATTGACGATTGAGCAAGGCATTAGCTATTTGACCGATTTGATTCTCCAAGGTCTTGATAGAAACAACCTGACTTTTGCACAACATCTTTAACTCCTCGAAATCAGCACTAGAAGGTGGAGCAGCACCTCCTTGTTAAGGATATGATTTCCTTTGAGCATAATGCTGAGGTTGCGTGAATCCAGGTGGATTAAACTGTTTACTTACAGGTTGCTGATATGGATGCTGAACAGCATTCTGATTGTTGCTCCAGCTGAAATTGGGATGAATTCTATTGTTAGGATGATAAGTAGCTGGCACAGGCTGCTGCGGTCGCTGACTAATGCTCCCGCATCATTTATGGATTTGATGAACCGGGTATTTAAAAAGTATTTGGACAAGTTCGTAGTGGTATTCATTGATGATATTCTTATATATTCAAGGTTAGAAGAAGAACATATGCAGCATCTATGGTTAGCATTATAGATACTACGACAAGAGAAGTTGTATGCCAAGTTTTCTAAGTGTGAGTTCTGGTTAAAGGAAGTTCAATTTTTGGGACATGTTATTGGAAGTGAAGGAGTCAAAGTTGATTCGGCAAAGATTGAGGAAATTATTAGTTGGTAGAGACCAAAGACACCTACGGAAGTGCGAAGTTTTCTAGGATTGGCGGGATATTATAGAAGGTTTGTTAAAGATTTCTCGAAAATCGTCACGCCACTGTCTAAGTTGACTAGGAAGAATCGGAAATTTGAATGAAATACAGAATGTGAAGATAGTTTTCAAGAATTGAAGCAGAGGTTGGTTACAGCTCCGGTACTAGTATTACCAGACGATCAAGGAGACTTTGTGATTCTCAGTGATGCTTCATATAAGGGTCTGAGTTGCGTGCTAATGCAATATAATAAGGTGATTGCGTATGTCTCAAGATAGTTAAAACCACATGAATTGAAGTATCCTACACATGACTTGGAGTTAGCAGCTATAGTATTTGCACTTAAGATCTGGAGACATTACCTTTACGGAGAAAGGTGTGAGATCTACACATATGAGTTTGAAGTATATTTTCACTTAGAAGGAGCTCAATATGAGGCAAAGGAGATGGTTGGAATTAATTAAGGACTATGATTGCTCCATAAATTATCATCCGGGAAAAGCGAATGTAGTAGCTGATGCTTTGAGTAGGATAGAGAGGTTGAATATGGCAGCGGTATCAAAGGAATTATCTAGAGAAATTAGGAGATTTGAATTAGAACTGTGTATTTGCGGAAAAGCTAAGGAGATTTGTCGTACTATGACTTTTCAGCCATCATTGTTGGAAAAGATAAAGAAATGTCAGGAAGAAGTGATGAAACAGGAGAATAATCAACTGACCTGAGAAGAGATTTGTACGCAAAGGGATGAGCAAGGTATATTAAGGTTTTCCTCAAGAATATGAATTCCTCATGTGACTGAATTGAAGAATGAGATATTGCGAGAAGCTCATATTGCGAGAATGAATTTTTGGTGGCCAAATATGAAGCGAGAAGTAGCAGAATGGGTTGCGAGGTGCTATACTTGTCAAAAAGTGAAGGTAGAACATCAAAGACCAAGTGGATTAATTCAGCCTTTAAAGATTCCAGAATGGGAGTGGGAAAACATTGCCATGGACTTTATAGTAGGATTACCACGAACAAAATCCGGACATGATGTTACAACCGGGATTTTCGTGTAATATTAATTGTAAATTTGGTGTAATTATAAAGCTGAATGCCAATATATGCAACTATTGTATGCTTGTGTGAATGAGAATTCTGCGTCTTAAATTTTCGTTATGTGGTATATGAATTTTCAAAGCAAAAGTTTATTTATTTCTTTCATTTTTTTTTGATTTATAAGGAATATTTTTAAACCTTGAATAAATATCTTTTTAAAAGTTATTTGTTCACAAAATTCAAAAGTAGTTTTATAAAATTTCTAAAAATCCAAGTTATTTTATGGTATAAATTTTATAATTTTTGAACTTGTATTTTATTTTATAAAAATAAATCTTTATAAATTTAGTTGTCATATTTAGCAAATTACAAGGAAGCCCTTGCATGCAAACCACCCTTTCATTCTTTTCAAGGACAAAGAGGACAATTCCAAACCCACTAACTCATGAACTAGTAGCCAAATTACCTCCTTGACCTTGCATGCAAGTTAGCTTAATTCTAGCTAGAAGGATACCCTTGTCATTTCTCAAACCCACTCACAATATAGTCAAATCAAGACATAAAAACAACTCAAAGAAGTGATCACCACTTCACTTCACCCCACCACTTCACTCTCATCTCCTTCCTCCCCCTCCCTCTCGGCTTTTCCCCCTCCCCTCTCGGCAATTCCCAAAAACCGAGCCCCCATCCCCTTCTTTCTTCATTTCTCACTCAAACAATCATCCTATTATCAAGTAATCCTACTCCTTACATATTTTTCTTGTATATCTTAAGAGTTTAGAGTAGAAAAACTTATGTTTTGACCTTGCATGGTGGTGTTTTGTTAAAACTCCAAGTGAATATCCTTGATTCTTGTGAATTCAAGGCTTTCACCATGAGTTATAGTAGCAAAGGGTTGAGAATGGCTAGACATGAGTATGCTACACTCATGCAATTGTTGTTTTCACCCTAATCCATTCGGCCATGACTTGATAGGAGCCGAATGGATGGTGTTTTGGTTGTCATGTTCCACTTTGTGTATTTTTGTGATGATAACATGAAAATCTTAGTGAAGTCTTGATAAAACCCTTTGCATGCTAAGTGATCATCTAGATATAGCTTATGCTAGGCTTGCATGTCAATTTCATGGTAAAAAAAAACATGTTGCTTTGATTGGTAAAACTCGAAGACATGTATGCATGTAAATTTCTCTTGGAATGTTGTAAGATTTTGATCATTTGGAAAGATTTTGTTAGTAAGCTTTAATTTCAGTAGGAATAAGGTGTTAATATTGATTAGTGCTTCTTGATGCATGGTAATAATTTGTGTATATCTTTTATAAAAATGCATAACTTGTTGTTTCAAAAACTTGATGATTTGTGAGTTGTGAAATGTGAGTTCTTTTGTTTTGCCATAATTGCACCTTAGGTAAGGATGATCTCCACCAAAATTATTTTGAGTATAAGGGAGTTAGTTCAGTAGATCACCATGTTTAAGTCTTGGTTTGGGTATTGGGTTGTTGGTGGTTGAGTTTGTCAAGTCAAAACCTTGGAGAAAGGAGAGTTATAATTTCTGCAGAAAATCAGTTTAGTACCCTGAGGTTTAGAGTGAGTTTTGACCATGTCATTTATGTGAACTTTGAGGCCCAAGCCACCAGAAGTTAGTATTGGGAGTATATAAAAGGTTTTAGGTGTTGGTTGGAGGTTTGCATGTCATTTGGTTAGGTGCACAAGTACAATAACAAAATATGTCCAGTAGGGGACAGTTTTGTTGCAACTTAGAAATAGGGAGATTTGATTAGGCCCTTATTAGGCCCTGTTGGGCCTTACTTAGAGGGAGTGTCAGAGAGTTTTTCCAACCATAGTTCATAGGATATGAGTTAGAACCATGTGTCGCAAGTTAATTCAAGTCAGGGCATTTTCTGCCCAGAAAAACAGGGGAACCATGGACTTTTAGCTTAGGCCCAAGAAGGCCCAAGCCAGGCCCTTGAGCCACATCAAGTTTGGGAGATGCCCTTAGGTCAGGAGAGTCTTGTGTAAAAGTTTTGAAGGAAAACTTGTAGTTTAAGAGTGTCTAATGCACTTAAGAAACCATAGTTGTCATTCTGAAATTTGCACCAGTGAGCACTTTCACTTATCACATAGTTTTAGAACACTTAGGAGTGAGATTTAGGTTGACCACCATAGTTGTAAGATAGTATAAGGTCAGTAGAGAAAAATGCACAGGTGAGGGTCAATAGGTTTTGGATAGTTTAGTAAAGGCACATCGAGTTAGGAAGCCAAAATTAGAAGACTTTGTCTAGTTTAGCGACCAAGTGACTTAAGTTGTGAGTCGAGATCATCCAAGCCTAGTGTTGCATTATGGTGTATATGGTGTTATTTGGTATTAATATATGATATGTGATTATGTGGCTTTGTGTGTGCAATTATAAATTAAAGGTGAATATAAATTATGTACATATAGGCCTAAGTGACATCCGTGTTTAAATTCGGGTTGTAAATAGGTTAAGTTGGTGAGAATATATTATAATAAGGATTATTATTATTTATGTAGGATCTCGAGACGAGGGAAAACTTGCCATAAAGGTCGAGTGAAGCTCCAGTTGCTCCTACCAGTCAGACCAGACCAGCCTTTCACAAGGCAAGTGATTCAACTTGTCCTTCATATTTACTGCTATTAGTTCATACATTGCTGCAACTATCCTGTGTCATTTGATATATTAAATCAAGTGTATATAATGTTTATCTTTGAATTATATAGTGATGCCATGATAAAAGAAAGGGTAGTTATAACTCTTGGTTGATTCTCTTGATTAACATGCTGATGATTCCTAAGTATTGATATCTCATCGTGATACTTGAACCCCTATAGAACCTTACCTTGAACCCTGATAGTCAGATACTTATCAAAGTGATTCCTCATTGATTGATACCCCTTTTTCTTATCCTGAAGCTTGACAATTCTGATATATCCTGAGTTAAAGATCATTTCTGCATACCTTAACACCCTTAGTATTCATGAAGCTTATCTTCTTGATGATCCAGCACTTGAACCTTGATGAGAAACCTTTGCTTAAAGCCCAATTTGGCATTACCCTTTTATAATATCCAATAGCCTCACTAAACCCCCTTGTCTAATCTTTGATATATGAAAACCATTCAGTTACTTTAATAGAGTATAGTTTTGTGAGTCATGGCCCTGAGATTTAGTACCATATTTCCCGTGTTTCGAGTTGATCTATATCCCTTGATAAAAAAAAATGTTTACTGTAAAAGAGATTTTGTTATAAATCGGCATCAGTTTTTGAAATAAATAAAATGTGGGTTTTCAGTCCCAAAGGGGGGATAAATGTTTTCTTTGAATAGTGGATCTGGACTGAGACGCGAGTCCTTTCCACACTTATATTAGGCTTAAAAGTTGCCTAGGGATTCCCATTAATGTTTTAGAACCCAGCGAGGTTTAGGATTACTTCGCGGCTGATCACCGGCTGTAATCCGTAGCGTCATAAAATGATTTTGATTAAGATATGATTTTGAAATTGTTTTGATACAAACGGAATGATGCCATCACCCAAAGTTTTATCTCTCGTTATCATTGGTTATGTCTTCCCATTGACATTCTTTAATATATATCTCGATTTATGTTTTGTATCATATTATTTAGCACTTGTTGAGCATTTGGCTCACTCCTTGCTTTACCCTGATATTATAGCTAGCAGCTATGGTTAGATTCAAGCAGACTGCCCGTAAGACCTGTGATGCTGATGCTTATGTTCGAGCTCAGGTAGAATAAGTGATAGTAGTTTGTGTGAGGACTCGGTATTTAAAATCAGTCGTAATAGATGGTAGTGTTGGGCTGTTTCAAATCCTAAACTATAAGATCTTTGTTTTGGGTAAGTTTATTTAATTATTAAATGTTGTAATAGCTATATTTAATCTGCTGTTTAAGTTGGGGTGTGACAAGTTTTGGTATCAGAGCTACGGTTTAGAGTCCCTGGATAGCCCAAATAGGTTAAAGGGTATATGTGTAGGTTATAGATAATATGCGAGAGAGTAGGTTAAGTAAGTTTAATATTAATACTCCTCTTATTGGTTGTCAGCAAAGGGCGCATTCCTCGTCATCCTCTAGTTCGGAAGACACTATTGCTTTCACGGTGTATGCTTTCGACATGCTTCAGGGAAAGTACGACCGATTGATAGACCGACTGAAGAACGTGTACTCGGATAGCCGAAACTACGAAGGGAAGCCCAATGAGCAGATGACTGGGAGACTTGAGACCTTGGTTCAGTACGTCAACACTAAGCTTGAGGAGATGCCAGCGCACCGGGACCGTACCAGCCAGTATGTCATTCAGATGGTGGCGGATGAGCTCCAGAGCATTGTAAAGACGCTTCGAGAGAAAAAGACTACCAATCCCCGTTCAGATGGAGTGGAGACTTAGTTCTTTCCATTTACCTTTCATGTTGTTGTACTATCAGACTCCGTAGAATTCCCAGTTGTTTCCGTTAATTCCTTTAAATAAGCCTGTTGATCCTAGAATCAGACATTGTTCTAATCCCATGTATTGTGACCTTTAAATTTCAATAATCATGCTCTATTGTTCCAATTGCTCTCAACTGTTATTATACGCTTTTATAGGCATCATCATATCTGCTTAATTTGAAACCTGACCTCACATGTAAATAAGAATGCCATGCGATACCCTCGAATTGTTTTATTATTCATATCTGTTTTGACATAACTCTTATTTCAGGATCATGCCTCCCAAAAAGAAGAACCCAACAACCACATCCACCACAGACCCAAATGTTCTTCGACTTCTGGAAACTTTGCAACAGCAAACCAATGCTATAGCCCAACAACAACTAACTCTTCAACACCGAATTAAAAACCAAGATAACCGTGAACCACACCAACCACCTGAACCACCAGTACCACCTAGACAAATTGTCACTTTCAAGGCTTTTCAGAATGTGAATCCACCTGCATTTCATGATACCACTGATCCAGTAATAGCTAACACATGGATCAAGGAGATGGAAAGTGTGGCGCCCTCCAAACCCGGGTCAGAAGTTTGTGGTCCACACACACACCTTATTTATAACCTGCTTATAACAATAATAAAAATAATAATATATGCAGTGACCCTACTTACCAACCACCACGGACCGCAACAGGTTAAAGTATGCACACAAGACAAACACACTAATATATTACAAACCGTTCAAATCCCAACTATTTCAAACTCAAACTGAGTATTAAACATTATTACAAACTTTTACAAACTTAGATTATCCCAAAAGAAGCCTACTAACTCAACTTTCTTAACCTGAACCCCTAGCTCTCGCGCTGGACTGGGGATCCTCGCTACCAACTAGTTCCTTTTTAACTGGAAAGAATATAAACAACATCGCACAAATGAGCTAACTAGCTCAGCAAGTCACAATGACAAATCTGAGAATAATGATCATCAGGTGAATATGATTATGATATCAAGTGAACAATGGATTATGATTTAGAATTGGATATTATACTTTTGATTTAAAAACCAAGGTTAGGTTGTTGATCAGTCACGCACTAACCCCGAGCAAGGCACACAGCATTGCTCTAACTACTGGATCCAAGGCACACATTGGCCTAACTTGACCATTATATGGTCTGACCAAAAATCTGGTCCACAATTTTATAAAAACAATCCAATTCTAACATAATAACAGAATATGCAATAATAAACAATATCCAGAATCATTAACAACAATGAGTGTTTAATAATGAAAGGGTTTCAATCCTTGTAAGGAGCAATAAGGTGATTTAAAAGCTTGGATGCTGGGTGATGAGAGAATTGGATAACAAAGAAATCAACATTTCAGGGTTTCAAAGATTTGGACTTTCAATGCATAGGATACAATAATTGAATGTACAAGTAATTCAGTTCAGTATTTGGGATTTTGTTTGCATGTATTTGTGGAGTAGTATCGTATACTGGAGGTTCGTGTTTGGGTATACAACAATCAATAGTCTGGAAAGAATAAGGTTCATGGCTCAAGAACAGTAACTGGAATCAGGGTTTAGGTTTCAGTGCTTCAAAGCACTTACAATATCAACAAGACTATCACGTATTACAATATTTCGAGAAAGTTCAAAATACTTGCCTCATATTAGCTTACTACACTGCACTTGCTTCCAATCATAATCGTCTTACTCCTCAACTATCTATTTCCCTTTCCTACGCCTTGCCTCTTCTGCTTACATATCATAAGCATCTATCAATAATCAACTCATAGAGTTCTATTCAACACATACTTCTATCTACCCTTCCTTTTAACCAAATCCGATTAACGGATTGAAAGTTATGCACAAATCAAGTAAACACCGAATATATAGACCGATAGTCAATTAACAAGTCACATATAGCACATAATACATCACGTAATCAATGATATATTATTTATAAAGAAGTCTCGGGTCATAAATAGGCTTTCTGGTATTTAAAATATTTTTTAAAACATTTTTCGGAATTAAAACAGGTCGTTGGATCAATTTCGGGTTACTAAACAGGGTTCGGTTGGCCATTTCTGGCTCCGAAATAATTTTAGAATAATTATCGAGCCTTGGAAATAATTTAGAATAATATTTTAAAGCTCGAAACTATTTTTCAGAATTTTTAAATCATTTTTAAATAATTAAATCTAATTAAATAATTAATTAAAATCAATTAATAATTAATTAAATCAATTAATTAATTAATTTTTGAATTAATTGACCAATTAATCAATTAGAAATTAACTGAAATTAATTAACTAATTAATTTAGATTTATTTGTGAATTAAAAATAATTTTCAGCATTAAAATAATAATTTTTAGAATTTTCAGAAATTAAAAATGAATTTTTATAATAAAAATAAATAGGAAATATGATTTTTAAACATTTTTAAAACAGAAATCCAATTTTTGCAAAGTCTGGAAACTACAGGGACCAAACTGCATCGTTTTCAAAACTGCAGGGACCAAACTGCAATTTTGCAGTCCAGTCGCCGGAAAAAGTCGGGGATGGCCGGAGAACACGTTCCCGGCGTCCTCACCCCACCAACACCTCCAGATCACATCTACAGGTTACCAGGAACACAACCATGCAATCAAAACAACCTAACAATCCCTGAGTTGGCCGGAATTTGGCCGTGAAATTTTCCAGTTTCCGGCGAACATCGGAAAACTTCAAAACACAATTCCCTTCTCTACAGACCTCGTTGGTTCATGAAACTTATACGACTAGATTGCAAATTTCACAGAGAACACAACCCACTATAACACAACATCAATCTATCACAGAATAAGAAACCCCCAAATTTCAATTAAGAACATTCATACGGGTTATAAACCCTAATTTTAAAATTCGAAAATCAAACTCAAATTTGAACATGTTATTGAACTCCAAATCAGACGTATGACATATGAAAATCATCAGGAAAACAAGCTCTATAACATGCAATCATCAAATCATACAAACAATCATTCGAACAAAAATTCATATTTTTAATAAAATAAATTCGAAAATAAATAAATTTTTAGAAAAATAACCTTGATTTCTGCACGTGTATGGATTACAGAATCTGGTAGAGCTCTTCAAGACCTTCAGATTGGTTACTCGAGCTTTCCAAACCGAATTCAATAACACCTCTGAATGCTTGTTTGCTTCTTAGAACAGTTTTAGGAAATTAGGGTTTTTCTCTGAAAATTATATAATTATCTGTGTACAAATGATTTTGATACGAAATAAAATACGGTAAAAGGCTATTTATAATTACAGAAAATTAGTATCCCGTTGGATCATTCCGGATATAAAACGGTACGTTTATTTGTAAAAAAAACTGATCCAAACGGTATCGGTTTTCGGGATAATTATCCAAATTAGTACAATTTGTACTGCGGTCTTGGTCTCAGCGCCTGGTTACACGTATTACGAAGTGATAATTGTGATAGTTTAATAAAAAGCTCCCGTTTATCAAAAATACCGGTTTTATTGATTTACCGAAACGAATATTGTATCGAAAATATTACGCCGGGACCCGCGCAGGACAAACCGTACGCCGGATCGAAAAAGTCGAAACATGGAAAATGCTCGGAATATTACAATTAGGTTAGGAAGGAGTTCTCGAAAGAGTTTCGGGTTCCAAAAACGTAACAACAGTTGACGTCGGTTGGTTCCCGTTTTTATAAAATAGATTTTAATTACCCGGAAAAAGATTTTAGAAATTTCATATGATTCTTATAAATCCATAAATCAACATAAAAATAATTAGGAAGATATGACAATTATCTATATTTTATTTTGGACATATAGAAATTAAAATACTCAATTAATATTATTTTTGAATATTCAAGTACAGATAACACTTAACAATTAACTCACAGAATAGATACTGAACACACATAATAATTATTTAATAGCAAAAATAATTACACGATATATCCCGCATATTACAGAAAGGGCTTTTGAGTTGGTACAGTTAGGAGACGATCAGAAGACGCTGTATGCTACTTACTTCTTGAAGGGCGAAGTCATCTATTGGTGGGAATCAGTAAAAGCTATGGAAGTCACTCAGCAGGTTTCTTGGGAGAGATTTAAGAAGTTATTTTTGGACAAGTATTACCCTAAGTACATGCAGAATCAGATGGAGCTTAAATTTTTGGAGCTGAAGCAAGGGAACATGACTGTATTGGAGTATGAGAAGAAGTTCACTGAGTTGTCAAGGTTTGTGACAAAGTATACCAGCACCGAGGTGGAAAAAGCAAAGAAATTTCAGCAAGGATTGGAGTCTTGGATCAGAGATAGAGTGGCTATGTTTGAGCTTGAAACTTATGCGGGAGTAGTTCAGAAAGCTGCTCTGATTGAGAATAATGGGATGCAGTCAAGGAAGGAGAGGGATAACAAGAAGAGGAAGGTTCCATTTTATGGAGAAAAGTCTGAAGCGGGAAGTTCACAAGATCGGAATGTAAAGAGGATCAGATTCCAGAAGGGCGGAAATTTTCAAAAGAAGGGAAATTTGGGTAAAAGGCAAGAATCAAAGGGGAGCAGCCAGGCAAGCCAAGGACAAGTTGGAGAAAACAGATTCCAGAGACCTGAATGCAAGCACTGTGGAAGAAGGCACCCTGGAGTGTGTAATAAGTTGAGCATGACATGCTATAGGTGCAATCAGAAGGGACATTTGGCGAATGAGTACAAGATGCCGAAGCCAGGAGTTACGTGCTACAAGTGTGGGAAAACTGGACACATAGCAAGGGATTGCAAGGCAACCGGACCAGTCAAAGCTCTGATGAATATGGCAAGTGTAACGACTCGTATATTTTTATATTATTTAAATGTGTAATTATTAAATAATTACATAAACAAAATATGTCTGCGGGTTCTGTCAGCTGGATATTATTTTTGTTAATATTTTAATTAATTATGTGTGATTGTTGGTGTTCTTGTATTAATTGTGTAATTCGTTGTAAAGTTGTGTTGTGTCACCTTTATATTTAAAGGTGATTTTATTCAGGATTTATTTCCATAAATACTTGGATCAACTCTAAAATCATTTTTATTGCTTCATAATTTTAATAATTATTTTTAGGAGTTTTTAAATTTGAGAAATCAATATTTCATCAATTATTTAGCCATATACGATTTTCTGATTTCAATTATTTGTTAAATCCGTATTTAATTCTGGGATTCTTTAAAAATTACGAAATTTATATTTTATTAAGTTTGGAATATTCCGAGAATTTTAAAAAGTATTTTGGGAATTTTTGGGATTAATTTCACCCGCGCGTTGATTCGTATATTTGTTAAAAGCGGGTATAAATTGTGTTTCAAAAAAATTGTTTTAAAAATTTCGAAATTTACGTTTTTATTTACTTCGGGATATTTGTGACATTTTAAGACTATTTTCATAATTTTATGAATTTGTTTTATGTACACCCTAGTCCGATAATTTGCAAAAATGTGGTACAATATTAGGCTGTCGGGTGTTAGTTGTACACGTGTCTCTTCCTTGTTAATTGCAGGAGACGTGTCAGTTGCTCAGTTAAACAAATAAAATAAAAATACAATCCCTTTTCTCGCTGTGTCTCTCTCGGCCGCCTCATCTCTCTCCCTTGTTAATCTCTCGGTCTCTCTCCTCAGTTCTCTCTCGCGATTTCTTTTCTTCCTTTCTCTAATTCTGGTTTCCAATTTCGGTAAGTTCCACCGGATTCTTTAATTTTCCGGCTGCTTGTTCTGTTCTTCCCTGTTTTTCCTTTTCTCCGGCTTGGTTTCATGGCTGTGTGTGTATTTCGTGTGTGTGTATCCCGTGTGTGTATATGTTTCGTGTGTGTAATTGTGTGTGTAGCTGCATGTGTTGCCGCGTTGTTGTTGTTGTTGTTGTGGTTGCCGCCGGCCTGATTTCGGCGAGGCGACCTTCCCTCCTCCCCGGTTCCATTTTGTTTTGCCGCCTGTGTTCTTTTCCGGGCTATTTTCTCCGGTCTCTGTGGTTTCTGATTGTGGTATTTGGTGCGCGTGGTTGTTACGCGCGTGTTGTTTTGCCGAATTGAAATAGTTTTAATTATTTTATTTGTTTCCCTGCAGGAATATTTTGAGTAATATGCGTGAAATAGAATATTTTGGTTCGAGAATTATATTTTAATCGATGGAATTTACGTAGGATGCTCGGGTTTACGGGAACCCGTAAATTTTATCGCCGTCGGCGATGAGCTTCGGCGAGCCGACGGTGGACTGTGATGATTAATTCTGAGTCCTACAATTTAAAATACAAAATACGATTTAAGGTGCGAATTGCGAATAAAATACGATTAAACCATAAAAACACGGCTAATAATTAATAATTGTATTTAATTGGTAACTGAGAATTTTGGACTGATATTGATGACTGAAATCGGTGGTTGGGTTTGGATTGCGATTGATTTAGTTGTGTTTGTTTGAACGTCGGGATGTTCGACGGGTAGTCCGATAAATAAAGGAGGTGTTGCCCGATTTTCGGAAAATTAAATTACGGAAATACGAGGCCGTACCCAATGACTATCGGGACTTCGATCGGTTATATGTACGTACCTTATACGAAATCTGATGATGTGTTGTGATGAAATACTTTACAAAAATCGATAAACCTAATTTCATAAAAGGATAAATATACCTATTTCTGAAAATGAACACGGAACCTACTTTCGAAGACGTGAACCCTAATTGATACGTGTATTATTATATGAAGTATGTTACGAGTCAGGTTTTGTTAATGTTTGGGTAGATTGTTAGCGAGGATATCTCAAGCATAATCAATGGTCTAAGTTAGGGTGTTTCGACTTTGTAGGTGCTAGTCGGAAAGCCTAAGAGTTGACGTTGGATAGCCTAGTGGACAGTCGACGAGCTCAGTAAGGTTCCAATCGAAGGACCTAAGTGTTGAAGTCGAAGCCAGGGTAATCTAGTGGTTACGCGATAAATCCTGAGCGTTTATGTCGGCTCAAGGTCAATCGATATTATTTGTAAAGCTCTGCAAGGCAAGTACCCCTGAACAAATCTTTTATAGTTCAGTACTATATGAATAATTGTTGATTTAAATTACATAGTGGAACAGAATGATTTAAATTACGTATCCCCTGGGTTTCAAATTTTTGTTAACTTGTGTTTTGGGGGAAAAGTAACTTCTGAAAATGCCTATCTCTAAAATTTTGAATAAATGAAAATGTTTAGGAAAATGTGCTGTGTTATAATTGTTTTGACGAGAGATAGGTAAGTGATTTGGAAAGCTGGATAAAAATGATCAGATAATTGGATGAGTGTGCGCAGAAGGCCTGTAACGGCCTGGAAGTTAGCGTAAGAGGCGAAGTGGTTGCGCACCCTATTATAACCACCAGCCCAGCGTGATAGAGACCTAGCTAGTCTCTGAGTTCCGGAACAAGTTTCATAGGATAGCCTGATCAGCTGTCTCACCAGGGATCATCCAATACTTTTATATCTGAGCAAGTGATTTTGAGGTTCCCGGAGAGGAACAAGTTTTATGGGTCCTGTGATGGGACAAGTTTTATAGATCCTGTGATGGGATAAGTTTTATGGTTCCCGTAACGGAACAAATGATTTTGGGTCCCCGTAACGGGACAAATGGTTTTATGGGTCCTGCGATGGGACAGAAGATTTGAAAACGAAAGAAGCATGCTAATATTGAATTGATATTTATGCACAGCACACAACTAATGATTTGGTTTTGCAGAGCATGCTAGTTTTGATATCCAGTTCATACATGTTTTACTTGTTTTATAGCAAGTTATGATTTCTATTCCTATAATTATTTATCATAAACTGTCTTTGATTACTATTCATATAGTGGTACTGCTGAGCAATTGATTGCTCACCCTTGCAACAATGTTTTGTATATGTATTGCAGATATCTAGGAGATTCTTCAGTGGTAGTCGGGGCAGAGTTCCAGTTCCTTCCGTGTCAGGCTCCTCTGAGGTAGTTGTGTTGGACCCAAGCGGGTCTGTTGAGTTGCTGAATAAAGATAGTATTGTTTGAATTGTCCTTAGTAAGTTGGTTTTGTGATGGTTGTAACCTAAGTCATACTTAAACCTGGAAAAGGTCTTGGTAAAGGGGTCAAAATTATGTATAATTAATAAGCTGGGTTATGTTGTTTATTAGTATTGTTGTTAGTGACATCAACTCCTGACCCCGGGGTTGAGGCCGTCACAGGTTGGTATCAGAGCCACAGGTTTGAGTCCCTGATTTAGGTTAGGAATAGAGTCAGAAGAGTGCAAGAAGGTTTATTCTATATAGATATGAGTCAGCAACTCAACCAGAGGAGCAAGTCTGTGAGTTTAGTCAAGGGTTCGAAGGCGTGACCCTGATGTCTGTTGGGGATTGGTTGGAACTGCCCTAGGTTTAAGCAAGTCTCCCGTATATACAGGCATCATTGGAAATGTCTAGTTGAGGTTTCTAGTTTCTTTTCTCGAGCAAGCGAATCTGATCATGAACGTTCAGGTGGAAGGATAATAGTCAGCGGCTGCCATGACAGCCGAGTCTCATGGTGAATGTTGATGAGTACTGAGGTTTCTACCTTGTACCCTCATATTTCTTTCCTCGGAGGTTCTATCGGTTGATTGGGGCAAACAATACATATGATGTGACTATTTGTTTGTGTGACAAAGAGTCTGGTGGGACGCCACCGAAATATGTGTTGTAAGCTGTATGGTACTAAGATTGGCCGTCTTACGTACTTGTATGGTTGCTCCCAGTCATATCCGCATTTCCTTCATGTTACTTTTAGAATAAATTATCTTGACTTCGAAATTTTATTTGGTATTTTATGGCAATGAATTTTCTTCAGTAATCACTATGGTCAGATCGTCCTAGTTATGGAAAGTAAATGAAGAATTGACCGTCAGGAGAAATAAAAGTTTTGTGTCTGGTTGTTATTTTGGAATGATGGCAGCAGAAAGGATTTGTGATCCATTGGGAAAGGTTGTTATCTTAGAAAAGTTAATTCAGTGGTTATCGAGTCTATGGCAAATGATAGGGAATCGGTTTTAGAAGAATGATTGGCTGAAACTTGGACTAGTATGCCTAACAGAGGTCCTTAAGTTGACCTAGTTTGCAAGGTTACTTGTTGGTAGTAGTGGCTAAAATAGCCAACCCCATTTTATTATGTTGGTTAGTGATACCTATGGTTATTAACATGTTATGTGTCACAGTATTGTGAACCGTGGAGTTGAGTGGTGAAAGATGGTTAGTATACTTGTTGGTGGTTTGGTTGATGTTGATGGATTGTTATGGTTGTTGGTTGAATATTGGTGTCGGCTTGAGTCCGACTGGTAGACAATAACATAGAGGAAATGCTGCCCAAATTTTTGGAAAATACTCTACCTTTATGGATACAACTTATACTTTTGTGTGTTACTGAGGTTTCTGTTGATACTCCAATTAAACAATTAAAAGAGAGAGTTGGTTAATTATACCAATTAATGGTCAGTTAGATAGAAGTCGGTTACAATTAGAGTAAGTCAATTTCTGACGTGATTTTCAGACCTGGAAACAAAGAACGTTCGATATGTCATATGTGGTCATAAGGATCATTATGCGTCGGAGTGCAATCCAGAAAATTCAAGAGTTACTTGTTACCAATGTGGGAAGGTTGGGCGTATTGCAAGAAGTTGGGAAAATGGTTACTCAAGGTACTACATCCCAAGGGTCAACATCTAGCACAGTTAGAGGCAGAACTTCCAGAGTGACCAAAAGAACGAGCGTTTAGAATTCGGACGTAGTGCAGCTGACCTGACACCCTTTGATCTAGAAGAGTTGATATGATTTTAGTAACGAATTGGTTTTCCTTTCATAAGGCAAAGATTAATTCAGGAGAAGCGAATAGTAAAGTGTATGGAAGCCAGTAGTAGGGTGAGTTGCTAAAAGAAGGAGCAAGATAAGAAGCTCTTCCAATCGTGTGAAGAAAGGAGTTAATAAGCTAAAGAGATAAAATAGATCCACCTTGTGTAAAGATACGAAGTAGAAAATACTTAAGCTGAAGGAAGTTGAGTAATATATAAATATCCTGGAGTTTCTTGGAAGGCCAGTGAGACGAAATAATTAGTTCGATAATTGTAAAAGATATTAGTAAGGAAAGTGAGCATACCAGATATAGTCCCTTGGTTTACACCAGAAATGTTGCTGAAAAGAAGGATGAAATTATGAGAGTATGTAATGATTATCGGGAGTTTAACAAGATGACGAATAAGAATAAGTAACCCTATTAAGAATTGATTATTTAGGTGACCTAATTCAAGGAGTGTGTTATTTCTTGGAGATTAACTTAAGATCCAGCCTGAGGACGTATCAAAGATGGAGATTAGAATGAGTTATGAGCATTGTAAATTCTGGTGATATTATATGGAGTAGCAAGTGTATCCGTTGTCTATAAGGAATTGAGGAACATGGTGTATAAGGAGTACTTGGATAAGCGAATTGTATTTATTGATAACATCCTCAGCTATTTAAAGATTATAAAAGTCTGTGTAGAACGCTCAAAGATTTCCCTATGAAGATTAAAAGGGAAGAAACTATACGCTAAATTTTCCAGAATGAATTGTAGCTGAGATAAACAAGGGATACCGATCGTTTTATCAAAGATCACCTAAGCAAAGTCGGTGTCGTAACAGGTGCCCTACACAGATGAAAGGGTTGAATGTGATTAAGATCACTGAGGAGTTAACAAAAGAATTGGAAAAAGTGGAATGTAAAGTCCAAATACCTAAAGGTGAGAAGAAGTGAAGATATGAAATTATTTTCTAGTCTTAATGGATGGAAATGAGTAAGAAGTATTCGAATGTTTGGAAATTAAATTGAATATGAGTACCATCTATCATCCGTAGACGAAGGGCCAAGTTATCATTCTAGTGGGGGAATGCCACCTTGCGAAGCCCTGTGTGAGTATAAGTGTGAGTTCCCCTCTATTGAGAGAAAGCGGGAGTAGAAATGTTATTAGATTCTGAGTAATTTCAGCGCACCAAGGGCGTAGTGGTGTTGATTCGAAAAGGAGTTGACGCAGCTTGTGATGGACAAAGAAAGAAGACGAATTTGCATCGAAAAAGAGATTGGTTAGGTCTGATTAGAAGAGGCGAGTTGAGCCCTAAATATATGTACCGTTGCAGGTATCGAGGAAGATAGATGAAATGCTCAAGGGTTAGCATTTTCATTACAGTTGCAGTAATTTATAGTGTGATCTGCATATCATTGTTAAAGCGATATGTTCTTAATTCGAACCAAATCATTGAGTAGGAGCCAATGGGCTCTTGTCCAAATTGTTCTGAATGGAATGATCGACTCAGATCCTAGATCGTTATAAGCGAGTCCTTAGGAATAAGTCCATATCCATAGTAAGTGTGCTTTGAATGAATCCTCGAGTAGAAGAGTCTACTTAGGAGTTGCAGTCAGATATGCTTGACAAATATCCTCACTTGTTTGGTTAAAAATCAGATTCTGAGGACGGAATCTTTTTAAGGGGGTAAGATTGTAACGACTCGTATATTTTTATATTGTTTAAATGTGTAATTATTAAATAATTACATAAACAAAATATGTCTGCGGGTTCTGTCAGCTGGATATTATTTTTGTTTATATTTTAATTAATTATGTGTGATTGTTGGTGTTCTTGTATTAATTGTGTAATTCGTTGTAAAGTTGTGTTGTGTCACCTTTATATTTAAAGGTGATTTTATTCAGGATTTATTTCCATAAATACTTGGATCAACTCTAAAATCATTTTTATTGCTTCATAATTTTAATAATTATTTTTAGGAGTTTTAAATTTGAGAAATCAATATTTCATCAATTATTTAGCCATATACGATTTTCTGATTTCAATTATTTGTTAAATCCGTATTTAATTCTGGGATTCTTTAAAAATTACGAAATTTATATTTTATTAAGTTTGGAATATTCCGAGAATTTTAAAAAGTATTTTGGGAATTTTTGGGATTAATTTCACCCGCGCGTTGATTCGTATATTTGTTAAAAGCGGGTATAAATTGTGTTTCAAAAAAATTATTTTAAAAATTTCGAAATTTACGTTTTTATTTACTTCGGGATATTTGTGACATTTTAAGACTATTTTCATAATTTTATGAATTTGTTTTATGTACACCCTAGTCCGATAATTTGCAAAAATGTGGTACAATATTAGGCTGTCGGGTGTTAGTTGTACACGTGTCTCTTCCTTGTTAATTGCAGGAGACGTGTCAGTTGCTCAGTTAAACAAATAAAATAAAAATACAATCCCTTTTCTCGCTGTGTCTCTCTCGGCCGCCTCATCTCTCTCCCTTGTTAATCTCTCGGTCTCTCTCCTCAGTTCTCTCTCGCGATTTCTTTTCTTCCTTTCTCTAATTCTTGTTTCCAATTTCGGTAAGTTCCACCGGATTCTTTAATTTTCCGGCTGCTTGTTCTGTTCTTCCCTGTTTTTCCTTTTCTCCGGCTTGGTTTCATGGCTGTGTGTGTATTTCGTGTGTGTGTGTATCCCGTGTGTGTATATGTTTCGTGTGTGTAATTGTGTGTGTAGCTGCATGTGTTGCCGCGTTGTTGTTGTTGTTGTTGTGGTTGCCGCCGGCCTGATTTCGGCGAGGCGACCTTCCCTCCTCCCCGGTTCCATTTTGTTTTGCCGCCTGTGTTCTTTTCCGGGCTATTTTCTCCGGTCTCTGTGGTTTCTGATTGTGGTATTTGGTGCGCGTGGTTGTTACGTGCGTGTTGTTTTGCCGAATTGAAATAGTTTTAATTATTTTATTTGTTTCCCTGCAGGAATATTTTGAGTAATATGCGTGAAATAGAATATTTTGGTTCGAGAATTATATTTTAATCGATGGAATTTACGTAGGATGCTCGGGTTTACGGGAACCCGTAAATTTTATCGCCGTCGGCGATGAGCTTCGGCGAGCCGACGGTGGACTGTGATGATTAATTCTGAGTCCTACAATTTAAAATACAAAATACGATTTAAGGTGCGAATTGCGAATAAAATACGATTAAACCATAAAAACACGGCTAATAATTAATAATTGTATTTAATTGGTAACTGAGAATTTTGGACTGATATTGATGACTGAAATCGGTGGTTGGGTTTGGATTGCGATTGATTGTAGTTGTGTTTGTTTGAACGTCGGGATGTTCGACGGGTAGTCCGATAAATAAAGGAGGTGTTACCCGATTTCCGGAAAATTAAATTACGGAAATACGAGGCCGTACCCAATGACTATCGGGACTTCGATCGGTTATATGTACGTACCTTATACGAAATCTGATGATGTGTTGTGATGAAATACTTTACAAAAATCGATAAACCTAATTTCATAAAAGGATAAATATACCTATTTCTGAAAATGAACACGGAACCTACTTTCGAAGACGTGAACCCTAATTGATACGTGTATTATTATATGAAGTATGTTACGAGTCAGGTTTTGTTAACGTTTGGGTAGATTGTTAGCGAGGATATGTCAAGCATAATCAATGGTCTAAGTTAGGGTGTTTCGACTTTGTAGATGCTAGTCGGAAAGCCTAAGAGTTGACGTTGGATAGCCTAGTGGACAGTCGACGAGCTCAGTAAGGTTCCAATCGAAGGACCTAAGTGTTGAAGTCGAAGCCAGGGTAATCTAGTGGTTACGCGATAAATCCTGAGCGTTTATGTCGGCTCAAGGTCAATCGATATTATTTGTAAAGCTCTGCAAGGCAAGTACCCCTGAACAAATCTTTTATAGTTCAGTACTATATGAATAATTGTTGATTTAAATTACATAGTGGAACAGAATGATTTAAATTACGTATCCCCTGGGTTTCAAATTTTTGTTAACTTGTGTTTTGGGGGAAAAGTAACTTCTGAAAATGCCTATCTCTAAAATTTTGAATAAATGAAAATGTTTAGGAAAATGTGCTGTGTTATAATTGTTTTGACGAGAGATAGGTAAGTGATTTGGAAAGCTGGATAAAAATGATCAGATAATTGGATGAGTGTGCGCAGAAGGCCCGTAACGGCCTGGAAGTTAGCGTAAGAGGCGAAGTGGTTGCGCACCCTATTATAACCACCAGCCCAGCGTGATAGAGACCTAGCTAGTCTCTGAGTTCCGGAACAAGTTTCATAGGATAGCCTGATCAGCTGTCTCACCAGGGATCATCCAATACTTTTATATCTGAGCAAGTGATTTTGAGGTTCCCGGAGAGGAACAAGTTTTATGGGTCCTGTGATGGGACAAGTTTTATAGATCCTGTGATGGGATAAGTTTTATGGTTCCCGTAACGGAACAAATGATTTTGGGTCCCCGTAACGGGACAAATGGTTTTATGGGTCCTGCGATGGGACAGAAGATTTGAAAACGAAAGAAGCATGCTAATATTGAATTGATATTTATGCACAGCACACAACTAATGATTTTGTTTTGCAGAGCATGCTAGTTTTGATATCCAGTTCATACATGTTTTACTTGTTTTATAGCAAGTTATGATTTCTATTCCTATAATTATTTATCATAAACTGTCTTTGATTACTATTCATATAGTGGTACTGCTGAGCAATTGATTGCTCACCCTTGCAACAATGTTTTGTATATGTATTGCAGATATCTAGGAGATTCTTCAGTGGTAGTCGGGGCAGAGTTCCAGTTCCTTCCGTGTCAGGCTCCTCTGAGGTAGTTGTGTTGGACCCAAGCGGGTCTGTTGAGTTGCTGAATAAAGATAGTATTGTTTGAATTGTCCTTAGTAAGTTGGTTTTGTGATGGTTGTAACCTAAGTCATACTTAAACCTGGAAAAGGTCTTGGTAAAGGGGTCGAAATTATGTATAATTAATAAGCTGGGTTATGTTGTTTATTAGTATTGTTGTTAGTGACATCAACTCCTGACCCCGGGGTTGAGGCCGTCACAGCAAGTACCAGTGCGAGCGTGCCAGTTGAGGTATTGGCATTACCTCCACCACCTACACCAACCCCACAAGCAAAAGCAAGGACATTTGATCTGAAGATGAAGGATGCTGTTCAGAATTCAGAGGTGATAGCAGGTACACTTTTACTCAATAATGTCAAAGCTAAAGTATTGATTGATTCGGGAGCAACAAGATCTTTCATATCAGAATCTTTTGTTGATAAGCTTCAATGTGATAAAATAATTATGAGCGAGGTAGTAAATGTGGTAATTGCGAACCAAGAGAATATTCCTATGAATCAATTATGTCCGAAGTGTGAGATGGATATTTCGGGGTATAAGTTTTCAGCCGACTTGATACTCTTTAAGTTAGGGGAGTTTGATATAATTTTAGGAATGGATTGGTTAGGAGAGAATAACGCTCAGATTAATTGTAAGACCTAGAAAGTGTATTTAAAGACGAAGAGTGGAGAGAAGGTAGTATTTAAGGGGAAGAGGCAAGAGCAACTATTTCTTACAATTGTTCAGGCTAAGAAGCTACTTAGAAAAGGTTGTGAGTCGTTCCTAGATTATGTAGTGGATTCTGAAAAAGGGAGTCCCAACATAGAAGATATACCTGTAGTTAACGAGTTCCCAGATGTATTTCCCGATGAACTACCAGGCTTACCACCAGATCGACAAATCGAGTTTGAGATCAACCTTGCTCCATGAACGGAACCAGTTTCAAAGGCCCCATATAGGATGGCACCAGCAGAAATGAAAGAGTTGGCGAGCCAGCTACAAGAATTGTTGGATAAGGGAGTGATACGACCAAGTACGTCGCCATGGGGAGCACCTGTTCTGTTTGTAAAGAAGAAAGATGGGAGTATGCGATTATGCATAGATTATCGGGAGTTGAATATGGTAACGATCAAGAACCGCTACCCGCTACCAAGAATAGATGACCTTTTTGATCAGCTGAAAGGAGCAAAGTGCTTTTCAAAGATTGACTTGAGATCGGGATACCATCAATTAAAGATCAAAGAAGAAGATATTCCCAAGACAGCATTTAGGACCAGATATGGGCATTATGAATTCCTAGTAATGCCATTTGGATTGACCAACGCCCCGGCCGAATTTATGGATTTGATGAATCGAGTATTTAAGAAGTATTTGGACAAGTTTGTCGTGGTGTTCATTGATGACATCCTTATTTATTCTAAGTCGAAATAAGAACATAAACAGCACCTCTGGATAGCATTGGAAATACTTCGTCAAGAGAAGTTGTATGCCAAGTTTACCAAATGTGAGTTTTGGTTAAAGGAAGTTCAATTTTTGGGGCATGTCATTGGAAATGAAGGAGTTAAAGTAGATCCGGCAAAGATTGAGGCAGTTATGAGTTGGGAGAGGCCAAAGACTCCTACGGAAGTGCGAAGTTTTCTAGGGTTGGCAGGATATTATAGAAGGTTCGTCAAGAATTTTTCGAAAATTGCCACGCCATTGACCAAGTTAACCAGAAAGAATCAAAAGTTTGAATGGAGTGCAGAATGTGAGGATAGCTTTCAAGAGTTGAAACAAAGATTGGTAACAGCTCCGGTGTTAGTACTTCTAGATGATCAAGGAAATTTTGTAATATTTAGCGATGCTTCACATAAGGGTTTGGGCTGTGTGTTAATGTAACACAGTAAGGTGATCGTATATGCGTCAAGACAGTAGAAACCGCATCGCGAATATTACCATCCTATGACTGTTCGATAAATTACCATCCTGGAAAGGCGAATGTTGTGGCCGATGCTCTAAGTAGGAAGGAGAGACTGAATATGATGACAACCTCAAAGGAATTATCTGAAGAAATCAAGAGATTTGAACTGGAACTTTGTGATTGTGGAAAAGTTGAAGAAGTTTGTCGCGCAATGACTTTTCAGCCAACACTAGTGGAAAAGATAAAGAAATGTCAAGAAGAAGTAATGGAGAAAGAGAAGAATCAGTTATCTAGGGAGGAGATTAATACTCAAAGGGATGAGCAAGGGATACTAAGGTTTTCTTCTAGAATATGGATTCCTCATGTACCTGAATTAAAGAATGAGATCCTACACGAAGCCCACAATTCGAAATTTTCAATCCACCCGGGAAGTACCAAGATGTATGGAGACTTAAAGAAGAACTTTTGGTGGCCAAATATGAAGCGAGACGTGGCAGAATGGGTTGCGAAGTGTTATACTTGTCAGAAAGTGAAGGCAGAACATCAACAACCAAGCGGATTAATTCAGCCCCTAAAGATTCCAGAATGGAAATGGGAAAATATCGCTATGGACTTTATAGTAGGACTACCGCGAACGAAATCCGGGCATGACGCTATATGGGTTATAGTTGACCGTCTTACAAAGTCAGCGCATTTCCTTCCAATTAACGAGAAGTCGTCATTAGACAAATTGGTTCATCTGTATGTGCGCGAAATCGTACTAAGGCATGGAGTACCTGTATCAATAGTTTCAGACAGAGATCCCCGATTTAACTCGAGATTTTTAAAGTAATTTCAGGAATGTCTTGGCACGAAGTTGAATATGAGCACGGCGTACCACCCGCAGACTGATGGACAAAGCGAAAGGATAATTCAAACAATCGAAGACATGTTGCGCAGTTGTGGAATCGATTTTGCAGGAAGTTGGGACGACCACTTGCCGTTGATTGAATTCTCTTACAACAATAGATATCATTCCAGTATCGGCATGCCACCATACGAAGCTTTGTATGGGAGAAAATGTAGATCACCAACAAGTTGTTATGAAGTAGGAGAAGGAAGGATTCTCGGCTCGGAATTGGTACAATAATTGCATGACTCAGTCAAGTTAATTCAGAAAAGGCTACTTGCTGCTCAAGATAGACAGAGGAAGTATGCGGATCCGGCACGTAAGGATGTTCAATTCCAAATTGGTGAAGCTGTTTTGTTGAAGGTGTCACCTAGAAAAGGGTTGTCTAGATTTGGCAAGAAAGGGAAGTTAGCACCTAGATACATAGGTCCTTTTGAAATTTTGAGTCAAGTAGGGAAGGTGGCCTACGAGTTGGCCTTACCACCTCAGTATCAGCACGTGCATAATGTGTTCCATGTGTCATTGCTTAAGAAGTAAAATCCTGACGCTAGCCATGTAATAGAATATGAACCAGTAGAAATTCAGGCAGACCTGTCATTTGTGGAGCAACCGGTCAAAATACTCGACTGGCAAGAGAAGAGTCTTAGAAATAAGTCAGTAAAGTTAGTAAAAGTACTTTGGAGGAACCCTAAGGTCGAAGAATCAACTTGGGAGTTAGAGTCTGATATGCGTTCCCGGTATCCTCATCTATTCTCTTAGATTCTGGGGACAGAATCCCTTAAGGGGGAGAGGATGTTACAACCAGCATTTTCGTGTAATATTAATTGTAAATTTGGTGTAATTATAAAGCCGAATGCCAATATATGCAACTATTGTATGCTTGTGTGAATGAGAATTCTGCGTCTTAAATTTTCGTTATGTGGTATATGAATTTTCAAAGCAAAAGTTTATTTATTTCTTTCATTTTTTTGATTTATAAGGAATATTTTTAAACCTTGAATAAATATCTTTTTAAAAGTAATTTGTTCACAAAATTCAAAAGTAGTTTTATAAAATTTCTAAAAATCCAAGTTATTTTATGGTATAAATTTTATAATTTTTGAACTTGTATTTTATTTTATAAAAATAAATCTTTATAAATTTTAGTTGTCATATTTAGCAAATTACAAGGAAGCCCTTGCATGCAAACCACCCTTTCATTCTTTTCAAGGACAAAGAAGACAATTCCAAACCCACTAACTCATGAACTAGTAGCCAAATTACCTTTGACCTTGCATGCAAGTTAGATTAATTCTAGCTAGAAGGATACCCTTGTCATTTCTCAAACCCACTCACAATATAGTCAAATCAAGACATAAAAACAACTCAAAGAAGTGATCACCACTTCACTTCACCCCACCACTTCACTCTCATCTCCTTCCTCCCCCTCCCTCTCGGCTTTTCCCCCTCCCCTCTCGGCAATTCCCAAAAACCGAGCCCCCATCCCCTTCTTTCTTCATTTCTCACTCAAACAATCATCCTATTATCAAGTAATCCTACTCCCTACATGTTGTTCTTGTATATCTTAAGAGTTTAGAGTAGAAAAACTTATGTGTTGACCTTGCATGGTGGTGTTTTGTTAAAACTCCAAGTGAATATCCTTGATTCTTGTGAATTCAAGGCTTTCACCATGAGTTATATTAGCAAAAGGTTGAGAATGGCTAGACATGAGTATGCTACACTCATGCAATTATTGTTTTCACCCTAATCCATTCGGCCATGACTTGATAGGAGCCGAATGGATGGTGTTTTGGTTGTCATGTTCCACTTTGTGTATTTTTGTGATGATAACATGAAAATCTTAGTGAAGTCTTGATAAAACCCTTTGCATGCTAAGTGATCATCTAGATATAGCTTATTCTAGGCTTGCATGTCAATTTCATGGTAAAATATATTTAGAAAACATGTTGCTTTGATTGGTAAAACTCGAAGACATGCATGCATGTAAATTTCTCTTGGAATATTGTAAGATTTTGATCATTTGGAAAGATTTTGTTAGTAAGCTTTAATTTCAGTAGGAATAAGGTGTTAATATTGATTAGTTCTTCTCGATGCATGGTAATAATTTGTGTATATCTTTTATAAAAATGCATAACTTATTGTTTCAAAAACTTGATGATTTGTGAGTTGTGAAATGTGGGTTCTTTTGTTTTACCATAATTGCACCTTAGGTAAGGATGATCGCCACCAAAATTATTTTGAGTATAAGGGATTTAGTTAAGTAGATCACCATGTTTAAGTCTTGTTTTGGGTATTGGGTTGTTGGTGGTTGAGTTTGTCAAGTCAAAACCTTGGAGAAAGGAGAGTTATAATTTCTGCAGAAAATCAGTTTAGTACCCTGAGGTTTAGAGTGAGTTTTGACCATGTCATTGATGTGAACTTTGAGGACCAAGCCACCAGAAGTTAGTATTGGGAGTATATAAAAGGTTTTAGGTGTTGGTTGGAGGTTTGCATGTCATTTGGTTAGGTGCACAAGTAGAATAACAAAATCTGTCCAGTAGGGGACAGTTTTATTGCAACTTAGAAATAGGGAGATTTGACCATGTCATGGGTAGGCCCTCATTAGGCCCTGTTGGGCCTTAGTTAGAGGGAGTGTCAGAGAAGTTTTTCCAACCATAGTTCATAGGATATGAGTTAGAACCATGTGTCGCAAGTTAATTCAAGTCAGGGCGTTTTCTGCCCAGAAAAACAGGGGAACCATGGACTTTTAGCTTAGGCCCAAGAAGGCCCAAGCCAGGCCCTAGAGACACATCAAGTTTGGGAGATGCCCTTAGGTCAGGAGAGTCTTGTGTAAAATTTTTGAAGGAAAACTTGTAGTTTAAGAGTGTCGAATGCACTCGAAACCATAGTTGTCATTTTGAAATTTGCACCAGTGAACACTTTTACTTATCACATAGTTTTAGAACACTTGGGAGTGAGATTTAGGTTTACCACCATAGTTGTAAGATAGTATAAGGTCAGTAGAGCAAAAGGCACAGGTGAGGGTCAATAGGTTTGGGATAGTTTAGTAAAGACACATCGAGTTAGGAAGCCAAAATTAGAAGATTTTGTCTAGTTTAGCGACCAAGTGACTTAAGTTGTGAGTCGAGATCATCAAGCCTAGTGTTGCATTATGGTGTATATGGTGTTATTTGGTATTAATATATGATATGTGATTATGTGGCTATGTGTGTGCAATTATAAATTAAAGGTGAATATAAATTATGTACATATAGGCCTAAGTGTCATCCGTCTTTAAATTCGGGTTGTAAATATGTTAAGTTGGTGAGAATATATTATAATGAGGATTATTATTATTTATGTAGGATCTCGAGACGAGGGAAAACTTGCCATAAAGGTCGAGTGAAGCTCCAGTTGCTCCTACCAGTCAGACCAGACCAGCCTTTCACAAGGCAAGTGATTCAACTTGTCCTTCATATTTACTGCTAATAGTTCATACATTGCTGCAACTATCCTGTGTCATTTGATATATTAAATCAAGCGTATATAATGTTTATCTTTGAATTATATAGTGATTCCATGATAAAAGAAAGGGTAGTTATAACTCTTAGTTGATTCTCTTGATTAACATGTTGATGATTCCTAAGTATTGATATCTCATCCTGATACTTGAACCCCTATAGAACCTTACCTTGAACCCTGATAGTCAGATACTTATCAAAGTGATTCCTCATTGATTGATACCCCTCTTTCTTATCCTGAAGCTTGACAATTCTGATATATCCTGAGTTAAAGATCATTTCTGCATACCTTAACACCCTTAGTATTCATGAAGCTTATCTTCTTGATGATCCAGCACTTGAACCTTGATGAGAAACCTTTGCTTAAAGCCCAATTTGGCAATGCCCTTTTATAATATCCAATAGCCTCACTAAATCCCCTTGTCTAATCTTTGATATATGAAAACCATTCAGTTACTTTAATAGAGTATAGTTTTGTGAATCATGGCCCTGAGATTTAGTACCATATTTCCCGTGTTTCGAGTTGATCTATAATCCCTTGATAAAAAAAAATGTTTACTGTAAAAGAGATTTTGTTATAAATCGATATCAGTTTTTGAAATAAATAAAATGTGGGTTTTCAGTCCCAAAGGGGGGATAAATGTTTTCTTTGAATAGTGGATCTGGACTGAGACGCGAGTCCTCTCCACACTTATATTAGGCTTAAAAGTTGCCTAGGGATTCCCATTAATGTTTTAGAACCCAGCGAGGTTTGGGATTACTTCGCGGCTGATCACCGGCTGTAATCCGTAGCGTCATAAAATGATTTTGATTAAGATATGATTTTAAAATTGTTTTGATACAAACGGAATGATGCCATCACCTAAAGTTTTATCTCTCGTTATCACTGGTTATGTCTTCCCATTGACATTCTTTAATAATATCTCGATTTATGTTTTGTATCGTATTGTTTAGCACTTGTTGAGCATTTGGCTCACTCCTTGCTTTACCCTGATATTACAGCTAGCAGCTATGGTTAGATTCAAGCAGACTGCCCATAAGACCTGTGATGCTGATGCTTATGTTCGAGCTCAGGTAAAATAAGTGATAGTAGTTTGTGTGATGACTCGGTATTTAAAATCAGTTGTAATAGATGGTAGTGTTGGGCTGTTACAAACCTTAAACTGTAAGATCTTGGTTTTGGGTATGTTTATATAATTATTAAATATTGTAATAGCTATATTTAATCTGCTGTTTAAGTTGGGGTGTGACACATGACGCTATATGGGTTATAGTTGATCGCCTTACAAAGTCGGCACATTTTCTTCCAATTAACGAGAGGTCTTCTTTTCACAGATTGGTCCACCTGTATGTGCGTGAAATCGTATTACGACATGGCGTACCTGTATCAATAGTTTCGGATAGAGATCCACGATTTAAATCGAGATTCTGGAAGCAATTCCAAGAAAGTCTTGGCACAAAGTTAAACATGAGTACGGCGTATCATCCGCAGACTGATGGTCAAAGTGAGAGGACAATTCAAACAATTGAAGACATGTTGTGTAGCTGTGCGATTGATTTTGTAGGAAGTTGGGATGACCACTTGCCAGTGGTGGAATTCTCCTATAACAACAACTATCACACCAGCATTGGCATGCCACCGTACGAAGCGTTGTATGGAAGAAAGTGCAGATCGCTAACGAATTGGGATGAAGTTGGAGAAGGAAAGATTCTAGGTCCCGAACTGGTCCAACAGATGAGGGAGACAGTCAAACTGATCCATAAAAGATTGCGTGCTTCTCAAGACCGGCAAAGGAAGTACGCAGATCATGCTCAAAAGGATGTGAGTTTTCAAGTCAGGGAAGCCGTATTGTTAAAAGTGTCACCGTGGAAAGGGTTGACTAGATTTGGAAAGAAAGGAAAATTAGCACCTAAATATATAGGTCATTTTGAGATTTTGAATCAAGTAGGGAAACTGGCTTACGAGTTAGCACTGCCTCCGCAGTATCAGCATGTTCATAATGTCTTTCATGTGTCTTTGCTTAAAAAGTATAACCCGGATGTCAATCCTATTTGTAATAGAGTATGAGCCCATAGAAATTCAGGCAGACTTGTCGTATGTGGAGCAACCTGTCAAAATACTCGACTGGCAAGGAAAGAGTCTTAGAAATAAGTTGGTGAAGTTAGTAAAAGTACTTTGGAGGAACCCCAAGGTCGAAGAGTCAACTTGGGAGTTAGAGTCTGATATGTGTTCCTGGTATCCTCATCTGTTCTCTTAGATTCTGAGGACAGAATCCTTTAAGGGGGAGAGGATGTTACGACCGGCATTTTGTGTAATATTATTTGCGAACTCTGTATAATATTAGAGTCGATCATAAATACATTTATTGATAGTATATTTGTGTGAATGGAATTTGCTGCATTATAAATTGCTTTATTTAAAATATAAATTTTTTAAAGCGAGAGTTTTAATAATTGCTCTTATTTTTGATGTATAGAGAATATTCTTTACCATGGGAAAATTATTATTTAAATTATTTCATTCACAAATCACAAAATTGATCTCATAACATTTCTAAAAATTCAAGTTATTTTATGATACAACTTTTATAATTTTCGAAGTTTTATTTTATTTTATAAAAGTAAATCTTTGAAATTAGTTGTTTAGTAACTAGAAATTTACATGGATACCCATGCATGAAAATACTCTCCCATTCAACTTAAAGGGCTAAAAAGACAATTCATACCACACTAACTCTCTTTTATCCACCAAAAGACCAAACTAACCTTGCATGCAATTTTGCTTAGCTTTGGGAGAAGGGCACTCTTGTAAATTCTAAATTCCACTCATTACTTGGTGCATGATGATCAAAAAGAGGAGAGTTAATCCAAAACTACACTCCACTCAACCTCACCATTTTCACTCTCAAAATTTTCTCTCTCTCCCCCCCTCTTTCTTCCATTCGGCCGAAGCCCCCTTCCCCCATCCCCTTCAATTTTTCTTCAACAAATACTTGCCATTCTAGTGTAATTTCACTACCCATTAATATATAATACACTTTCCAAGAAGTTCCATGCTTAGGAGATGAATTTTAATGCTTGCATGTCTTGTTTTTATGTGATCTCCAAGGAGAAACTCTTAATTCATGTGGATTAAAGAGTTCTCCATGAGATATAATTTTATGTGCATAAACTAAGTGTTTCCTTGATTAAAACTCCTTTAAAATACTTGCATGCTACTGATATCTAGTTTTAATGTCATGTTTTACTTTGCATGTTAGAGATAGGGCATTATTTTCAAGAATGATCAAGCTATATATGCTCTCTTTTTCGACAATATACATGCATGTTTGGTTGGTGATTAAATTCGACCTATATGGGCTAAAAACAAATTGTTTCCTTGATATCATGCTTGATCTTAGTTGTTAAAAGATAGTGTGCATGATCCCTTGAAATAATTTAGTATTTTAAGTCGAAATTATGAGCTAATAATCCCATTGTTTAGTCGAACTTGTTTTTGTGATCATTGTGAGTTGCATGTTAAGTTTTAGTTTGCATGTTGGTGCTATAGGGCATGAATGATCTCCATTCTTGATTAAGGCCTTAGTTTAGAGTCTTATAGAAGTAAATTTGCCTTGTTTGAGATTTAATTCGTGGTTTTGAAGTGGGAGTTAAGGTGGAAAGGCTAGGATAGAACCCTGAATTTTTTTCCAGATTTGCATGTGAGTTGTGTGATGATTTTGAATGAGCATTGTTAGGCCCAAGCCACGGGGAGTTAGTACTTGGGTTTTAGTTGATTCCAGAATCCATAACTTAGAGAAACCCAACCATTTAGTGAGGTGCACACACCAAAACTTAGATTCTTCCTTGAAAAGGGGACAGTTTGAGTTTAGTACCTTTTGGAGGTCAAAAAGTTGGATTAAGAGTAAGCCCTCATTAGGCCTTGATTAGTATTGATACTAGGGAGTTTAAGAAAGAGTTTTCAAGTCGAACCATGGAGGTTTAGAGTTAGAACCAATGAGTTTAAGTTAGTCCAAAACAGGGCAGTTTTCAGGACACCCATTTAGAGTTGTGTCAACTTTGAGGTTAGGCCCAAGAAAATCTAGGAAGGCCCTTAGTGTCATCTTAAGTGCACAAGTTAGATTATAGACTTAAGAATCCATTAGGTCAGTTTTGGTTAGGAATATTCGAGCTTTAGTGGTGTCAAAAACCGAGAGTCGTCTAAGGTGTCGCCATAAGTGTGCAAACGCTTTCTTTTAGCGTTTAGTTTTGTGGACCCTATGAGTGAGGCATGAGTGAGACCTAGTGTTTACATTTAGATATAGGTCAGTAGAGTGTTAGGCCAAGGTTTTGTCTAAGAGAATTGGAACCACCAAGTGTAGGCCCTTCAAGAGTCGAGACTAATTTAGTAGTGTGTCACAAGTAGAATTGTGGTGATTTGAGAGTGAGATCATTCAAGTCCCGAATAAAGCACCAAGTCTAAATAATAGTATGAGTATACCTATATGTGTTATGTGCTCCAAGGTTCTACTATATATGTGCATGGTATTGTGTGTTAACTTAGTGTCTTACGCAATATAAGACACTAAGCGTTACTCGGAGTCAATTTATGCATTTAGTGTTAGGATTGTTTGGTGTCATAAGAGTCCATAGTAATGAGGGATTCTTATTATTTTGTAGGATCGATTGAAGATAGGAAGCTTGCCATCAAGATCGAGTAGTGCTCTTGTCGCTCCCAGGACAAGTCGTGTGTAGTCAAGCCTCTCAAGGCAAGTGTCCTTCCCTTGAAAACTTATATTGTGCAAGTATTTCAACCTACCTTTTTGTTTAAACTGCAAGTGTGTGTTAGCCCAGCTTTTATATATATGATTCGAGTATTCTAATTCACCTTGATATATATGAATATACGATCCAAGTGGTTTCAAATCTATCTTTCGTATTATATGCAAATACCATGAACCCTCACGTATTTATTGCAAGTAGTTTAACTCTATTTGAAGATTTCTATGCAAGTGATTCAAAAGTCATACCATGCTAGTATACCAAAGTAATTGTGATACCATGATAAAGTAGAGAAATGTTATAATGCTTTATTGATCCTTTTGATTAACCTATTGTTGATAGGAACCTTGATATTGTTCCGCGATACTTTGTTATAATGCCTTATTGAGCCTTATGATTAACATGTTATTGATTCCTGGAAAACCTTGATATTGCACCCTGATACTTTGATTCAACTCATATAAGAACCTCGATAGAAACCTTATCTTGATACCTAAAAGTAAGTTATTCCTTAAAGTCGTTAATGATTGTTTGATAACCCTATTCTTGCCCCTAAAACATGATACCCTGTTATACTTCGAATTGATGCTCACCTTCTTCATATTTTAATACCTATGTCTTATCTAGAACCATTACCTTAAACCTAGTTTGACTTAGTTCCTTTATACTATCCAACAACCCTGTGAAACCTCATTGTCAAATTCCTTGTGAATAGAAACTTTGCGATTCCATTTGATAAGCTATCATTCCAGTTGATCATGACTTTAAAGTTGATCTAGAACCCTTGATAAAGATGTTCACTGTTTAAGAAATTAACCGTCATTTGGCATCAGTTTTTAAATTAAAAGTTAAAATTTGGATTTCTAGTCCCAAAGGGGGACAAGTATTTTCTTTAAATGGTGGATCTAGACTGAGACGCAAGTCCTTTCTGCTCTTAATTTGTAGGCTTAAAGGTTGCCTAGAGATCCCATTAATGTTCTAGAACCCAGCGAGGTTCGGGATTACTTCACGGCTGATCACCGGCTGTAATCTGTAGCGTCATAAAATGGTTTGATGAAGAAATGGTTTTGAATCGTTTTATTACAAGTAAAAGATGCCATCACCCTGAGAGTTTATCTCTTGATGCTATATTGTTGAATCTTTCATTTCCATTATTATTTTTTTATTCTCGTTTATGTATATTATAGTACTTGTTGAGCATTTGGCTCACTACTTGCTTACCCTGATATTTCAGCTAGCAGATATGGTTAGATTCAAGCAGACAACGCGTAAGACTTATGATACCGATTCATATGTTCGAGCTCAGGTAGATTAGTGATCGTTTTGTGTGAGGACTCGATATTAAAATCAGGTTGTAATAGTAAATAGTGTTGGATGTTCCAAACCCTAAACTGTAAGATCTTGGATTCGGATGTATTTACTTCCTTTTGTTAACTATTGTAATAAGTTGTATAATATCTATTATTAAGTCGGGGCATGACAAACATATTGGATAACTCCGATGTGACAGAAAGTCGTTGATGTCAAGTTTAGGATCATATTTGTGAAATTGCACAATTTATTAAATTATAAGTTGGAATATATTTTTTAACACCATTCATTAATGAGCAAACAACAAAAAGTGCAATCCCAATTAAGAAAACCAGTTTCTAATATCTATAGTAATATAATATGTAATTTATAAATTAAATTTTTTAATAGTATATGTTATGCAATAATTTATAGTGATTTTGATGTACTTAAAAAAATTACTAACATTTTATAAACGTTTAATTTTTTAATTTATAGATTGTGAAGAATGCATGTTATTATCCGATATGCATACTTTAAATAATTCAATATTTTCAATAAAGAGTTTATTTTGTAATTTTATAATGCAAATAAGAAAAAAAATAATGTTCGAAGTACACAAAAGAGAGGTATATATAAATTAAGTAATGTTGAACACAATTTACACTAAAAGAAATGTTAATTGGTCTGAATTTTATGATTTAAATGATAGTTGTATCCACAGAATTTTTGACTGCGATGACTTATTAAAAATTAAGTAATATTGATTACATTCGACATGTCACTCAGTGCAAACTCATAAGTCTAGAGATTGAGAAAGGATACGGGCATTTGAGGTTATTTTTTAATCATAGAAGATTTTTGAGAAATGTTATTATGTGCTCACATAGTTTGAAATTTTATATTTCTCATTGGCCTAAAACACATTTGTAACTATAACAAAAAGTATTATAGTTCAAAACTTTGTTTTAATTTTGGTTGATAAAGATGAAAATATAACTTACTGTTCTATTTGCTTAAATAACGTATGCTTGTAATCTGGTTTTAATATATATTCCTTAAAATTATAATATCAGTAAAATCCATTACTCACACAAGTTTTATATTCCTTAAGTAAATTTTCATTACATTTAAAAAGTATTTTTATTTTAATCTATTTTATAATACATTAAATACGAAACTGTTCTTTAATTTTCCAATTAATAATATAAATAATCTCACAAATTAATTTAACTGTACTATATTTTACTTGAAAAAAAAGTAAAATTTATTAAAAAAAATAAACAACCGATTAATTTTATTATATTATGATCATCTAAATAATTTTACAAAGAGTTTAGTTTACGTGTAAAGCTGATAATCAAACTTTTAAATAATAAGGTATAAATCTAATTTAAGCATGTAAAGCTAGAATTCATATTAATTTTTAAAATATTTAATAAATTTATATCCCAAAATATTGGGAATATACTCACAAAGCCTTTGCATACAGATCTAAGAGAGAACGGCCGGAAAAGAGGGAAGATCGTGGACAAAGCGGTTGAGCCACTATCTTCACTATGATTAATCAGGTACGCGTCTCCTCATGGGTTAAGCTTCAATTGCCACTCAATTTTGTTACTAATTGACCTTGATTTAACTTCCTCTACTTCAATACTATCAATAAGTTTGTATAATAAATCATAATGTTGTATTGACCTTCATTTAGCTTCCGATGGTTAACCATAATTAGTTTGTATCAATAAGTTTGTATAATTGGAGTTGTGAGAATTGTGTGTATGGGTGAGAGTATCACTGAATTTATATACCTTAAGTTCTTAATATTTGATGTTTGTGTATGTTCTACATCTCTACTTCTTATTATTTGATGTTTATGTATATTCTGCATCTCTAGTACTAGTTCTATCCTTAAGTACTTGTGATATGTATTAAGGGGTTTCATATGTTATTGTTAGAACAAACTAATATGATAAGGAGTTGAGAAATTTACAAAGTGGTGAAGAGCTTGGGATTAGATTGATATAATTTTTAATCAATCAATATTCTAATATATTACTCCATATGTATATCACAGATATGAGTGAAAATATGGAAGTACGACGAACATATAGAAAGTTTCTGGAAGATTCAGACATCGCCAGTAAATCTATTCTTTCCATTATTTAACAGTCCTTTTAATGATCGTATATAGTTTTCCCTCATTTAACCGTAAAATCAGTCTAACAAATCAACTTTAAATTTTTATTCTATGATTTATGTTGTACGTTACAGCTCAAGTACTATAGCAAGGACTATCCTTCATTCCTTGTTTTTCTGTCGGGGGATGTAGAGAAGACAGAGAGTTTGATACTGTGGTAAGATATTTTTTGACTGATATTATGTTTGAAACATAACTAGTTTTTGATACATATGTGAAATTAATTTACAAAACATGTTAAATATTTCAGAAGCTAGCAGACAGTTTCGTGTTGGGTGTTCCGGAAAAGATACCGAGTACTGTTATAATACAAATAGCAAATGGACATGAGTCACATGTTCGATTCAAGAAAACAGAACAATCATTTTGTCATATGTCAGAATTTAATAGTGATTGTCATGGCTTATTTGGATCTATAATGATTTTCTCTTATAATGGAAACTAGTAGAACAAACCGCGCTTCGCGCAGTTACGGAAAATGTTGGCTAATAGATTATCCGAGTAGCGGTGGTGAGTGAGGTGAGTGCGGGAAGCATGTAACATGCGGTTGTGGGGGTGGTCATACAATGAGAATCGCCAGAAAACACCGATAAAAATGGAGATTTATGTCGGGCCTCTGTAGCACAAAGGATAATGATAAATAGGCAGTTTGAACTCTAACACGGGGATGACAAATGTGTATTGATTCACCAAAAGTAGGAGGGTAAAAATGTTTAGAATAGTGTTTAAATAATAAGATTTTTTTATTTTTAGAAATAATCATATCAAGTACCAAATAATTAACTGTCTTTTAAGTAAATATATCATGGATGTAACAGAGGACTAAATAGCATACCACAACACAAATGGGTAAAGTGCATGAGCCTCAAGCAAGTGAATAGAAAAGCAATATTCAAAATGCACTTGCCATGATGGGTTTCATACTTTCATTTTCCAGATGAGCTGTTGAGGGATGCTGCCTTTGTCACAAGATTTTAGATTAGTGCAACCAAACCCCGATCCGCTGGCAAGAGCAATTAAATGTCCTGCAAAGAGGGTGTTCATCAAATGCCGCCTTTTTTTGTACAAGTAATAAAAAATAACCCAATGTGTAGACTATGCTAGACAATTTTCTGCAAGCACATCAACGGACCATGATTATGTTGCTCCCACCTGTATTTTCTGCCACACCTTTTGTTCTAAAACTCTGTTACAGTACTTTGGTTCTCAATGAAGAGAGGTTGGATGATTGAGGCATGAGATTTCAAATTAACGTGCATATTTAGTACAACAGCCGCCAAAGTAGCTGACGATGGTTATGTATTTCCACCAGGCTTTAGAAAGATAAAACATAATGTAGTTCACTGGAAACCGGCAAGTGTAAATTTTACTGTGGTTTGCTCTTGAAGCAGATAACCGGGTCTTTAAATTACCTCTACTGAAGTGAAGTTGGTAAATGTTTTCATCTAAAACTATTAGGTAGAACATGATTAGCTAAAATTTGATTAAACCTGTAACCATTTTTCTCCAATGGCATTAACTATAATCATTAGCTAAAATTTTATTAAAGCTGTAACCATTTTTGCTCCAATGACATGAGCTATAATCATTAGGTATATTCATAATATTACTCTTTTTATTAATTTTATATATATATAAAAAAGTTTAATTATTTCTTTTTTTGAAAAGGAATCTAAATAATTATTTTTTATGTTAGTGGAAGTGAAATAATATATTTAATAAAAAGATATTTATTATAATACTATAATATTTTTATATTTATATCAATATTTTAAAGTAAATATTATAAAATAGAAATGATTAATTATTATGAACATTACTTACATATAAAATAAAATATATGACTAAAACATATATTAATATATTAGAATTTTTATAAATTTAGTTAACAATAAAATAACTTTATCACATTTAATATTACATTATATTCTTTTTATAAATAAAAATACAAGGAACACATCTATACATATATACATATAATAAATATGAAGGTATATACATTATTTTAGTTATCTAAATTTATGGCCTTTTGGAGTGTTTCATTTAGAATGACATGTAGATATTATATACAAAGCCTTGAAGATGCTTTAATACCTAAAATTCTTAGATCTCATTATTTATTCACCCTCTCAAAACACCGGATTATTAATGTTAATTACAGCTAGAGATTCCTCTAGTTTGTCAGCCAAAATAATGAAAATTAGAAAATCAGAATGATACTGTAAATGATTCTAACAATTTGAATAGGCCTTTTGTCAAAAACCTAATACTTTGTTTAATGCACAATCAGGAGGCAACTATAAAAATACGCCCTGAAGCACATATATATAGAAGCTCTGATCAGTTACCATCCTTTTAATTTCCCTGCCATTTTTTATGTGAATAGTACAGTACTTTTGTATAACTACTTATCGTTATGGTTTTCACTTCACTTTATACATGATGTATTAGTATCAACAAAACTAAACCTGTTAAGAAAATTTTAGTAAAATATACGCATGGAAGCTCAAACAAATCAAAAAAGCAAACTGATATCCTTGGTTATTTGTTGAATAGAAAATGTTTTGTGAGGTATGTATGTACCTATGACGAACCTGCCAAATGAGAATATGACGCATGCACCCCGATGGACAACCTGGAAATATATCATACGACCAAAGTAGATAAGTAGACCAGGAAGCATCTGAAAAGAGAATACTCATCTAATTATAGTTAGATTTGATATTAGAATTAAAGAATAACATAACAGTGCCAGACAAGGTTGCTGCCATACCTAGTTTTTTTGCCATTCTTTATCTTCTAATCTCAGAATCCGCTAAAATTTTAACAGAGAATGCAAAAGTAACATTCTTTGCTTAGGACACATTCCCGGGCTTTTAAACCCTCCATTTCATGCAAGAGGAATATGCATGAGAGAAGTAACATGATAATACATAGGAGCGAAAAGAGGAAAACGTATATAACGTCGCAGTGGTGTGCACCGAGGGGCACAGTCAGGAACCAGATCAAATAATTTTAAATAGTGTGAACACGCAATATATATGAATGAATCAGATGAAATAATTTTAGATAGGCTGAATAAGTAGCATATAGGAAAAAGATATAATATCACGGCATTATTTTTTTTGTTCCAGAAGCAGGAAGAAATTAAAATTAATTCGAGAGATTATCCTTTGAAAAACAGAAAAGATATAATGTTATTAACAGATAAATGGCATGCTAATAAAGCCTGCACTCCTGGATCGAGCAATGCGTCGGGCAGTCAAGGTAGATGGTAGCTTTGGAGTGTCAGTGGCCAGAAATTTGTTCATGGTGTGGATAGGTGTGACTTAATATAGAAAATTATCTATCCTGTTGTGTCATCCACCTCAAGTCCACCAATGTGTTCGTCTGAGTATTCAATATCACAGTTGTAAATAATTAGAAGGGGGTATAGTGTAATAACCATGATTTTTGTAATTATATGTATATACACTTTTTCCCATTTTAATTATTTGGTTAGATAAAAAAAAATATTTTATTATATAGATTTGTTATTAAATATAAAGACGCTTATTTTTATATTAAAAATAAACGTTTCTAGTTATCCAAAATATTTAAGTAAGGTTAAAAAAAAATGTTTTAGTTTATATGTGCATAATTTTAATGTGATATATATTATTCTATGACTAGAATTTAAAAATAGGTGCAGTTATGTTGTGTATATATATTAGTACGTGTTATGTGTATTTGAAAAACTCAGTCAAACACTTCATGTTAACAAATAGATAATGTTTGTTTAAATTTGTGAGCACGTATCCTATTAGCATATCTGTATAACATCTTCTCTTTTCAGGTACGTTCTATTTCCCATGTTTTTACTTATGTGTTTTACATGTTTACCGCATACTTCTATATATATATATAATTAAATTACATTTTTGTGAACTTATGTATGACTACTCTAATTCAATTGTTATTAGTTTATTTTATTATTTAGTTTCATGGTTATGTGTATAACACTATAGTTTACTTAATTTAATCATTTAGTTTGATGTTGATTATTAAATGTTTTAGTTAACAATCACTATTTTTTTTGTAAATATTTAATGCATGAATTTATGTTTATAATTATGTGTTTTGTGCATGTATAATAATTCATGTGTTATAGGTTAAATATATGTTTGATTTAGATATGCATTTAGATTAGTGCGCCAATTAAATATATGCTCATTTATTAAATTGGTTATACTTATTTTGTATAATGATATTTTCACACGTAAGGTTATGAAAATTTTATACACCAATATTGATATTTTGTCCACTTGCATAATCCTAAGCATATGTTACCTATTTTATCTATCTTTGTTATTTTATTTTAAAGATTATATAGATAGTAAATATTAAACGTACATCTATTTTGTTCTGAATTTAAATAGTTTACATAGACTTGATTTATTATTAGTATATATAATGTATTTAAGTGTTGAGATTTTTTTTTATTGGTCGGTACACTATTTTGAACTATTATATGAGAATGGTCGTATTTATATGTCAATATGAATTTATTTTGTTACTTATAGTGACATTTAATTGTTATTGTGGGTTAAGTTTTATAAAGTTAAAGTTTTTTTAGCTTAGTGGCATATAGAAGTTAACATTCTGATTATTATATTAAGTGTATGTGTGTATGTCTAGGTTCATTTTGGCAACATAAATTGGGAGATATTGGTATTAAGGTAAGTTAACTCTTCACACTTTATTTTATTTTAAAATCTTTTAAATATTTTTGCACTGCTTTTGTTTTAAAATTTATAGATCAAGTACCCTGTTTTAGAAATAAGAATTCCGAGTGAGGTCTGACTTTTGAACCAGTTAGTAATTGCGTATAGTTCTGGAACTAGCCTTTGATACCATACTAGGGAGTGCTACTTATGATGCCTTCGGGAGCGCACACTCTATGATACCTTAGTAAGGAGCGCATTATTGACAGAAATTATGAACTTTTGATACTGTGTCACCAGGTATTTGTGACCTTAGCAAGCTGTGGAATTTTATATCTTATGTCATATGGATTTCGGAAAATGATTTTTGTTTTATAAAATTATGATACTTGATCCACTAGTGTAGAATTGTTTTCTTGCTGGGCACTTGGCTCATTACTCACAAATTTTCAGGTGCTTAGCTTTTGGGACATCTTAAAGGTGAACTTGATTTGAGCTTGCTTTGGAATAATATTTTAGTGATTATGTTTGTATTGGAGTTGCGTCTCCCAGGATTTGCTTTATTTTCAGCTTAGATGATTTTATTTCTGTCTCGGATTTTAGAATTTTATGAAAAACTAGAAACTTATTCTTATTATCGATTGAATTTGGAGTTTAGCTGAATATTTAAGTATATCTATTTTCTGAAAAGTTGGGGTATTACATATAGGGGAAGCAAGCATAGACATAGACAATTTTCAAATGAAATAAGTGTTAACAAACTCGCAATGCATATGCCCAAACAATCATATGTGACTTCATGTGTGGCAATTATTTATGTGTTGTTTTGCGCGTGAAGTAGAAGGGTCTGATACCATACCTTTGTCGCGTGTTGGGGCCTGAATGTTGTTAAAGACCTCTTTATAAACAATGTTCTTGATAAGATGTTGGTCCTTCACTTCTTTGTAAAGAATGTTCTTGATAAGATGTTGGTCCTTCACTTCTGAATCAGCATTGACTATGACCAGCCCATCTCGCGCGGTGACTCTTGACAGGGCAACATACACTTGTCCATGCGTGAAAACCTGGTTAGGCGGATACAAGCCAACACGTTTTAAAGACTGTCCCTGGCTTTTATTTATCGTCATCGCGAAATATGGTGCTACTGGTAGTTGACGCCTATTAAGTTTGAATGGCCATTTTGATTCTTTAGGTGACATAATGATACGCGGAATAGTAACATTTTGTCCAGCCTTTGTTCCAGAAATAATATCCCCTCGGATCGACCATTTTCCTAGGCGTGTGACTATTAACCTTGTTCCATTACAAAGGCCCCCTGATTGATTTAAATTCCTGAGCAGCATGATGGGTGTTCCTTCTTTAAGTCGTATGTCATGGTTTGGGACCCCACTAAATTTTAAGCTGTTGAGAAATTCTATTGGGTATAACAAATCATCATTATCAGCCTTAACACTCGCTTTGCATACACTATCAGAACTTAGATATGTTCTTTCCTTTCCCGGTATCATGTTCATTAGAAAGTCATTCAACTCATGAACAGTTTCATTTTTGGGTGTTAATATAGCACACTCTTTTAGATATGCAGGATCCTTGTAACTTTCCAACAGTAAAGGGTAGACCTCGTTAACAATGTCTTGCATGGGGTCATTGCTTGTTAACTTGCATAGTTCATATGGAATTCTTATTAGTTCCTGGTGAAGGAGGTCGTACAGGGAACCATCTCCAATCTGTAACAACCATTTATCAAATGATTTTACTCTTTTCGCCTCTATTTCATCAATCCCTTCTTTATGCAGCCTCATATTTTGTTTCAGTTCGTATATTTCAAAGTGAGGCCAAAGATATGATGAGTTAAGGGAGGCATCAATTATATCAGCACGCTCGCATTGCGGGATAACAAGTAGAATTTGGCGGAAGTCACCACCACACACAACGGTAAGGCCTCCAAAGGGTTTGGATGGACTATTTCCATACCGTGTGCTTAGTATATCTCTCAAGGTCTTGTCTAGAGCTTCAAAACAAAAAAAAATTTCATCGGTGCCTCATCCCAGATAATAAGAGAAGTTTTCTGGAGAAGTTGGGATAACTGTGTGCCATGTTTGATTTCACATGTAGATTCAGCTGTGACATCCAAAGGGATGCGAAATCGAGAGTGTGATGTCTGACCATTGGGTAGTAATAATGATGCTAGGCCTGAAGTTGCGACTGGAAAGACTATCATCGACTCTGATCTTAATTTTGAAGCGATTGTATTCCATAAGAATGTTTTACCGGTGCCACCATGGCCGCTAATGAAGAATAATTTGCCCTCATCATGCTGAACGAAGTGCACAATTGCGTCATAAGCCTTTTTTTTTGGAAATGATTTAAAGCACTCAGAGATCTGTCATGTAAGATCTTCAGAGCTACTCGATCATAATCCATTTCTTCGCTCAATAGTCTATTTCCAAATTCTCGTGTGAGGGATGGATCTGGTTGTGGCATTCCATCTATATCTTTTAGGCTTTTGCCTAATTTCTGCATGAGAGCTTCAATTTCCATCAGTGCATATGATTCAATTTGTTTTTTTGTTAGTTGTAGGTTAGGGACTTGAAACCTTTTTCGCTGTAAGTGAAGCATATTTTCTGAGAGTATTTCAGAATGAGTTTTCCATAGTTCGGGTATATTGGAAACTTGGCAAAAGATAAGGATTGTGACAAAGAGGTTGCGTAATTCATTGCCCGTTCCCCAAATTGCGGCCTCAGATAAGCAATCTATCCATTCCTTGTCATCATCCAATAATCCCAAAGCATAGCATGCCGCCTTGAAAGTTGGATATGTAATTCCATTGATTGTTCTTATGCACTCAAATGAGGTGCTCCCTCTCACAAAATTAAGGAGCATGCGCATGTAGAAGCGTTCTCCGCTTGCCGGATGCGTATAGTAGATTCTACCAACCGCCTTACCTTTTTTCCGTCGGGTCCATAATTTTCCCTTGAAATTCCAAACCCAGTGCCTAGGAAATTCCACGTAAGTTAGATTGCGGGCATCCTCATTCATCCTGTTTGTTTCCAACCATTCTGTGAATTTGGTCTTTTCTATTCCGGGCACATTTAGCACGTTGTCAATGGACCTGTTTTCCTCGAATATAACAGTATGTTCACCAGGAAGGTGAAAAGGTAGTCTTTCAACTGTGGGGTATCTGTAGTTGATGCTAAACTGAAAGATTCTCCAGCAAGACTCACACGCTGATATGTACCTACAATGAATATATGTGTCAGTGTTTTGTCTCTGAATTGGAGGCACAGTAATGGTCAAATTATTATAAAAGGGCAATAGTAAAGCTGTGTATATAGATAATCACTTATATAAAAAAATAAATTTGAAATGTTAAAAGGAAAGGAAAATCGTGTGTTTGATAAATCTTTACGTACCTGCAATCAAGATACGTCTTAATTTCATCCCTCTCGTCCGTGCCCTCAATCACCGCGGTTGCTCTATCTGGCCCTTTATTAATATATTTAAATAAATATTTTATAGACCTTGCACTATTGCAGAGCTCCACGTTAATATGAGCATCAAACTTGACCAACAAATTTCTGTTGTAAGGGATGGCATAATGATTGTCCAGGAGGCTGCCTTTTTTTTTCACTGACACACCTGTTTCCCTGCGCCTATAAATTGGGAAACCATCCTCTCCAATTGTGGTGTGGTCATTATATTTCTTTGGGAAGAACTTAGTACACTTCCCCTGGTTGGTGCATACAAGGGGATAATATATTAGTATGTCCACATGGACCATGAAGCATAGATTTCTTCACCACGTTATAGGCATCAGGGTCAATATTTATGTCTGGTATTTCCACACTTATTATGCTGTCAATATATTATGGCGAATGATTCTTCATTGACGGGTGCAAGAAAAGCAGGATGTGTGCATGTGGCAAGCCCCTTTTTTAGAATTCAATGGTTTATAAGCATGTACTGACGATTGGGGCTATTAATTAATATGTTGGGACAACACCCTAAATTTTTGAAAGAAATAAAGAAATTTGAGTTGCCACCAAAATACCAGGTTGTATAAATATGTAGGAACTGTTAAAACATAACCAACTTACATGCCATGACCTCGCCAAATGGTTGTTCCTTTTTGATGTAGTGCATCAGCTGCTATTACTTGATCTCAAACACCCGGCATAGAACATCAACTCTATTAGGGTAATTTTTTTGTCCGATTAGGCCAAGCATGTCATTAATTTCGGGCCATTTTGGGTTACATGTGAATGTAATGAACAAATCTGGATATCCTACCCACCGACAAATTGCCATTACATCTTGATAATTTTAAGCTCTGTAGCGTGGGCCTCCAGTGTGTGATGAGGGCAAGATCACTGATTTTCCCACCGTAGAGCTGTCTGAGTCCCCACGATGAACTGCATCCATCAAGCCTGAGTACAGTTCTGTCCGAAGCTCATTTTGGTGGGTCCGAATCCATCTAAATCTTTCTTGCTCAATTGCCATGTAAGCATCCACTATATATTGTTGCAAGAGCCTTCCCGCTAACAGTTAGGTGTGCCCCTCATTGGCTCTTTGTTGGAGTCTGAAACAATAGTATTGGCACATTGTCAGTGTCTGTCTTTTAAAAGTTTGTGAACCCCTGCTTGCAAAGGGTATACCAAGCCTGTGGCCATCTTCGCCATAAGGGTGGATTAATGGATATGCCATGGACATATAACTTGGGTGTAATTCATCAATGTGTGTAATCCCTTTAGTACGATGGTGAACAATAATATCACGTTCAAATTTCTTCTCAGTGAGTTCTCCCACTATCAAGCCGCCCACTTCAGATTCTGTTGGGATGTTGTACTCTCTACCGTCTCTGGTTCGGGCGTCAGGCAGGCGCAAGTGAAAAGTGGTGTGTGGTTGTGCTTCAAACATATCCCTTGCTTTTCTGTAAGACCTCACCAAGTTGCTATGCTCGTCCAACATCTTTGTTAAACCTTGTACAATACTCTCGTCAATAGCTGGTTCTTTTTCCGGGTTTCGCATTGTGCTGATTTTGTTGGTGATCTCATGATCAGTGTCATATATGTACAGTTGGGCAAATAGGGGTTTTTTACCTATTGGTGAGAGTAATGAGCTTGTGTTGTGGTAAATTTGGCCACCAGCACGGAATACATAAGGCCCCCGTGACTTGTTAATCAATTTATCAACCTGGACTCCCATTGATGCCATAGCAAATATAGAGTTGTAGGGGCGTATGTTCCTCCTGAATTTATTTCCGTGTTTCCCTGATCTGGGGCCAAGAAGATGTTTGAGTAAGGGTGGTGGGTCTTTCAAGAGTGGTAGCTTAACTCTCCCTTCCATACAATAAAAGGTAAATTGTGGGTTGGCAGTATGCCTGTTTCTTTTAATCCGCTCCTCATACCATAGCATAGCTGAACAATGCATACACATGTGCGTTGGGGGCCCAAAGTACAATGGAAGCGCCTTATGAACTACATTCATACAGGAAGTGAAGAATAAATCAGCAAGTAGAATTTGAACTCATGTTTTGTAGCATGTATGTAGTGAGGCTAACATGAGGTAATTTACAAATATCATATAGAGTGCACCTGGAGTCCAGCTGGTACGGTTATTTCTTGAACCTGCAACATCGTTGGGCATTAGCGGGCCACTCAGGGCGCTCTCGATTTTGTTTGTGAGGCATGGTACCCTTGGTTGGTTGTCATTGTGTCCTTCAAGTAAATAAATCAGCAGTTGTATGGTAATCCCAGGACTCCACATATATAATAATACATATTTAAAGTCACATCATATATGTAAAACATATACCAGGAGCCATAGAGGGAATACGTGCATTAAAATACCTTGATCAGGTTGGGAAGGTCCTGGTAGTGGCCGCTTGGCAGGCATAAGCTTCACTGGCAAAGTAGTTTCAGGCCCGAAATCTGAAAAATGTTGTGCATCGATCAATATACATATACTAAACACAAGCAGAATTATTTGGCTGTGAAGCTCTAACCCCTAAAAATTTAATTTATGATTTTTTTTCTTATCAGTGGTTTATGTTGAGGGATGTTACGGGTTGAGGCACAATCCTTGAGACCTGAACTACAACAGGATTATAAGGGTCTGATTGCATATGGAGGTAGCCAAGTACTGATGGATTAGGTTTTTTTAACATTTAGACATTATAATTTTTTTTAAAACTTTGCCAGCGCGAAATATTCATAAGAGAGTATCCTAACATTCTATATGATTAGGATTGAGAATAAAGGTCAATGATGCGTTTTGATTTCCTGAAGAATCACAAAATAGATGAAAAGTTACGGTATAGTGAAAGCAACTTGCAAAAATATTGACCTCTTAAATGGGTGACTCCATTTTAGCCCATAAAATGAACCGGAGTTAAGCTGACTATGGCCTACAGCAGGACCAAGGAATTTTGCGGTGCATTTGACTGAATTGTTAATTTGACTGGATTGTAGGTACATGTTAGTATCAAGAATAACCGAGGGGTCTAAGCAATTGCTACACGTATAAGACATATGACCATTTTTACATTATTTTCTTGTAATGTTTGTTTATGTATTTGTTTTGATGAGTAAAGAACTGAAATTTCTAGCAATATTTGTATATTTGTTTTGATGTGGGCAGCAGTGATTGGCCTTTTTCTAACTTCATTTTTAATTCCAGTTGTGAGTGTAAAAATGACATTCAACATCACATTTGGAAGATGTTTGAAATCTGAAATTTGACCTTGTACAAAATGTTTCATTGCTTTGTACCATAACTAATTATCCAATAATGTTAAGATGTTATGTCTAAAATATGATAATGATAATGAATTAACCAGAATATAATAACTATTCAATGAATATATAATACACGCCTAGAAATTGAGGTAGAATACCATTTGATGGCGTGAGCTTAGGGGCAGGATGCGGAAACAGTATCTGTGAGGGCCACTGTGAGCAAACTCGCATAATGTGCAGTGCTGAGAGGGGATGCAAGCCTTGGTCCGTCCGGAGTTTTCTACTCAGAATAACAATCTTTCTCATTAACCTTGCTTGTTTGGCAATTTTGTTCTTGATAAAAGTAGCATGGAAGCTCTCACTGCGGTTGTGAGTTATCATGTGCCGCTTAAGTCTGATTCTCAGAGTCCTTTCATATCGTGCAAGCGAAAATAACCAACCCTGGAAGCTTGTAGAATCTTTGTTAGGATGAAGTAATTGGTCCATTGGCATCATCTTTTTTATTCACTGCCAAGAGTTGTAAAGCTGGAAGACAATAATTTTTGAACAAATCTTGCTGGAAAATAAAAGAGAGAGTTAAAGAGTCAACAGTTTCTGATACAAATTAATATGTTTGCATCTTGTTGACTCTCTTTTTAACTATTTGCACCATTTATCCATTCCCATAAAATGAAGTAAGACACTGAGATATATCAGGGCATTTTGGCTGCAAATCTTTTTGAGAATATATTTTTGTGAAAATTATCTGTACCAAGCACTCAAAGTTTACAATTTAATCATGTTTGAAAAGTGTGCTTATATATTTTTTTTTCTTAACCTATATTATAAATAATATGATTCAAAAATATGGGGTCCTAATAAAGAATCTTATATTTTAATTTTTAATTTTAGTATTACCAAAAATGGTATTACTAAAATCCAAAACAGTTGACATATTGTAGGTGAGGGCTTTATTTTTGTAGAAATAATTCAAGCGCTTTTGTATATTCAACACCTGGCAGGGAACACCTTTTTTTGCAATCATTTTTTAGAAAAAATATTCATGTAGGGGAAAAATATTATTCTCTTTCATATCAATGATGAATATAATATTATTAAAATTATATACACCAACCACTTCATAAATATTTAAATTTTAAAACCTTTTTTACACAAAGATATATAAAGTTTTTTTTATTCTTATGACTGTCTTATGTAAAAATATTTTTTTCATGCCAGAATTGTCGATCAAATTTGGGGAATAAATAAAAGGAATATATCCTACAAAATAATTAAGACAAAGGAAACCAAGTTTTTTTAAAAAAAAATTCTTAACTTATATTATAAATAATATGATTCAAAATTATGGGATCCTAATAAAAATTATTTTATTTTATTTTTTATTTTAGAAATACTAAAAAAAGTATTCATGTAGGGGGAAATATTTTTCTCTTTTATATTAATGATAAATATAATTCTATTAAAATTATATACACGAACCACTTTATAAAAATTTAAATTTTAAAATCTTTTTTATTGTGCCCAACCTAGCACATCAATTAATATAATTTTATATAAATTATATGATCAAGTAATCTGTCTCCAACCTATTTGTTGTGTACAGACAGGAACATAAGTCACAAAAGAATCAAAATCAAAGAGCCATGGAAGAAAAATGACAATAGCAACATTAAGAAAGCACCAGGTGGGAGTTCAAATATAATATCAAAGCATAATAAAGCTAGAAATAACAGGTTCAAATTACATGATTTATTTGTTGCCTGGGAATATGGTGTAGTCTATTACAGGCCAACCGCCACAACTTGACCTGGAAATAGTACTATAAAATATAAAAGCAGGAGTGAAGCTGCTAGTACTACTCATATGCCACCTCCCAGCGGTAAAGTAGGTGTTACTTCTGTTAAGGATCCCCGCTGCAAGTTCCAGTGGCATCATTGATAACAGGTCCGCTCATATTTTCAGCGGCGTCCTTGTTAATAGCTGAGAGGCCCTCACCGCTATTTTCTGTGACATTTTTGATAACAGGTGAGAGGACCATCTTACGCTTCTTGTCACCCTCAGGAACATTGTCATCATCAGTCAGAGACTCCATCAGATAGCCTCCAGCCTGAAAAGTGGGAACAACAAACATATGAAACCTGTTATTTATGCTTTGAAAAGGTTTGAAGGCAGGGGGTTTGTAAATTTTGCTTACATGTGTGAGGTGGCCCGTAGCATGCACAGACTCCAGCTCTGCCAGCGGGGTGTAAACTGCGGATACTCCATAGTCTTGCAAGCCTTCGACCAAATTATACTTGTTCAGCTTAAGCTTGAAGACAAACTCCCTCCCCAAAAGTGGTTGCAGCTTGGTGGGAAGAGAAGTATCTCCCGGAGGCATGTTATTAATTAATTTTTTGGCAGAGATGTCCAGCAAGCGCTCTATGGCAGCATTGAACAAAACAACCGTGGTAGATCCAGTTGTGTCTTCAACTTGAACATTCACTCGAAACCTGAAGAGCAAAGGTGTGTAAGGGAGGTTGTGACAACAAGAAAGCAAGCCAGGTCGTAGACATTAGGGAACACAACAACACATATATAGGCTTACAGTGTCAGAGGGAAGTCAACCGGCTTGGCACAAGTGTTACAGACATAAATTCCATCCTTTGGAACAACCTTTCTCACACAGGATTTGTACGAAACATAATACCAGCCATAATGATTGTTTATGGCAGTTTTTGTCGCTTTCAAGGTCACAACATCTACCTGTGACAGTTTATGGGGCTCTTCTTGGTTAAAAAGCAAATGTAAATTATAAACACACCCTATTAGCCACACGCCAAGAAAACACTTTCGATTGTGGCAGGTACAACAAAAACACCTAACAATTATTCTGATATTAAATTTGTTTTGTAATTGTTGCATTTTCATTGTTTTTTACTGATTGAGTTATCAATCTTTTAAATTATGATCCTAAAACAACATCTTTTCCGATTGAGTGACTGTAATCCCCACATAATGGTTCTCTGAAATTGACTAACAACCGATTTATAACACTATCAGGTTTGTAATACTATCACCATCTAGGTTATTAAGACACAAGGTACAGAACCAACATAGTTGCAATATATCAACTTTCTAAATACTGCACAATACAAAGATGAAGGCGGGGGTCGTGATAATGCAAATCCCTGTCAGTCTTAATATTTTTAGCTACCAAAAGTAGCAATTATCATTCCCACTTACAATCATCATTTGCAGAGCACTGATCATCATCACTTCCTGAATATATGCTCAATAAAAAATAAAAAACCAGAATTATGAAGTTGATCAGTAGGAACTTATTACTAAATATTTAACCTTGCTACTTGAGTTGCTGTGGAAACAAATCAAAAAGCAAGAATTTGGATAAAATCAATTTATTTATTTACTTCAGGAGCCAGTTATATCTGCAATTGTTGTTGATAGTTAGTGTGTTGTACTAAATGAAAATCAATTAGTCCAGGTTACAAAAAAGTCCATGTCCCTAGAGATCACGATTTAAATTCTTTTAATTATTTAACCCAACTAAATTACACTATTAATCAGTTTAAAAAATGCAGACTAAAGGTATAGATCAGCTATAACAACCAATACGGTAAGGATTTTGCTTAGACAAATAAGGAATATACCTTCAGCTCACCAGCACATGTAGCATTCACCAGAGCTTCGACAGTCATCCTATTAATAAACATCGCCTCCTCAGGAGGAATTCTCGCAACAGTAGCGCCATCAATTGGAATTACTTTAAGGGATAGAGCTGAAAACCTTTCCCGTATAGAGGAGACATGGCCTACATTTGGGTTAATATAAATCTGGCTACCGCTAGTTATAGCAAAGGTCAAAGAACCTGCAAAACAAATTGAGGAACCAAAAAGCTATCCATAAACATTTGTAAGAGTATTCAACGTTTTTGATTTTTTGGACTGTATATTTGGCCGAAATTTATACCTTGATAGGTCTTTACCGTGACTGAAGAGACAACGATAACATAAGGCCTCCATCCTGCCCACAAAGTTATCGGCCGAAATTTATACCTTGATAGGTCTTTACCGTGACTGAAGAGACAACGATAACATAAGGCCTCCATCCTGCCCACAAAGTTATCGTGCTGGTGACGGAGCTAATGAAGAAGCAAGTTTTGAAAAAATTCAAGTGTGAACAAAACATTGTTGTTATTCTTATAAATAATCTCCAAGGCACAATATTAATATATGATGTCCAAAGTTTGACAAATGAAGGCTAAGCATAATTTCCTTTCTTGAAGGTCAACTCCTACCCAAGTTTTGAAAAAATTCTAGTGTGAACAAAACATTGTTGTTATTCTTATAAATAATCTCTAAGGCACAATATTAATATATGATGTCCAAAGTTTGACAAAACGAATGCTAAGCACAATTCTCTTTCTTGAAGGTTAACTCCTACCCAGATTTAGTGACAATAGTATAAGTATAAATTATAATAGATACTTGGCTACTCAAAGTAGTACATGGACAAGACAAAGAAGGAAAGATTTTGAACCAGCCACCTCCTGGTCTCAGCCCGGGATAATATAACCAGCATTTTTAACCTTGTTAATTTCTGGAAGAAGGAAAGTAGTAACACTAAACACCTCACCATTTGTTACATCCTTTAATTTTAAAAGTAACCTGTTGTCTTCTAAAACTGTTAAGTATATTACCATATTAAGTGGCCTGGGCCTATTTCCGTACCAACTCAAGATATGCTTATTGGACTGGCTAATATAATTAGTACTGTTGCACTTGCTAATTCTTGGAAGTAGTAAATATAGCAACACACAGGAGCCACTTTATAAACATTTAAATTTTAAAACCTTTTTTTATACAAAGATATTTCAGAGCTTACTAATCAGTGAAAATTCTTATATCCCTTTTCCGGTAGCCTGTTCCAACAACCTCCAGCTGACCAAAACCGCACAAGCAACCCACAATGTCTGCACAACTGGAAGATCAGAACTGGGTCTCTTCCAATCATTCAAATCCCAACATATATATATATATATATATATATATTTGCATCAGCCTAAGAGACAATACCTGAGAGAGTAGTAACATCATCGGCACGAACCCTGAGCACGGCCTGATCCACAAACTGGAAACCATGCCTCGGAATGCTTGCAACATCCTCACCAAGTTTCCTGACCTCAGTTGCTGGCAGGAACAACAGCCTCAAATTGCTTGCAAGAGGTCTGTATGGGTAAACATTTAGCGCAACCTTAACATTCCTGAGTTCATAGATCAGGCCTTTGGTCAATCGGTGCTTGAAGCGAGGCACCAAGTGCTTCCGCACAACAGCATGCATAAGGTTTTCCTAGCACCAATACAAACTTGCACAAATTCAATACAAAATTATTAGGTACTAATGATGTGGAGGGAAAAAAGGTATACCATCTCATCAATCAGTATCATGTCCACGCTTATCAAACTGCCATCCTTCGTACTGACAGACTCCCACATCCTGCAAATGCGAACCCTTATCACCCAGTCATCGCCCCTCAATTCAGAAAGATGGATGTATGCCATAGTTGTACCAGTTAACATTCAGCCAATTAGGTGCTTCAAAATCCTTTACACTTGATAAAACCCATAAATTTCCAAATTAACATTTCTATATATAACATTTAAATTCTAACAGCATGCAAGGAACCCATAGCTGTACCAGTTCACATTTAGACAAATTGGGTGCTTCAAATGCCTTCACATTTGGAAAAACCCATAAATTTTCAAATGAACATATCTATATTTTTAACATTTAAATTCTAACAGTACGCAAGGAGCCTGAAACAAATCGGCAGACCAACACATAAATTTCCAGATAAACATATCTGTATTTAACATCTGAATCCTAACAACACACAAGGATTCCGAAACAAACTGCCAAATAACACACCTATAACATATACATACAACTAAAGTGGACTGACTTAAAAAATATACCGCCAAATGAACACACACATGAAATATGTATACAACTAAAATGGAAAACAAACATGAGATATGTATATAACTAAAATGGACTGAATATTCAAAAAATATAACCGAACCTTTTCCAATAAAATCCTCTGCAAAACTATTCCGTTAACCTGAACCATCGCTAATCGGCCTAGCATACTATTTATAGGCTAATCTGAGAGCAGATGATGAGGCTTTAGTTATTGATTAAAGAGCAGATGATGAGGCTTCAATTATTGATTAAAGATCGAAACTGCCGAAATTTCTAAACTCCCAGCCAAACTCTCCGGGGAATGTGAGAAGTCCTCACAACTTTAATACGACAGTAAGGAATGTGAGAAGTCCTCACAACTTTAATACGACAGTAAGGAATGTGAGAAGTCCTCAACAAAATAGGCTACATCATTGGAGGAGAAAGAACCCAATCCAGAGGAGCCAGTAGCGCCACGTCAGCCACCGGGTTTTTACTTTATGTAGATATATATAAGATATAAGATATATAAGATATAAGATAAGATGGAAAGTTCTTTGTTAGTTCTTTAAAAGATAATTGACTTATCGAGAACTCACCCGAAAAGTCTTAAAATGACTTGTCGAGAAGTCAATTAGATTTATCGAGAACTCAGTTATCTATATACTTTTGATCAATTTAATTCCGCCTTGTGTTAATTTTACATATTAAGGATGTAAATTAACAGTTGAGCAGTTTACTTAGAATTTGAAGAATTCCAAGTTGAAATTTGAATTTTGAAAAATAAATATGCAGAGATTTATGAAATATTTATAAGTCATATTTCAGTTAATTTTCAATTTAAATCAAATAAAGATTGATTTATTAGAAATTAATCTACTGCAAAACATTAGCTGAGTTCTTGCCTTAAGATGAAGAATTAAGCATTCCAATTTCACCTACAAGTCCGGTGAAAGTTGCTTCATCCAAAGGTTTAGTAATAATGTAAGCTAATTGTTTTTCTGTTGGAACAAAAATGAGCTAATGGTACTATTTGTAGCATGTTCTCTAATAAAATGGTATCTTACATTAATGTATTTTGTTCTAGAATGATTAACTGGATTAGCTACTATATATATAGCACTAGTATTGTCATACATGATAGGAATTTTGTGTAACACTAGGCCATAATCCATTAGCTAATTTTAAATCCAAAGCACTTGAACACAACAACTTCCTGCAGCTATGTATTCAGCCTCAGCTGTAGAAGTTGATACAGATTGTTGTTTCTTGCTATACCAGGATACAAGTCTTTGTCCAAGAAATTGACAGCTTCCACTAATACTCTTCCTATCAACCCTACATCCAGCAAAATCTGTATTTGTATAACCAACAGCTTCATGATTAATTTGCTAAATAGAACCATATCATGTGGTATATTTTTATGATCAAGGTGAGTTTCTCATACT